>NC_069094.1:16784759-17099759 GCF_947172395.1 Bicyclus anynana
GCGATAGGTCCAGATTAAACAGATCTAAGGGCGGACGACATCGCGGGCGTCCTGGACGTCTGTGTATGTAGGTTGTATGTGGTCACGAAAACGACCGAAATACTTTTTTAGTACGTTTCAATATAATTAGAATAATACACCCTATTTAATTTCACGCTATTTATTTCGATGTGATTTAATTGATCTACGTTAATATTATAAAGAGTGAATATTTGATTTGATTTTATGTAACAAATAAACTCAAAAACTTCTGGACTGATTTGAAAAATTCTATATCCGTGGCGCAATGGTGTGCGCGGTGGATTTACTAGACGGAAGTCCTGGGTTCCCCGGTTAGGCCAATTGAGGTTTTCGTAATTCCTCTCATAGATTAGGTATATATTTTATACGAAACAAAAAGTTGTTGATTGTTACTATACACAAAAAGTTATTTTAACGAAGCTCATTAACCGACAAACACGATTACATCGATGAAACATCGATTCCATAGAGATAGTTTTTACAATCGCATTAGATCGTTGATCATATACTGTGACAGAAAAATATCGACTAGCGAGGTCCTTCTGTAATTAGTCTAAGGCGCTAATAGGTAATTCACACCAAAACTAAAAACTTCTACTAAAACCTCTCACCAAACAGCCTCCCCGGGCCCACTAGCCTCTATCCCGGGCTCACAAAGGCTCTCAGTCCCCGGCACGTAACGACGTCGTCTCTCATATTTTGAATACTTACGCGAGTTATAAGAATTTACGCGGCACTTAGGCGGCGTAATGGCGCGTATAAAATGTTATGACCACTCCGCTCTTATGTATTGACTTTTAGCTTTTCGTGTCACTTTGAGAATGACGCCGCTTGAGTGTCTCAGATCGTGCCGCCTTTTGAACTTATTACATTTGTTCAATCTGGATTTCGTCTTCATTAGCAGAATATTTTAACGGCATAACTTAGAGCTAGACTTTCCTCCTTGTAACAGAGGGGATATGGAGCTTAGACCTACCACACCAATGCGGGTTGATGGGCTTAGGGTGACAATATGTGAATTTTGATCAACAGTATCAGATCAATATCACCTATCACTTGATTAAGCAAACATTTTTTGATCGCCAACAGCCGTAGCTATAAACAAAGATAAACTCAAAATGTTGCATATAAAATTGATCACCAACTTAGCTCCTAAACAGGGCATCCATAAAGCGAAACGAGCGCTGCGGGCGCCGCCGGCCTATCTCGATGATACGCTATTAATACGCCTGATACGCCGTTAATGCGACGGTGGGTTAGGGCCCTAACACACTGCCGACGATAACGCGGCGCTATATAAAGTTATACATTGTATTGGATTCAGAGAAAATATCAATAGAATCATGAGATCTTAGGATTTGTTTATGGATGAAACTGTGTAATAATTTTAAGTAGTTCGTTAAAAGTCTATCCCTGCATTGGAGCATATTAAGTCTAAGTTTCTAATCTACTCTTCTTTATGAATTTCTGTTCTATGTATTTATAACTATGAGTATTCTATATTGTGGCGGTCAAGTAAATATATAAAAGTTAACCAATGAAAATGGGCTAATAATAATCATTAATAAATAATAATCTGTGATAGCTCAGTGGTTATGACTTCTGCCTCCGATTCCGGAGGGTGTGGGTTGGTATCCGGTGCGGGTCATGCACTTCCAACTTTTCAATTGTGTGTATTTTAAGAAATTAAATATCACGTGTCTCAAACGGTAAAAAAAAACATCGTGAGGAAACCGGCATACCAGAGAATTTTTTTAATTCTCTACGTGTGTGAATGTTCTTAATTCTGCCAATCTGCATTGGGCCAACGTGGTGGACTATTGGTCTAACCCCTCTCATTCTGAGAGGAGACTCGAGCTCAGCAGTGAGCCGAATATGGGTTGATATTGATGATGAATAATAATCACGAATAATTGTGGTTGTCGTAATCGAGGCTTATAGTTTACGCCTAGCACATGGTAAGACAAGGAGTCACTTGCAAGCACTGTTTGGTGTTGTTTTGTTTCAAGGCGATGGCTTCCCAGTAAAGATCATGCTATCTCTTTGTTTCATCAACTGTTATTATAAAATAAAATAAACGCAGTGTTTGCGCCTCTCGTATGTAAACATCCTATTATCTCCCGACCCTTCCCCGTACAGCGTATTAATATACCACTTACCACTTTATGTTATGTTACGGCCGAAGTTGGCTGCAGTAATTGTTTAGGGTTGTGTCGGGATATAGCTTTAAGTTTAGGCGAATTTAATCCGCATAATATTACGGACGGTGTGTAATAACCATTACTTTACTTTATGTTCGAGTTTGATTTACTTCGGTTTTAAAATTTCACTACGATTAGTGGGGATTATGGCTGTGATTTAAGCTTGAACATTTTACAAGTAGAATTTGAAAAACGAAATTAGCTAGCCATTTTTTACTACTTCAACAACATCGAACTGTGCTTTATCGGATTTATTTTAACCGATATTCACATAATAATATCGTCACAATACAAAGATATTGTTACCAGTAATATAGTTTATGTAGGTACTAGCTGACGCCGCGCGGTTTTACCCTCGTGGTTCCCGTTCCCGTAGGAAATCTGGGATAATATATAGCTTATAGCCTTTATCGATAAATGGGCTATCTAACACTGAAAGAATTTTTCAAATCGGACCAGTAGTTCCTGAGATTAGCGCGTTCAATCAAACAAACTCTTCAGCTTTATAATATTAGTATAGATAACTACATGCACTTATTTTGGTAACATTTAAAATTTTCCCAATTCTATGTTTACTATATTATATGGTATTTTATAACATTTCTTACATATCTACTTGTATAGTTATATTTATATGATTATACATATATTATAAGATTGCCTTAATTATTATCAGTCAGTCAGTTTATTGTCGCACTCTAGGTCCAGACCTCCATTCTAGGAAAGTGAATATGCCACCACCACGCTGTTCATCAGATGTAGATCACAACCAGCTAGGATCACACCACCATTTTTCCAACTGGAAAGAGAATTTAGATTAGAAATTTCTTAGAAGAAAAAGCTCAGTATTTCATAAACCCAGGACTCGAACCCTGGTCCGAAGCCACACAGCCTAACCACTAAACCAACGTGGCACTTTATGCCCAAACGTCCCGTGTCATGGCTCTAATTATTCTGTTATTATCTTGATATATACTGACTGACGACTGCCAATAACTAAACTAAAAGGTGCTGATAGATTTGAGCGCTTACTTCTACACTAATGCATTTCATGCATGCATGTAGCGTAGCATTCGTGCGAATGTCACAGAATAATACGAGAACATTTTAGCGAGCATTCTAGCGAGCAGATTTCTTGAGCTTTTTGCCGAGCCAAGCTTCGTCATCGTTCCGCGCTTCGCCGCTCTGCGACTTCCCTGCCCGCACCCCTGTTGCTCTCCAGTGTGACAGTCAGCTCATAAAGAATATCTTTGACGAGCATCGAACAGAACGTTCGCTAGAATTCTCAAAATGTTCGTAACAATATTTGGTTAATACTTTATGCTTGGCTCGGCTCGTTGTTCAGTTCCACAAATATAAAAACGGCGAATGCTCGATGTTCTGTTACAAGTGAATGCTCAAGTCTATCAGCACCTGTATATAGGACTACGCATCCCGTCACATACCGGGTAGAGTATGCCCGTTGAGTATGCTGTTTCGCATTGCTCTTATTAGCATAAAAGCCAGGCAGCTCCTGCAGATTATTGCAAACAAACGAGCAGCAAGATATAGATATACACACTAATTTATCTCTCAACAACTCCTTAGGTCCTATTTTGTCAGGAAACTCGTCTTTTTCTTCAATGTAAAATATCTATGATGAAGATTATGAACCCAAAGGATGATATAGTTATTTTAGGAAGGCTAAAAGTTTGTTTGGTGTTCCTACCATATAAGAGTATAAGTAACTATAGAGTTAAACTCTTGATTGTCTTTATTTAATTAATTTAATTAATTTTGTACTCAGCACAATATCATAAGAAAT
The DNA here is from genome assembly GCF_947172395.1 of Bicyclus anynana. NCBI lineage: Eukaryota > Metazoa > Arthropoda > Insecta > Lepidoptera > Nymphalidae > Bicyclus > Bicyclus anynana. The sequence continues at coordinate 16,788,786 of NC_069094.1, forward strand.
CATGTCACCTGTCGCCCGTTACTTAGATAAGTGGCAACCCTTCGGAAAACACCGTAAAAGATTTTTTTTGACATAACTTTAAGGATACCTAGCGAAGTATCATATGATATGCTGTAGAAAATATCAGAAAATTTCGTTTTACACTTGGTCAACTGAGGATCTGGGGATTCTGAGGCCTTAAAATCTGCTACCTTCCAAATCCTCTACAGTCTAAATTCTATAATTGGCTAACGTACTTACCTATGGCTTAGCCTGACGAACTTTTAGCTTTCCCAAAATCAGATATGTCTGGCTGCCGCAGGCTGTTGTTCAATCACAAAAGTTAAATAGGGATATTTAAGTAGGACCAAACCAACAAAAACAAAAGCTCCATAACTCAAAGCGCGGCGCTCTGCGGTGCTAAATTTTTATTCTCGCAAAAGGGAAACGGTTATGTCCAGAGTGGATTTGTCGGAAATGAGCCCCTGTTTGGGTTTGAGTGGTCCGCGTTGGGTCGTAAAGTGACACACTTCTGGGATACTACAGTTTTTTGTTGTGTCACTTTAAGAGCTCCCGATGGTGACACTTGTATTTTTTAACTGACAGGAGGAAGAAGGTACTAAGGAAAGTGTTCCTTTGACGTTTTTAAGTTTCATCACTTCATGAAATTGTTGTTATTCCTAAACTTGTTATTCTTAATGTAATTAAGTCATATGCCTCCCCATACTCGTATGTTTTTTATGAATAATGCAGCGCATTGGAAAATTAATATCATCAGCATTCAATATCTTTACATGCACATACACACACATAGATGGAAGAGCCGTTGCACGTTGGTCCCAAGAAGCTGGAATAGCGACCCCGCACCGGAAAGCGCAGTGTTGGTCGACCCCTCACTAGGTAGATTGAGGACAAGTGTGTTTGCAGGGAGCCGCTGGGTGGCTTGTGACCGTTATGTTTGGAAGTCCATGCAAGAGGCCCATGTCCAGCAGTGGACGTCCATTAGCTATTAATGATAATTATTACAATATATTTATATAATTTGTACGTTTATAGTTAAGTACTAGTATCTGCCCTAATTAAAACCTTGCTCACACTTCTGCGGTAAGTGTCAAAAATTGACTTTTCTTCAGGAACTAAAAGCCTCAAGCTCCAAGTAACAGCGCCGTTGCCACAAAGCTCGATTGTTTCCAGCGCCATCGCGCACAAAGCCATCAGCCGAAAGCTCTTGTCCATTATGTAAATCGGATGTTCATAATAAATTATTTATGGCGGCGACATTGATATGAGATCCCAAAGATTCGTGTTTTTTAGGTACATTTTTAAAGCCTAAAATATATTAAACTTATTTGTAATGTCAATAATAAAAAAAACAAACCTATTTCAAACCCTTATAACGAACTTAAACCTCAGAAACTACAGAACCGATTTTTATAAAACTTGCATTGTTCACTAAATTGGAGTATACCTAACCAATTAAAAAAAAAATCGATTATGTACTGGATTCGATATGACAAACATACACATCCTTGCGAAATTTGGTACACATATTAGAAGCTGTTATAAGCTGATACAAAAATTGTGCATTTCTAACAGTATACGTGTCAAATTGATAACTTACTTTTATAAATGATCAATATACCACTAATCATCAATATAGACACAATCATTGTAATTATTCGTAACTGATTTATTTTCGACCATTGTTTTTTGTATATTTTCGACGGCCTCCGTGGCGCAGTGGTATGCGCGGTGGATTTACAAGACGGAGGTCTTGGGTTCGATCCCCGGCTGGGCAGGTTGAGATTTTCTTAATTTGTCCAGGTCTGGCTGGTGGGAGGCTTCGGCCGTGGCTAGTTACCACCCTACCGACAAAGACGTACCGCCAAGCGATTTAGCGTTCCGGTACGATGCCGTGTAGAAATCGAAAGGGGTATGGATTTTCATCCTCCTCCTAACAAGTTAGCCCGCTTCAATCTTAGACTGCATCATCACTTACCATCAGGTGAGATTGTAGTCAAGGGCTAACTTGTAAAAATTATAAAAAAAAAATTGTATAGCTGTCAAAATTTCCGTATACCTAAGAGGTATGAGGACAAGGAGATGATCTAAGTTTTTGTACATCAATGTTTCGACTTAGGGATTGTAAAGGGGAGTGACTCGGCAGTGTACACAAAAGCATGAAAAATGATCGCGCGGCACATTAGCAGTCATGTAGCCGTCACCCGTCACCCGTCACACCTCACCCCTCGCCCCTCACCCCGCATGTGAATGAGCCGACCTTCGGGCACTTTGTGAGGCGACAGCGAAAAAATCATGACATCCGAACTGCGTATTTCTTTGGTTCTGGTGGTTTTGTTATATATCTGTGGTTCAAAAGCTACGGCTGCGGCCACGACCACGACAGTCGTGAAGCAGCCAGTTGTCCGGCTGCTGCTGTTGTCATTCTGCCTGTGCAACACTAGCTGTCCTAGCCGCAGCCGCCATGACTAAACTAGTGCGTGAACATTCAAACTATATGTACTCGTAGCTTGGTCGACAAGACCAGACGTGCCAGCATGGACGTGATTTTCATATTTTTTTCAGGGCATTGTCATCTATTAAAATATAATAATGCCAGTTTTAGAATGGTTCAATATCAGTTTAATTGACAGTTGCATAATAAAGAAATGGGCAACCCACATTGAAAAATGTACGATTTCAACACAAAACACACGTTTAAAAAAATATTAACAACTGTGAATTTATTACTCATTATTTTAGGTGATTTTGATTTATTATGAAATAAATTTCTTTTTTCTGCGTTAAAGTTTTAATGATTGTTTTATATGAGATGGTAATTCGCAATATTTTTATGGTGAGCGACGTTAATACGCACCTTCTTCGTTATTCACGAAATAGAAATGGAGAGAAAATAATTGAATATTAACAAATTTAAGATCAAAAAGCTATTATAGCCAATTCACACAGATCAGGGAAACATTTCCAGTAATGGGCCCATGTTAACGCTGAATACTTTCGGCACTCGGCAGGTGCAACACGCAAGCGTATCGTTTCGACAACAGCGAATATATTGCAGGGTTCCTTGGTGTTCTACTCACTTTTTATTTGTAAGCTAAGTATATATAAATACTTCGTCTTGTTTGTTTTCATATACCCTTTTTATGTAAAAAATTAAAAATTAAATTAGCTAATTGTTTGCATTTAAAGTTTGTCTTCTCTGTATACAGGAGTTTTGCATATGGCGAAATTTTGAAACAACTATAATAAATATTAATTAAATTATTGCAGTGTAAAGAAATAGCTAGTATATAACAATACCTACTATATAAACAATGACTTACCTCTTAACTTTGCAAAAGTAAACCAAGTTAAGTAGATAAACATATACTAAAAAAAATAAAGTGATAAAAGTAGACAACCCATTCTACATCAGTCATGCTGTGTATAATAAAATCTACGGAACACTCCCCGAGCGATGAGACATCTCCCACCATAGCTTATAAGAGTTATTGAAACCCAAAACCGCGTCAGCAAAAACACAAAACAACAATACGGTTAGCAAAAACAAACCGCTCGTTTGTAAGTTCGTGCTTATTTATCGCTTCCTCCGATGACAGGAAGGTCAGGAAATCGCCACTTACGTACAAGCTGACATTCTCAATTGCACATAATAGTCACGCGAAATTTTAACTTATGTAGAAATTATAAAATATATTTTGACTACTATGCTATCATTTTCGGAAATTATTTGCCAGCTGTTCCCATTAAGTAACACGCCAGAGAGATCCCAATAAATTCAAATTTAAATAAATCAACATTGTGATAATTAAAAAGAGATCAACGTCAACACTGTATACAGATTATTAAGCATATTAATAACAAAGTAGAAAAGTAACAAAAGAATAATTATTATATTTTTTTATACCCGTTAGATCATGTAGATTGTAGATACCACACTTAATCGTAAACGCAAAAAACATCGCTTGTAAATAGAACAAGACTCTTTAGGACATACAAAGAACACGTTTTAGAAAGTGCTCCCTGCATTTATCAACTTACTCGTAAATAGAATCTAGTTCATGGCTTCCTAGATTTTGTATAAAAAGTGTCTGGCCGCAATTTAACTAGGTAACCTAATTGCAATGTCTCACTGTTAATATAATCCATCATTAATTTCTTATCACAAATAAATAACGGCTGAATGTATTTCTAATGCCGGATCTTAGACTACTTACACAGACATCGGCAAAATTGATTCCTTAAGCTTCTTTCAAGACATATCAAGTATGTTTTAAACTTGTGCGTACCTGTAAATAAGACTCATTTTTATCGTAAATCATAATCGGTAGCTTGACGGTGTTGGGATACTGTAATAATTGATGCTATAATTTTAGACCCTGTGGTCAGGTATTTTTCCTAAGAGAATTTCATTTCGCGTGTCTGTCTTGTGGAACTCTTAAATCTTGAATGTTTGTAAGTAAATTGGCGTTTATGTCCAAGGAAGTTGTCCTAAGTGGTCCAAAGTGTTTGTGTTTGGGCATCACATGTGTTAGTGAGATGTTGGCGCCTCTGCCCTCATAAATTATGATGTCGGCTTAGATTACACGATAGACCGCCTTCTTGAAGTTAATTTTACGGTCACTTCAAAGTTATTTAATGAATGAAGTTAGAAGTTAATAACAAATTTTGAAAAACACCCACAATAATGAGTTAGTATAACGACTTTTATGTGAGATATTAGTTTCACCATTTTCGCCGCTATTTTCGGATTGGCTTATCGAATCTTCATCTAATATAGATAAGATCGATTTAGAAGTTGCGATGTCGTAGACTGATACACTGGTACCTCGAACATTGTAACACCCTTTGTCACTATAATGTGTTATGGACAGGCCACAAACGAAAAAAAAACAATTTATTTAGTTATTTACCGGAAGCACGAGGTTTCGGTTAAACTCCATTTTTTTATCACAGCTTGTCATACTTGAATAAAAATTGCCTTATACTACGAAAGCCACCTAGATCTTAAAGGAAGTTGGAAACTTGTATAAAGACTATGTACTCGTAAGTACCTACATTTAACCAAAAGTGTACCTACGAGCAGTAAGTCAAGACAATGCTAATTGACAGCGCGACGGTGACAGACGCGCGGACAAAGTGACAGCTGGTGACAGCGAAGTGACACGCGCAATTCTGTTAGCTGGTTTGCCTTGTTTCACGTTTTTGATTACAAAACTTAGGTTTTCACTACTAAATGCTCTCACTCTCTTTTGCAATTTTTGCAAATATCGTAAGCTATATATTCAATTATTCCAAGCTTATTACACAGTTAAACATTAACGCACTATGGACCAACGGAGGGTGCAAAGCATCACTTTTAAAAATAAGTGACTTGAATCTTAGATCCACTATACTGCTTTAACGCGTGTTGGCGGATTTGTAGCATAATAATACAGTTGATAGTTTAAGATAGTAAAAATAGCGGTTTTAACCAAACAGAATTTAAGTTGTAGCTGGTATTAACAGTTAAAAAGCATTTGGAAAGAGGAAAATTCCAATCAGAACTAGAACTCAAGCCTACCACTAAGTAACCACTGAAAAAAAATGTAAAATGTGTATACTATATATATATACTATACAAATAATAAAACAAAAGAAATAAAACCTTTGATCAATTTAACATTTTGGGTAAAAAATAAGTTACAACAGAAAAACAACTAAGAGCCATAAAATTCATTTCAGCACTAATTGACAACGTTGTACATTGACAGACAGACTGACAGACAAACTGACAGACGGGGGACGTGGGGACGTCAGGGCGCTGACGTTTTGAAATCGTTATGTTTTAAATTGACAGTTAATTCGGATCAATGTAATTGTGAATCGAGGTTTATTTTAGAAGTGTTGCAAAATCTCGTAAATGGAAAGCTTAACGTAAACTTAGGATAATATACTCGTATCTACATTCTCTAGGGCTTCCACAGTTTTAGAATGATGCAGATGAAGAAGATCTACAGCTATAAGGAAGCTCAGATTTAATTTATAATACACTACTGACGTAGTGTTTACTTATTGTTTACTGTAGTCTATATTCCTAATAAGAGTGCCTTCTCTAAGATAATGTCGGCTATGTATACAGAGGTGAATTCGAAACTCGCACTAGCGAGTTATAAAATCATCATTACAAAATTGCCCTACAGGCATAGACTTCATACGGTTTAAGGCAATCTTCATGTCTTAAGAACAAAAAATACTTTTAATTTTTAATAGTTCTTAGTATTTCAATAATATGTTATTCTCTTCCTCTAACATTTTTGACTTATGAAACATTAATGTTTAATTACGTTCTCACTAAATGTTAGGTGACGATGCAGATTAAGTAATTTATCGTTCAGTTTATTCACCCCTGACTGTTTTGTTTGCGGCGTACCGGAACTCATAATAGCTTGGCAGGATGACTTCACCGGATGAGCGGTAATTACCTACAACCAAAGCCACCAGACCTCAGTATATTTTCCCTAAATGAATATCTGAACCTGGGCCAGCCCGTTATAAATACATGTTAATTCTACATCACAGAAGAATTTGAATAATAGTCAACAAAAATCGGACAGAAGTGGTACCTGATGTTAAATGGGAGCTATTGCCTATAACAGGTAGACACTTCGCAGGGCTTGGGTAAGGAACACTAGCACTTACTTGAAGGCGATTTTATAACCCGACAAATCGAGTTTCGAATTTGTGTCTATCTATGTATAATGATTGGAGTGAATACGCATCTTCTTGGCAAGAGTGTATGATCGCTTACCATCATATGCAATTGCAGCTAAGCGCTTGTTTATAACATATCAAACTGAAGAAGCGTTAGAAAAGCAGAAACATGTTTACAAATTATCACCTGTCTTTGAGTGATTGCTAAGCACGGCGTTTTGGTAAACTGCTACACCTTATTATTAACATTTTAAATTATTTAAACGTTTCTTTATACTACACAAATGGGTTTGAATGAAAAGAAATATCTTTATTTTTAAGTAAAACAGTTAAGCTTTAATATCTTTTGGAATTTAACAATGTGATATGTGGCCTACATAAATAGTAAATCCACTCAAACAGTTTAGCAATAAAAGAATGCCCTGCGATATGTGGCGTAAGTACTTGTACATATGTTTTCTGTGGCATAACCTAGAAAAATGCCCCATGTCGTTGGCCTCAACTCAATATTTTGCAACATACTTTCTAATTAAAAGTATGCAGCACTGATTTGAAGTTCAGGTGCTGCCACGTACACAGTTCAACATCTTACGTTAACTACAAAAACATTATTTAATGTCATAATTTGATTAAATGTTTCAAGATAGTGTCACCTCTTTTTTAAAACTATCGCCTGTCAGTAAGACACAGATAATGCAGTGAATTTTATTTTAATTATTGCCCACCTATTTTAGATTCAATATAGATTATTTTGAAAATTGGCCTCATGAGTTCTCCTTGTCTTTAATTTATGAGCAATTTTCACCTCTGTATCATTTGTATAATTTGGGCCCGAATTTGTATAGAGTCAGTATTTCTCCTTAACTCTCTAAAACTCTACAAAATTATAATAAGTACCATTAAAAACATTATAAGCCAAAAGTAAAGCATTGAATTATAGTATATACCTCAAGCTACACAAACAATAAAGATATATAGTTATTAGAACAACATATAAACGCATTTTAAAAGTGCAATTTATTACCACAACAGCCGACTAAGTCGAGACGAATCTACACTTCCTGAACTACCTTTGTGATTAGGCTATAATAATAAACTACTCCGGATACACCGCTGTCACCATATGGCATTTACCGTTAGTTTCGACATATAAATATAGCAATAAAATACAAAATATATGTAACTAAAATAGTTATAAATTTGTAGTTATCCTAGTGGCTACTTTCTATTTACAATCAGATCCGTTGTTATTTTTAAAGCAGTAAAGTTCAAAATACGTGTCAGTTATAATTTTGTAGTTACGTGTTAGTTTAGGCGTAAAGACGTAATTTGTGCCACAGTTAGCGGTAGGCTATAGGGGATGTTTCGGCGGTGTTTGTACAGGGTGTTCGTTGTTTGCTGTCTTGTTAGAGGGTGGTTGGTCTGAACATTTGTGAGATCGCTGTGATATATGAGTGCAGATTATCCGTGGCTTGTTTGGGAATATATAGCATCTTCTATTTATTTATAATAAAGATTATATCTAGTAATTTATCAGACATTAAATTAGTAGTAAGAAAAATTAAATTAGTACATTCTAATAAGTAATCAAAAATTTATTGTATAAATTTTTTCATGTTAAACGATGAAACGACTATTTCAACCCCTCCTATTTTTATTACGCGGCAAAAAGTAGACAAAATTCTTCTCCAATCTCCAGTCAGTCTCATTTATGTTTAAACGGAGAATTTAATGAAAACGGTTTAAATCTTAAGTGGTCAAGTAAAGGTAACAGTCAGTATTAGGGCTCGCATTTGTAATAAACACCTAGTACATGACCCGTAGTACTATTCTATATGCTATATTTATCTCGCAAGTGCGAGTTCGAGTTCACCTCTATCTTTCTTATTCTATAGTATCATTTTAATAAGAGAGAGACAGAGGTAAATTCGATACTGTGCGAGTTATAAAATCATCATCCCAGAATTGCCCTACAGGTGTAGACTTCATTCGGTGTAAGACAATCTTCATGCGTCTATAGCCCAGGGGTGAAGTTAATATAACAAGACATAGTTATATGCGGCGGCGTCGGTGTTGAATCGTCTGTTAATTTAGCAGCGCGTCGGCTAAACAGCCACAAGAGTGGCGGAAATGATCCGAATAAATCACCGCTAACTCCGCCCTCGGGACACGGAGCGTCGGCACAACAAGCTGATGTATTTAGTAACTACTATAATTTGTAAAAAAACAAATATTTTCATTTTAATGTTTATAATTTGGATCGGAGTGTTACAATCCAAATGTCAATAAAAATAATATTTTGTGTTTGTATATAGGTACTATAATAAAAATAATTTGTATTATTGTATTCATTTTAATTATCTCTCTCTCCTTTCGGTCGGTTTTTCATAATGATCACCCCTGGCGAGTGATCTCTCGGTATATCGTGATATCATACTCTATGGCATCTTAAGCAATGTTCTTCCATGGAGTACTACGCTCCCTATCTATTTGAACGTCACTGTAGAAGGTGACACCTGTCTCGTTCAGTTGATTCAACCATCGAATTGGAAATCTATGTAGTGGTCTTTATCTTTAAAATTCCCCATCATAACCAATTTATTGACTGAAAATTTTCAGTTAATAGAGCTTTTTACATTTTGTTGATTTTATTAGCTGTTGGGCTTTGCTGGGCGATAGACAACAATTCAGAGAAACAAAAAACATGGTTACTGTCCTCATTAAAGGATTTTCAGAAGAACTTTCAAGTCAAAGTTTATTCAAATTTTTTCTAGGGGAAAAAATTAAATTGTGGTGCTGCTATCGGTACTCGCTGTTAGCTCGTGGTATTCATTAGCGGGGCAATTAATTATTTTTCATTAATTCCCGTGACTCCGCCCGGCGTCGTGTCGCTAACGTGACGTACTGCGATGTGCTGTGACTCTCCTCCACGGTACTTGTACTGTTTCCGGTGTATTTCGTATACTAATGTATATTTTGTTATCTGTTTTCTGTATATTTTACAAATGTGTGTTCAAAATGGCTATAAACTAGCAGAAGATTGCGACTTTGTTCGCGTAGTTGTAATCCTGACCCTTGAAAATGCCAAAAAAGAGATAAAATTGTTTTTTTGCAATTTACAATTTAGTAAGTATAAGAACAATCAACAGTATTATTAAAGGTAGGTAGGTAGGTATAATGAAAAAAATTGAAATTAAATTATAAGTTACAACAAAACAAAAAACATAAACACGTGCTAAAATAAAAAAAATACATCATACTTCAAAAAAACATCATTCATAATTCTACCTGTTAATCAGTTTGAAGACGGTGCTAACCCGGCATAGCTGCCAGACAATTAACTCCTTAATATAAAACATTTTGTTGGACTTCCTAGGTTCTCCAGTGCATTTTCCTTTGTCCGTCAATTTGGGGCACAGCTTGTAATTTCATCGGCAACATTTTGAAAAACATTATAATTTACATAAAACCAAACACTTTTATAATTAGAACAGTAAGAAATCACCACTCCATTAGTCGCGCCCCGACCATGTCTTGGTGAGATTAATGACCGTCCCGGAATAAGGTAACAATTATCTCGCGCGTCCCGGGAAGTGTCCCGCGGGATTGGGAATGATGGTTGCTTTACTCGTAGGGCTGTTACATTGACAACATTATGAAGTTAATTAAAATCAATATATTGTCATGCTGGATTTTTAATTTACATAAAAATCGGAATTTGTTTGTTATATGTAGACTTACAAAGCACTTTTAAAACTACAAGTTTGACTATTTGTAAACTATCTACCAGTGGTTCGGAAAACAGATTCTGCTGAGAAAAGCCGGCAATTAACTGAAATCTTAATATTAAACACCTTGAACAATAATTTACCTATAAGTAATTAAATATTATTATATTAAATATTATAATCGGTAATTGCTAGCTGCGCTATTTTTGCAGTTTTCCTTGATATTTTGAAAGATACTTATCTTATTTCAAAAGAGTTGATGAAATCGTAATTAATTTTAAATAATGACCTACGATTTATTAATTTAATTATTAATATAATTATTATTAAAGTGATATATTAATTTAATTATTATTAAAGTTTCATGGCAATTGGATAAGCTAAGAAGAACTTATATTAATCTTCTTCTAAAACACTTTTTAATTTCAATGCAAATCAACTGACTTCACAACGAGGAGGTTCTAAATTTGACAGTATGTAATACGTACTCGAATGTTTTTTTTTTATATTTAGTACAGTCTACAGTTTTTTCAAAGTCAGCAAGCAATCATCTTTTTTTAAGTCAAGCAATCCCTATAAACAAAAGCTATATAGATGAACAGTAGCAACCCTGGACATGTCCCACGAGGCCGACCGCGATGGTCGTCCTACGATCGATGCGTCTCTTCAACATGAGAAATGCGTTGAACTGAACATCTTTTGATGTGGCGCGTTGAAAAATTGGTAAATTTGTCTTTATTATTGAACCGTGACTGTAGATGAACGGTTTTGGTTGACGTGTCTGTACTTTGTAATGGTGATATGTTTAATGTAACTTTCTGTGTAAGTGTAAATAGATATTTCTTTTTATCATCATCATTATCAATCCATTCGGCTCACTGTTGAGCACGAGTCACCTCTCACAATGAGAGGAGTGAGGTCACATTAGGCCAGCGTTGTGGAACAACCTAGTCCACCACGCTGGCCTAGCCATGTTCTAGAGCAGGTTATAGGATACTTTTTATAGCGAAAATAAAATCAAAAGGGGGTGAAATAGGGGTTGTAAGTTTGTATGGAAAGTTCTCCATTTTTAGATTCATTTTTATATTCAAGAATATTTTACATTCAAACCCTATAGTGGTGAAATAGGGCTTGAAAGTTTACATTGATTTACGCGGACGAAGTCGCGGGCGTCCGCTAGTACTAAATATATTAACTATATATTAACTATAGGTATCTTAATGTTCTAAGCTTATTGTTTTTCATTAACTTGAGAACAAGTTAATTGTAATTATTATTAAGTGTAAAATTACTAGCGATTTATTTGTTTTTTTTTTATTTCTCCACTTGTTTAAACTACATTTGTTTACCAACAAGGTAAACATTACACGTCGAGTAGGGCTGTAATATAATGACTCCATTCTACCCGCTTGATATCATCGTTCCTCCTAATGGGGAGTGTACTAACACTGCACGTTCTGGTACGGGGCCGCCATACCTATGACGTCGGTTAAAAATAAAATTCAAGAACGTCACGAACGATATAAACAAAGGTCAAAACTTTGACCCATTCTTCAACTTTTTTCCGCCCTTCGACCGTACGTAACAACGTTACCGTTAAAAATGAAACGTCGTTGTAATTGGACATATTTCGTGTTTTTCAAACGTCAAACAAACGGAGGTTCGCAGAAATAAAGCCATTAACACAAATTATTTCAATTATTTGCTCCAGTCACGAATAAGTTTGTACTCACGTAGTTTTATTGTTAGAGTCTAGAATATGTAAATGAATATAGAAGCCTAATAGTGAACAAAACAAGAATAAAAATCGTCTGTTATGAGTCTTTCTAAACAACGCGCAGATAGGTTTCAATTTGAAAATAATCATCATAACCAGCTAATTAACGGCCCCAACAGATCCAGAACCCCATTTTACAAGAGAGCTTAGATACACCACTCTTCTCGAATGAAGGGTGGTGGGCTTAAGGTGCTGATAATATTTGACTTTATAGCTTGGTATGTTCGTGGATGACACCGCTTATCATGGGAGTGGAACGGACTGTGCCGGTGTGAAATCAGGCGCGCGGGAGACAGAGGGAAGGACTGTGCGGGTATGAAATCGTGCGAGCAGGTCTCCCGGCCCGCGCGGACCATCGGGAGTGTTTCGAACGAATTTGCCAAGCGATAGTAACGATTACTATCACGTGTTATTGATAATGATAATGACATGGTGTAACTGACACCATGTCTAGCCATACTTCAAACTCCGAACTGAGAATTTCAAACAACAGGACCAATGATAGCCAATTACGCGAACCTTTTGAACGAATGCGGTATCTACATATTTCCTTGTTCGTTGGCTGGACAATTTGCAATTAAACTACTTAATTATACTCGGCTCGTTAAAAAGTAACGAGCCGAACTGATTCGTGCCGTGATAGCGTACACTTGACATGTTCGACGGTAACAAAGGAAAACTACTTTATTTGGTTTTCCGTTTACAAGTTAGCGCTTGATTTTGATTTTACTTTTACAAGTAAGTCCCTTACATAGTGAAGCAATAACCTTTAACATACTAAACTTTGCATCTTAGGCAAAACCAAATAGTCTCTTGGAGTTAGAATAATCTATGTGTATGAAGTAAAATCGTTAGTGTCACAATTAAACAAACTCTAAAAACGTACTCTCAACTCTTGCAAAATATTAAAATATCTAATATAATGTTAATAAAGATGGCACAAAATTATATACAATAAAAAATCTCAGTTTATTAAAAATATTATATACAACACAAAATCCTTTAGTTTATTATTTATCGCAACTCCGCGACGAGTTATACATTACCGGAATGTTATCAAGTATAATTTATAAAATAATCAAACATCAAAAGAAATGCAAAGTTTAAAACGCCGCACAAATTGTAGATGAAACAACTTCGCGCCACCGTATGACTTTACGACGCCATGTTTCACATAAAAGAATCGCCCGACTGAATCGTCTCGTTGAAATTAATATAATTTCACACTAAATTATGTGCGAAATAAACTATTATAACATTTATAACTGGAAATGTCTCAGGGTTGTCTCTTCTTGCAATACTACTAACTTATTTTCTGGTGTTTATTTCCTCTACACTTCTTCATCTAAAGGGAAAAATTGCAAAAACTGTTAGAATCGAGTTTGAAGGCTAGAAGAGCTTAGTTGGACGAAAAGTCTTTAAAACAGTGAGTAGAGTGGGATTTCTCCTTATCCTCGTACTTGAGCTTCCTGTCACGGTGACCATGATTGGAATTCACGCCTGAGTGACGTAAGAAATCTGAAACCTCAATAATTGTAAACTCTAAATTTTGTGATATTTAATTAGTGTGTCGTGTAAAATCTTTTGAAGCTTTTATATAGAATATTATGCACTTTCTTTTGTGCGGTACTCCTCAGGGAAATGTAGATTATGTCAACCAATTTTATACTGAACTACAATTTAAAAAATAAATTACGGAAAAGTAAATCTAAACATGATAAATTGAAGTCTATGAATTTTACGTAAAATATCTTTGGATAAAGCAAACATCTTCATTTTATTGCAACCTTTATTAATTTTTTCATGACAAAAACATCGTTTATTCACAAAGTGACAACCCTGATACACATGGAAGGTCAGCACTCCAATTTATATAAAACATATTTGTAATCGTTTTCTGCCAACAAAATAAATGGCCACTAAAGAATAGCTTCCTAAAATAAGTCCCCAAATCCTAGTGAATGACTTGTTCAATCGAATTAAAGTTGATCGCACATCTATCTGCATGCTTTGCACGTGCCAACGTTGAATATAAAGGTTTTTTCCACTTCTAATGGGCGTGCTGTGTATGAATAGTTTATTTATATTAAAGCTATTGTTTTACTATATACAGGGTGATTCGGTCTTTAGTGCGGATATTTTTTTTCGTGGTTCTGTATCATTAATAGAATATAAATCTACAAACAGTTCGATACATTTTATGTATTTTTTTTTTTAATTTATGTCTCTAAAATAACAAAATAATGTACATATTATTACTAAACAAGATATATTCAGCTTAAAAGTGATCTGGTGACGTTCTTTAGGTATCAAACGAAAATAAAATAAACGCACAATAGGGTGACCCTAAAATTCTGTTCAAAAGTAAATAACTTTAGCTAACGATAATTTTGTTATTTTTGAGTTAAAAAAAAAAAGAAAAAATACGTGATCATTAAATTTTGTTTATGTACAAAATATAAAAATATCCGCACTAAAAAAATTTTCTTCCTGTATATCTATTAGTTGAGAAGAAACAACCTCACCTAAATGATGTTGAATTGAAAAATTATTATAGAGCAACATTTCACAGGGTATACAATACAAGAAATTTATCTTATCAATTATCTCTAATATTCACTGTAATTTCACCGAAAAATATACTCTTCAGGGTGAATCACAGCTAAGCTGTTTGGCGACAAAAATAAGCGTGGTACTTCTTATAAAGAGCTTTGAAAACCTTTTGAAAGACCTTTACTGCTACTATATTTCATTAAAAGTTGTTTATATAAAAACACATATTAAGTGAACTATGTGAAGAAAAAGAGGTGCAATGAATAAGCACAAGGTTCTACGTTTCTAAATATTTAAATGAAAAATATGCCTATAACTAAACTAACTAACAAACAAAGTTAATTTTAATAAATTTGAGGAAAAATATAATTGGCACTTGTCGAATGGTCAACTTTCCAACAATTAAATTCCAATTTCTTTATCTATAATTATTTTGACAATAATACATTATTACTTATTATATATTACTTTTTAAACAAAACGAACCATTAAGAAGATTAGCCAAGCCATCATTATTTATTTAACATTGAAGAATACGTTTCAAAATTTTTGTAAAAACGCCAACCGAATACATGTACAAAATCTCTAACAAAAGAACTTTAGAAGCAATATCCGTTTATACAGCTTGTGGAGATGTTGACAACCATTGCTTTAGGGTTGGCGCTCATATCTACTTTAATATTTTAACAAGTTTAGATCGCAGTAGATTTGGGAGATAGCAGATAATATAGATATGAACTTTATGGGTTGCCATGGATTATATTAGGTATATGGATTTGGCGACTAAGGACTTTTCATAATATTCTGAAAAACTAAAAAAAAAATATACTGGGAATAAAATGCAATAATACGATCAAGGGAATTCCATAGTAGAATGCGGTACTTATGGCAGGAGCATTATTTGAAATCTTGCAGCATTTATATTACTTTAGTTTTGTCTTTTCTAAAATTACGAGGAACGGACACTTGGATGATATAATTTTAAACTTTATATAGAAGGGATGTAGTAAAAAATCTCGTTATTTTATAAGCCACTTACGATACTTTAAGGAAATGTGAATGTAAACGATAACGAATAAGCACTTTCTAGGCAAAGCTAGAAAGCTGTGCCATCCTAGACCTCAACATGTCGTTCTATCAGGCAAGCGCAAATCAACAGACCAAAAAAGGTTTTGTGTTAATTAAAGTGGCAACCCTATTGCCTAGTGAAGATGAAGCAAACATTTTTATAGCCCGCCGACAATATTTCAGGCTCAACTCAAGGCGGCCATTATTAGAGCCGCTCGACAGTTTCTCATCGTGTTTGTCGAAGCGACCGCTGATACATTAAGATATATGCGAGGCAATTAAGAGGCTGAAAAAAACCAGAGGCAGGGGCGCGCAAGTGTCGCGAACTATCGCCGCATGGGAGCTCGGGATCAAAAATAACGTTTCTTTTACGCTGGGGATTGTATGGAGCTGTTAGTTTTGTTGTTTTATTCATAATCTGTAGGTACATATTGCATATAAAAGAGGGTAATTAACACATAATCTTAAAAAGTCCTAAAGCTAGTTATTATTACCGTGTTACTGATACATAAAAAGTTAAATATAATTTTGTTTTTGGATTTGTTTAATAACGCAAAACGAACCTATTCAATGTGCAAAGGCTAGAGGATAAGCTGAATATTGGATTTTTTCCAAGAATATTTGCTATACCTACGAGTATCTTATATCCCTTCAAATAGTTGGAAAGACTGGGCACGACTGAGTGGGTACGACAAATAGCCCAGCGGCCGACGATGGAACCACGACCTCTCGGTGGTGAGTCCGGTGTCTTTACCGCTAAGCTATTGAAGGTTTGCCTGACAAAAAAATATTCCTTATTCGCTGCAAAGCAGTATTACTGTATTATCCGTTGCTGATAAATATACAGGCACAAAATTGATAAATCGTAATATAAAAATAATTTGCTTAAGTTGACAAACATAGAGCAGCGCGTTATCGGAAGTGATCATTGCACGCACTGCGAAGATTTGCGTTGCAAAGCTTTAAAAAGATTTTACTTAAATAATAAATCGTTATTTAGAATATCAGCTCCATAGAGTTCCGTAGTGATGTCGTGACATATCGACAAACAGATGGTCGGCTCGCGCGGCGTCACAACATCGACTAATTTATGCCCTCCTTAACGCCGTCCCACCTATTAGCTGCACACAGCATATTTCATGCGGTCGGTAATGCCACCACGATTGATTGTGATCTCGGATATATATAAACATTCTTTGTGTTTATATCCGTAATATTAAATATTTTGTTAAATATAAGTGATTTTATATTTATTTAATTTATGTACGTAATTAAATTACTGCCTATTTTCACTGTCACAAATATCTTTATGTATTCATTAATATAAGCAGCTGGTACCAATACTTATACAGTTGTTTATTAAGAACTATAGAATGTATATTGCGTTTCCTATTTTTGTTATATTTTATGTAAAAACTTATCTATACAATATCTTTAGGCTGCCTTACTTTTACCGTTACGCACCTTTAATTAAAATATATTGTTTGTTTCAGAATAATCATAGTCCTAAGCAATGAAAACAGAATATTATATATTATTATAATTAAATAATAAATGTAGTATCAAAACTATTAATTTATCAATCAATCATATTTATATAACCTTTAATAAAGATTATTATAGTGCTAATGCTACTGCAAAACTCATTTATAACATTTGCAATCAATTACAATTGTGACTAAAACAATCGAATACAAAATTTTACACTATCTTTTCATGTTTCAGGGGTTTACAAAATATCCAATAATATTCCTAAACACAATCCACATTACTGTCACCCCAGTTTCCCGCTGAGTTATCGAATAAACCTGCTTTTTATTTCTGGAGCGCATCGCAACTATACGACGGCTTTCATCTTGTAAACGTTATTAATCGACACGGCTCCCGGATGCGGCGATGGTACACCACTACTTACTGTTCCGACTGTTTCCATTCATTCAATATACATTGCTGTTCTTCATAGAACTGGACGTCTCTGGTTGTGAATAAATAAATCAATGTATATTAAATTAATAAAAATATTAGAAGGCTAGTGAAGTATTTTATTGTCGAATGTTTATGTTCGCTTTACTCGAACAATGTGCAATCAGTCATGTTCAGTACAAAAAGTAGGAACGCCATTGTACTGTATCGCACAATACAGTAATGTTTCATAAAAAGTCATTGGAGTAGAATAATTGCGAAAATATGGTTATTTTGACATTAATGTTTGCGCCGATTTTCGTTGTATCCTTTCAAAGTGCCAACTGACAATGAAGTTTAATAAACGGTCCTTTGAAAATGTCAATAAATTTCAATTGTACAGCACCAAACAAACACAAACACAAAATCTAATGAGTACGGTAGTTTTATTTAATTCAGTAACAAGTTAACCCTTGACTACTTGATACCGACAGATACAGTCGTCTAAAGTGGAAGCGGACTTACTTGGATGAGATGAGTATTTTCAAAAAGTAAGTATCTTGCTTTTGGTGGCTTACTACAATATGTAAGTATATATGCAAGGCTCTATAGATGAAAGAATTTGGATGTGACCTCTACCACGTGACTTCAAATTGGTGGTAATGAATCTGCAGTGATTCTGAACGAAGGAAGTTGAAAGTTAGATTTTTCAAAAATACAATTACAAGTCAAGTTACTCTATCATTGGTTCGGTTCGAACTAGGATTTGAATCCAGAATCACAAAATATTCAAAGCCGCATTGCCTCACCACTGCACCAACGAGGCTGTGTGAGATTATTTATGTAATTAATTATAATTATTAATCATTATTTCTTGTTAAATGTCTGTACAATTTTGCACTAAGATGTAATAAATCTCAGAGACATCTAGCGCAATAAATAGCAAGCTGCGTGTCACGGCTCGTAAAATAAGTTAATAGTTTATAGTAATAATTTATTAGTCTGCGTTTTGTTGTAATTAACTCTACAGTGCCTCTCTATGATGTGAATATTATGTTAAAACTTATTTGTGCTCATGATAATTATTCAAGTAGTTTCGTTAAAAGATAATAATATAATTATGAAAACTTATTTTTACTATTAGTTTAGTCTAGCCTAACTAGAAATAAACTAATTATTATTCATCATTATTTAACTTGATTATTATAGTGCGAAGCACTTTCATAAAAAATAATTTAACGCCAACTTTTTCGCCAAAAGTTATATAGTAAATAAATTATAAAAAAATATTTTCTAATAGGCTACCAGCTGCCGGCCTAACCTGGCTAGTTAGGCTTGTATTGTTCTATCTGAAAAATAGAGAATCCACATAATCCGCCTATTAGTGAAAACCGAATGAAAATCGGTAACTTGACGATATGTGGACAATCTAGAAAGAAAGAAAGAAAATATCTTTATTGCTATCATTATCTAGATACACTAGGAAAACAGGGCGACAGGAGGAGTTTTAGCCGGTAAGAGTCCGGCACTACCTAACTCAGCTATGTGTCCATGAGGATTTCCCCTTCTGTATACGAAAAAAAAAGGTACACTAGGTATGTAGGTAGGTTATTGACGACACAACGCAAGTCACTGGGTGTAGTATATACAAAATGCCTATGTCCTGCAGTGTACCTATACGTACATATTAGCTGATTTTGTATGTTAATGACAAAATAAATCTCAATGGCAATGATCCGTCCAGTTTCCTTTTAAGTTTATCGCTTTCAGCTGGGGCAGGGGACTGTTCTATAATAAAAAATTTTAAATGTAGTGATATGAATACCGTATTCTCAGACCTCAGTTCATTACGCCAGCTAGTAGACATCTGTCCCCGACGTGTAGAGCGCGCATAATTGACAGTAATCAATTCGCGGCCCGCTTTCAATATTCCTTCATCTAGGATTTTTCTCTCGCGTTCGTTTTTACGCCGCCCCGTCTGAAATTTATCGCTCAATTAGTCTTGTTTAATAGCCGCCTGCCGCGTTGATGTCTACGTCTGAGACGAGGGCTGGCGCGCGGGGAAATGGTAAAACACTCATTTAAACTACACAACATTAGGTATGATCAAGTCGTAAGCTTCGATCGACACCTTAGGAAACCTTAACTGTTGGATCAAGGGTAGGAATACAGAAGGCTGTGATAGTGTGATGGACCTGCCAATGCATAGCTTTAAGCAATGTGTTAAAAACATTTACTTAGTCAAGGTCACTACACCAATGATGAGTTCCATAATTATAAAGATGCTTGGAGGCCGTTGGATCAGCTTCCACCTTAACACAGGAAGTATAAGAAATTGTAATGTTGTCATCAATTGTAAATTTTATTATTGAATGCTTTTTTATAGAGCAACTTCTCAGTAGAACCTGCGTTCCGAATCGGTGGTAGAATCTTTACAAGTACAACTGACGTGTCAAAAGTGCTTGTAAACTGAGCCTACTTGAAATAAATGAATTTTGAATTTTAGATCCTTGAGCCGGCACGTACTGTGACGAGATTCCTCATTCTGGAGCCCAGACCTTCAATTTTGTAAGTTGTTTGAGCTGTGAGCTTGTTGCTTGCCAGTGGCTTTTTAAGTGGCCAACCAGCACCGCAATTGGGTAGGTAATTTTGTCTTACAACCCATGCCATGGAGATTAACAATTGATAACGGTCGTTATGAACTTAACATTATCACCCTAAACACGCCAACTACCGCTAACTGACATTAAGGAAGCGTGATGGGTCAACCAAACATATCTTCTCACTTATTCGAGATAGGGATGATTATTGATTACTGTTATCTATTACAGATATTTGTGAGATAGATTCACCTCAAACCATAGACACAAGCTCGGCAGCCCTGACAGGTCGGAAGACGCAGAGAAATGGGATTAAATTAATTGTCGCATCAGTCAGGAGGGCGTCGGGGTGTTTTTTATTAGTCGAGTGCTCCTCCCCCCCTCCGCCTCGTCTCACACCCGCGACTAGCGAGAGTAAATCACGTTGAACCACCGAGCAAACAATGTATGGATGTGTCAAAAACATAATTTGTTACAGCCTTTTTCATTATCCGCGTAGTTTCTGTTAACGTAAGAATACGGGGTTTAAATATAGCCTACTAGCGGATGCCCGCGACTTCGTTCGCGTGAAACTCGATGTAAACTTTCAAATACCTACCCCTACCCTATCCCTACCCTACCCCTACCCTATCCCTACCCTACCCCTACTCTACCCCTACCCTACCCCTACCATACCCCTACCCTACCCCTACCCTACCCCTACCCTACCCCTACCCTACCCTACCCTACCCTGCCCCTACCCTACCCCTACCCTACCCCTACCCTACCCCTACCCTACCCGTACTCTACCCTACCTCTACCTTACGTTGAAATTTTTCCTGAATTTTCTTTGCTATAAACCTCACGGAGCCTGAGACCTTTCCAACGAATGCAAAACCGTGGAAATCGGTTCGTGCGTTCTGGAGTTATAGCGTCAGGAAGGAAAACCCGACTTATTTTTATATAGTAGATGACACTCATAAATAACGTGACTTTCTAGAACTAATTTTTAAAAGCAGTTCAGTAGATCCAGAGATAAACTCCTACAATATAACAAACATTACCTCTTTATAATATTAGTATAGAAGTATAGATGAAGCTCAATATGGGTTATATGGTATAGCAACTCACCACACTTCTTCAATATGGGTTGACGGTTGGTATAAAAGCAGTAAAGTATTGCCTAGATCAAACAACATTTTGCAGGGTATTCATATTGCTATTATAACAACTAAAATATCCTCCAACTTTGTCATAAACGACACAGTTATTATGTACATATTTAGTTTTTGTTATATATATAAAACAAAGTTGAGACATTACTTTAAATTATTTACTTACTACCGGTATTCTAACTTCGAAATATTTTGATACTATCAGCACGACAAAAGCAATTAAACATTCCAAAAACTTATAATGTCCTTAATAAATCCAAATAATTAACGTAGCACCTACGTTTAAATTATTAGGATAAAATGAATAATACTATTTTATGAGACACTTTTAATGTATTATTTGCTAATATACGATATATGTAACGGAAACATAAAAGTTAATTGGTCTATGTTTTAGCTAATTAATTTAATGGTATGTTTTAATGATTAATTAATTTGTCGGTCGTTATAGAACACCTTGTAGACTTTTCTTTGAAAACATGTTATATATTTGTTTAAATTACACCATTAATTTTATTTAGTTACGTTCTATTACTTAACTGCTACTTATTGCCTCCTTAGCACGTAATAAGTAGCGGTTAAGTAAACTGAATAAGGTAAAAAGAGTTTTGCCTATTTTGGCGAAAAATCATTATGCACGTAAAAGTACAGCTACTAAGAAATACCCAATTTTCTTTTAACAAGTATATTCTATCCAGAGTATTTGAAAATAATTTATAGACATTTTAATAATAAAACTCTTTTTGGTTTGATCAAAAATCGAGAAATATTAGAATTTTCCTTAAAAATTAAAAATCAATATTCTAAAATTTTGAAATAGATTTAATTGTTTGCTAACAAAAATAATTTCAGACTATGTGATTTTCTATACTGGTTTTTGAAGCCGTAAATATTTTTCTTTTTTTTAATTAAAAGGCTATCCTTCAGTCGACGTTTTGAAAGTATAAACACCGCATCCATTTAGTTAATTTCGTCGAGCAATGTAGCGCGCCCGCCCGATTTGTTCCCGCCGTGATCTCCGACTCGATTTATCGAGATTATTTTTAACGCCGATCGGCCATCACTACCCGCTAGTGACGAGCGCGCGCAGATTGGGCGGGATTTATTGTTTTAGCGCGCGTTTTTACCGTTCTAGTGATGTACAGTTGTGAGCCGGTGATGGATGCGCAACGGCATAACGTTCACTTTAAATGCATTGTATTTTATGACACCTCGTGTTATTGGATCGGGTACCCACATACAAGCTTTCAATCGTGCCTTCGCTCGTAAAGATTTTTCCAGACAAACAGACGAGAGACAGATAGACAAATGTCTAAAAAAATATCGTGTTTTAGGATCGTATAAATAAATAAGCACAGCGATATAGATTGGCAAATTCGTTCGTAACACTCCTGATGGTACGGGGGGCATGAAGCGATGAATGAAAAACCCACGACTGATGCACCTCACTTCCCCGCAAACACGGTTTCACACCCACGCAGTCTTTCCCCCCGTCGCCCGAATATCATGGGAGTGTCATCAACAAACTTGCCAAGCTATAGTTGTTTTGAAATCACAGAAAGACACTTCTAATTTATTTATATGTATTTATTGACAGTCTAGTCAGTTACCATAGAAAACCATCGACTCTAAACCAGGGCTTTCATGGAGCACGCAAGGAACGTGTCCAAAGCTTTATAGTACGAGATCTGGCATAGGAAATATATACCCTCATCTGTTATTTATTTGGGATAAGAAATAAATAATAGAAAATTATCACTTTGACACTGCATATACGAGTTGGTTGCCTAGTTAAATTGAGGCCGAATAATAGTAATAAATTATATATATTTTTTTTTATTTTATTTAATCTACTTCCCCCATTGGTTGATTAAAAAATCGTATATTAGTTAACCCCTTATCGCACACGAAGCCACACATGGTCTATCGAGATTTTATCAAGGTCTTTGGGATTTTTTTCTGTATATTAAAATCAGATTTTTATTAATCTACCTTCTCATCCGAATTTTTCATATCTTCGTGTAATGGAATGTATTTTTGTTACTCTATGTCCAAAGTTAGTTGTCAATTTATTTCAGTATTTGTACTGCGTGGTTAAATTTTTAAGTGACGTGATGAATTATTAATTTTGTAATTAAAGAAATACAGTGGAGAGGTGAGTTAAAAATCTTAAATTTTTCACTTTTTCCCCGTATTCTTTATTTTTTAGAGCACGTATTTTTAGTGTTCATATATGGCTTTATTTTCTTTACAGATTCGAGTATAAATCCTTCTAGTTTTTACGGATCATCTAAGCAATGCGATCTTTATTCCTGGTGATGGTTTTTTAGTTATGACGATCATTCTTCAGACTCTAAATCTGAATACCAACCAAACGTTAAATATTTAGTCCAAAAATCATTTTCCCTGGACGAGGTCTCTCACAATATGCTCTACTACTAGTAATAACCGGCTAAGTGTGAGTCGGACTCTCGCAAAAAGGGTTCCGCATAATTATCGGACAGAGAGACGGACAGCGGAGTCTTAATAATAGGGTCTTGTTTAATTTGCCATTTGAGTTTAGAGAACTCTTACACGATAAATCAATTACAATATTCAAATAGCAATGTGAACGCATACACATACAAAGCAAAGTTTCCACGCTAGTATTAGAACGTTAAGGCTCGTCCACACGTAAGTTCGTGTAATGATTCTCCGTTCCCATTGCGAGATGCTCGTATATATCCCCGTCACGCAATGATTTGCAGCCTGACAGCGGACACACGGTTGTGCCGGTCTGCGCGCCGGCTACGTTGTTACATCGAGCATTGTCTTCTGTATACCTTTATAATAAAAATAATAAATAGCCTTTATTTTCTCTTCTTTACAATATTTTAAAATTGACTTAATATAGTGTACAAAATAGTAATCTGAGACGGATATGTAGTCGCTCGATCTCCTGACTGATTCCACTAAAGGTCATTCTCTGCCATTCTAGGGTCTTATTTTGGTTACTGTTTGATTTGTTAATTAAGTTGTCCTGACAAATATTGTTCGACATCGGTTTTCTTATTTTTGTAATCCACATCTGATTCTGGTGTAACTGACAGGAATGTGAGTAAGTAGGTAGACACCAGCGACGAAGAATCCTTAAAGGTTAATTCCCCACGGATTTCCTTTTAAATATCCATACATAGGTACATAATAATTATTGCAATGAATATACTCGTATATTTTATGGATGTATAAGAAAGCAGATTTTGGATCAAGCGGTAGGTACATTAATTTTTTATAGTTTTACAAGTAATTGAGCACGCAGATTGTTCATCCAATAATAAAGGGAAACCAGCGACCATAAGCACAGTAATACCTCGCAGGGCGTGCAAGGAACACGTTCATTTAAGTGCTGCCCTGTTTCTTTCAATCATCATATCATACTGCATTTCTGTAGCATCATATCCCGTAGTTACACCGGCAATCCTACCCTTCCGATCGAAGTGACGCAACAATGTAACACAGCAATGTAATTTAGCGGTAGAAATAAGCACAGCGATAATAATTGCATGCCCTGATAATACAGAAACAGTGCATTTCTTTTAACACCATGTCACCATGACTAATATTCTTTAAGCAGGTATCTCCAATGAGTGAGTGTTCTAAGCTTCACAACTAGGTAGTTAATATACCGATTGAACAAGAAAGATGAGGTTGAGCCACCCTGTCTTACACCTCACTCTATTTTGTATTCAGCACCACAATAGAGTCAGAGAGAGAGTCCATCTCACTAGATTTTGATCCACGGAACTGTTCGTCCGTGTGTCGACAGCCATTTCAACAAGACGCAGTTAAATAAAGTACACAAACGGGGTCCGCATATAAAGGGCTCGATATGTCCGCGCTTTGCCTAATGAACTATTTGAATGTAGGCCTTATTGGCTCCGAATAAATAAAGAAATAAAATGGCCGCAGCTGTGCGCGCGCGCAACTTAATATCCTACTTATATGGGTATTTATAGTGCGAGCCTTTTGTGGGATTTATTGAATTACCGTTGGCCGATACGTGTGGTAATGGAGCCGTAATATTGGGTAAATAAACGTCACATTTATGTAACGTTGGTAGCCGGTAGCTATCGTCTGGTGTCCAATATGTTTTACGAGCCAATATGTTATAATATGCTACTTAAAGTCATCAGAAATAATATATTTAATAGAGCGTGTGTCCAAACGAGTAGAACATTTCTTGGTGTCCCGAAATAGATAAGTACTGTGAGTTTTTCTTAACCATAGCATAATTCAACAGCTTTCAGGGCATGCGAGGAATATGTCCTAACAAAGCACTGCCATTAGCTTGTCAACTTGAAGCATAGGTGATAAGCTTCTTGTAATACCTAGAAGATTCGAATTAGAAACGATCTTCACCAATCTGTTTTTTTTTGTATTCTTTACAAGTAAGCCCTTGACTGCAATACACCTGATGGTAAGTGATGATGCAATAAAAAATGGAAGCGGGCTAACTTGTTGGGAAGAGAATGAAAATCCACAACCCTTTCGGTTTCTACACGACAGCCAAATCGCTTCAGTAGCCGCTGCATAAAGGAGGAACAACCATACACACACACAAACATTCGCATTTATATATTAGTGATGATTTGTACATAAACTATATTTAGGTTGTACGTAAAACACAACCAATATGCAGGCTAGAACAAGTGTTTATGTTTAAAGTAGCAATTAATGGATATTTTTAAAAAAGGTAATTGACACAACTACTAGAATTAACGAATATTCATATTTAAATTACCTAAAGATAATTTTGGTTTATTTGTGTTATACCATATCTGTGTTATCAGTAAATTAAAGTTACATTAAAGAAATGATATAAGACTTTTTACATATTTACTGAAAATATAAATAATGTAACAAGAGTCCGACAAGCCGGGTACCAGCAGTCAATAAAACGGCAATAAAGCTAGCCATTACAAGATTTAACGCGCGACGTGAGCGACATACGCAACTGTCTGCGCGTTCGCTCGTAGCTCGTAAACCGGCAGCTACGTTCACACTATCGACTTTTTGTTTAAATATCCTTGAATGTTATATTTACGTCGTTATCAATCCATATTCGGATCGCTGCTGAGCTCGAGTCTCCTTTTAGAATAAGAGGGATTAGGCAAATAGTCCACCACGCTGGCCCAATGCAGAGAAATAAGAAAATTCTCTGGTATTCAGGTTCCCTTACGATGTTTACGTACTTACGTATTGAATAGCAATTCCACCCCCGTAACACGAAGGACACGATAAGCCGTATATCCCGGACACGATCATTAACACCTGACAGTGGTTAATTTAACATTCGCACCCTAATCCTGCCTACCCGCATTGTAGCAGTGTGGTGGGTCTGAGTTCCTTATGAAAGAAGAGATATGAGTCTCTTCATATCTCTTTTTTCATAAGGAGGGAAGCTTAAAATAGGCTGACAATTATAATACTGTTTATTCATTGCAACCCTTAAATTGTTAGACGGTACCTACATTAGGGTCATCCGATGGACGTCCAATGTTGGACGTTGGCTTTTTAGGGACTTTGAAACTATCCTGAGCTGCCTATGACCAGCGAAACACACACACAGAAACCCGTTTAATGTCGTCATTCAACAAACACTGCTCTTTTCGGTGCAGTATGGTGGCAAGAATGAAACCAATTTAAAAAATTAAACTATTAGTATATTTTCTTCTCTTAGTACCAAAGACAATAAAACATCTCCATTTTAAGATCCTGAAAATCACACGTACTTATAGCACAAGAATGTTTAAGCTAACGAAGATACACAATTATACCAAAGGTCGAAGTTTTGTTTAGTTGAACATTAGGAAGAGGTTCTTATTTCTGAGATCTGTCTCACACTTGCTAACAGGACGAGTTGCATGAAAGCTTGTTAAAAATAATCGCGCGACAAGTCGCTAGTGCAGTCCAGCAGGACGTCATAAAGTTTAATATTATTACATTAATAACTTGAGAAAGAACATGACGTGTATAGAGTGTGGCAGTGGTGAAACCGCTCCAACTCGGTTATGTGTTGTGTGTTATGTGTTATGGCGCACTTTATCTATACTCTATACTAATATTATAAAGAGGTAAAATTTGTAAGTTTGTAAGTTTGTAAGTTTGTAACAATTCTTTGAAATGGGGTAATCTTCGGAACTACTGGTCCGATTTTAAAAATTCTTTCACCAGTAGAATGCTACATTATCGGGGAGTGCTATAGGCCATATTTTATATTTCTATCATATATAACTACTGAGTTATCGCGGGTTTTCTCTTACATGTCGGACCGAAAAACTTACTTATTCGCATGCGCTGCCTCAACCATTGCGTATAACTGAAATAAATGTATGGTGACTTTTTGAACCTTTAAAAGTTCTACAAAAAAGTCCGCGACACCATATATCTATCTTTTATATTTTAGCAGATATAGTAACTTGAAGTGTTTTAAAAATTATTAATTTTATATACTTAGATTTACGTCATTATTTATACTATTAAACTTAAATCCTTATCAAAATAAATTATTTAATAATCACAAGGATATTATGGAGATAAGATTTGCCCTTTATAGTATGTTAATTAGTCAAATAGTTTCGGAGATAATATAAAATTTCTGAAAGTCGGAAAAATTGCGCTATATGACGCCCCGCGGTTTCAATTACGTGGTTCCCGTTCCCGTGTGAATATGAGGACTAAACATATGTCTATGACACTCGCAAATAAAGTAGCTTTCTATTGGTAAAAGAATTTTCCAAATCGGTCCAGTAAATCCAGAGATTACCCCCGACAACCACACAAACTTTACCTCTTTAGAGTATTAGCATAGAAGTCGCTTGGGAAATTATAATCTTTTGGTCACTGCACCACGCACAAAAGGCTGGACCATTTTGCTGAGGGTAGGTATAGGATAGTGGTAGGGAAGGGGTAGGATAGAAGTAGGGTAGGGGTAATTTAGGGAAAGTGTAGGGTAGGGTAGGGTACGGATAAGGTAGGGGTAGTGTAGGGTAGGGGCAAGGTAGAGGTAGGGGAAGGATATGGAACGTATAGGGTTGGGGAGGAGTAGGATAGGGGTAGGGTAGGGTAAGGTAGGGTAGGGGTAGGGTACGGGTAGGGTAGGGTTAGGGTAGGGGTAAGGTAGGGGTAGGGATGGGTTAGGGTTAGCGGTAGGGTAGGAGTAAGGTAGGGGTAGGGTAGGGGTAGGGTAGGATACTGTATGGATAGGTTACGGGTAGGGTTAGGGTAGGGGTACGGTGGGGGGAGGGTAGGGTTAGCGTTAGCGGTAGAGTAGGAGTAAGGTAGGGGTAGGGTAGGGTAGGGTTGGGTAGGTTTACAAGCAGGGTACGGTAGAGGTAGATAAGTTTACATAAATTTTTACGCGGACGAAGTCGCGGGCGTCCGCTAGTTGATAATAAAACGGGTTCATTATGACTACCCATATAGATAGCTGGTGTTTTCTACTTGTCTACATTGAATAGGAAAGTGGATATTACCTACATTTTGGCTATTAGTCCTCATTAATTCTATGGTTGTAGAATTAGATGTAAGTTGCCGGGTATGATCGCGACAATTAGGAGATCCGCAAAAGAACCAAAGTCACTGACATAGCTTAGCGAGTTGCTAAGCTGAAATGGAAATGGACAGGCCACATAGTTTGAAGAACTGATGGATGTTGGGGTCCCAAGGTGCTGGAATGGCGATCCCGCACCGGAAAGCGCAGTGCTAGTCGGCCCGAGGATATCAAATCGGGTTGCAGGGAGCCGTTGTGTTTGGAAGTCCATGTAAGAGGTCTATGTTTAGCAGTGGACGTCCATCGGCTTAATGATGACGATGTTGAACTTCGTTTAATTGCGGAGGAAATTGACATCCTGGTGTATTTAAATAACATGACGGTAAGTATTTCACAGTACCTACGTAGATAGGTTAGTCGTTAGTTTTGTCAACCATCACCTGTGGTGGAGGACTGTAACGATGAAAAACAATCGAAATCAAGGAGCTCGCTAGAACGCTAACATTGAAACAAAGTTAGTGTCCTAGCGAAAAAATTTCGAAAGAGAAACTGTTGAGCTTAAAGCCGGCTCTTCTAAGCAGAACCTAGCTTCCAAATCTGGTGGAAGAGTCGCTAAAAATAGTCAAACTTGACGTTTAAAAAGTGCTTGTAAAGCTTACAGGCGAGATTTGAATTCATTGGATATTGTAAAATACTAACAGACGGGTAACATCTTAACAATGCTCTTTAACTTTACTTTTTAACGAATGATTCACATTCAAAGTAATCCTACT
The DNA here is from genome assembly GCF_947172395.1 of Bicyclus anynana. Lineage (NCBI taxonomy): Eukaryota > Metazoa > Arthropoda > Insecta > Lepidoptera > Nymphalidae > Bicyclus > Bicyclus anynana. The sequence goes on from NC_069094.1 coordinate 16,818,565, forward strand.
AACAACTACAATTAGCAATAAAAAAGTAATCCACGTCTACACAATCACATAACATGCCTAACCCTGCGAAAGTCACCGGTAATCAAACAGTTACCATTCGGCCGCGGTCCTATAGACCCAATAACCGTCGGGGCCAGTTCAGCTGACGTCGCGTGAATTTTTACCTTCGATAACACAGACCCGAGCGGTGGATGAGGCCATTCACGTGTTATATACCTTATGTAGGTACGTTTAGGATGATTTGATCGGGTTTTTGATTAGAGAATTTATTTTTATTTTATTTCCGAGTTTATTCGGGTGAATTTGCTCTCGACATATAGTTTATCTAGAGACTTCCAACTCATACGAATATTGAGAAAGATATTATGTTGGTAAGTGCGTTATTATATAGTACTAAAGGTAAAGTAAATCTGGCATGGGTGCATTTGCAGAAAAGAAAAAAAATAAAGAAAAAGAAAATTCTTTCTTACAAAATATCTCTTGTGTAGATATTTGCGACATAAATCAATTTGTATCAATCTTTACTATTGCAACAGTTCAGTTATAGTGTGGTGTTTGATGCGTCTGCTACTTGAGTGTTTTGGTCTTACCTTGCTCAGGTGGTTGAGGAGTCGGACGCTGTAATGCTTTTGCCACTTGAGTTTTGGCCTTACCTTGCTCAGGTGGTGAGGCATCGGACGCTGCAATAGTGCTTAGGCATTTTAGTGTGTGGCACAATTTTATAATAAGTGTTTTTTCTTTCTGTTTAGCGGTTAAGCCGTGAAAAGATAACAGAGAGATGGACTTTCACAATTTCAATATTTGTATGGGTGGAACCCCGCGGTACCCTAAAAACGACACTAAATCATTAACAAACAGTATTAGTTTAATCGCCCACGTCCATATAAATCGCCAACCGACAAACATCCTCGGCCCGGCCTGAATAACAATCGCTTAGACCACCGACAGCGAACGCCGAACGGAATTTTAACTATAATTGTTTTTTGCGTCACCTACAGACGCTGGCACGGTGGCAACCTTATACAGTGGCTCAATGCTGACTTAATATGCCATGCGTTTTGTGCATGATGTATTCGATTGCATTTTTAGTACGTGTCCTAAAGTTTAACTTGCCTACTGCCAACGATCCAAAGTGATATCGCTAAAGTGAAACTTGTTTTTGGACGGGTGACAATAAGCTTATATTTTGTATAAAATATAAGCTTATTGTCACCCGTCCAAACCCGTCAGCGTTATTCAACATAGTCTAGGAGACATGCTCCTAGACTATGTTGAATAACGCTACAAAAATCCAACTCCAGTCTAAGAAGTGCTACGTTCTTTCGACTACGATCCACCTTATGATAAGTGTAGATGTGACCTAAGGTGCAATGTGCCTTTTTTTTTTTTTTTATTCTTTAGAAGATAGCCCTTGGCTACAATCTCACCTGACGGTAAGTGATGATGACAATCTAAGATGAAAACGGTCTAAGTTGTTAAAATCCACACCCCTTTTGGTTTTTACATGACGTACCGGAAAATTAAATCGCTTGGTGGTACGTCTTTGCCGGTGGTAACTAAACCTGGACCAATTAAGAAAATCTCAATCGGCCCAGCTGGAGATTGAACCCAAGACTTCCGTCTTGTAAACCCACCGCGCATTCCATTGCGCCACTCTGCCCAAGGTTGTTTAGAAGATGCCGATTCACTCGTCTTAAAGATGCACAGATTGTAGGAAACACAGACTTCGGGTAAAAATTCCGTCCTAGTCCTGCATATACGAAATTCAGAAGCAATACGATTTCTTAAGTGATGGTAAAACAATGTCGGTGGTTCGAGCTTAAATAGCTTCTGCGCAGTTATTTAAGCTTCACCAATTAAACATACGAGTACGAATATATTCCGCTAAAATGAGTCGTCGTCAATTTTCCTGACTCAGCGATCCACAGCATCAGCAAAGCAGCCAACTTATACTGAGAGAATCAAAGAGGTAACTGCAATCCTACTAATATTATAAACGCGAAAGTATGTATAGATGTTTGTTACGCTTTAACGCCACGACTATTTAGCCGATTTAGCTGCAATTTGGATTGGAGTTAGAATATATCTTAGAGTAACACCATGATAATATGCGAAAAACTGATTGTAATGATGGTATGAACTTTTTGTGGAAACTATTATTTCACGCGGACGAAGTTGCGGGTACTTCATACACTCAATCCGCCGCCGATCAACTTTGCTGTGTCCCGGTCAGAAAGGCAGAATTGCCAGAGTACTGACAAGTTTGTACAACATCCTATTTCCATGCCCTGTGAAGTGTTACTCTGTTTTAAAGTGACGTAATCCACTTAGCTATCTGACTGTTCTGTCAATGATTACTAATCTTTAAAATAATCCTTAGCCAAGTCTTCCGAAAATAGAATATGTCAACACAAATCCATAGTTCTTGCAAAGGATGTCACTTAGTCATTAACAGCACGTAATCACAATGCAGTCCCCAGCGACTGGCGTGTGATGGGGTCCGGCGCGTGGGTGGTCCACTCGACAGTTCGACACACACTCAGGCTTATAAGACAAAGTCTGAGTGCGTGTTCAGTACAATACCCACTACGTGTACCTAGAGGTCAGCCGGACAATTCACTAACTTTGGACTAATGTTAGACACCTGAATTTAACATTAAATCAATAACAATCGCGTTTTCTTATTCAGTAAAGCACATTGTTAATGTCATTTGGTTGATATCTAGTTTAGGATAACCACGAAGGTTTGTCATTAGCACCGGATGTCATTATTAGCTTTATTTTCTATTTTAATCAGTTAGCATTGACTCTATGGCGTTCTTCCAACCGACGTTTTGTTTCATCGGCTCACTGCTGAGCCCAAGTCTCCTCTCAGAAAGAGAGGGGTTAGGCCAATAGTCCACCACGCTGGCCCAATACGGATTGGCAGACTTCACACTCGCAGAGAATTATGAAAATTCTCTGGTATGCAGGTTTCTACACGATGTTTTTCCTTCACCGTTTTGAGACACGTGGTATTTAATTTCTTGAAATGCACACAACTGAAAAAGTTGGAGGTGCATGCCCCCGACTGGATTCTACTGGACCACACCCTCCAGAATTGGAGGCAGAGGTCATATCCACTGGGCTATCACAGTTCTGTTTACTGTCGACGTCTGTTTACCAATCCAAATTAAATCCAACTCAAGAGTTAAGTGTTACTTATGAAGCAAGCGAAACGACACCGTTAAACTAAGTGAAATTCTTTCATGTTTGTATAAAAAAAAACATTTAATAAAATAACCTAATCTAAACAAATAATAATGAAAAAACATCATTTTTTTATTCATACAATCGATTAACAAGCAAATATATAAATCAGTCACCATTTATACAATCAACACAGAAAATAGGTCACTATTTACGATCAGTATAGAAAATCGGTCAGTATATTATACAATCAATGTAGAAAAAAATCGATCCCACAAACAATCAAAAATCATCTTTGCATACTTAAGTGACAGTAACATTCGCCGACACGGCGGATTCATCCCGTCGAGCGGCGATTTACATGTCAAAGGAGTAAAGGGGGGAGGGGGCGGCGGCACCTTTGATGTCCGCGCAGTGTCGTGCTGTCTTAATAGTTAAATTGCACGAATTAGAATGCTCTGTGCAGTCTAATGCTTCGTTTCCCTTTCAAACTTCTTCAATAAATGGAGGAACATAATATTAAAAATATTTGTTTGAATACATCTTAGAGTCAGAATTTAACTTAATTATATTATAACTTATCTTTGATCTTTTTCCTTAACCTAAATAAGCATCCAATCTTATATTACATTGGAAAGTAAGTTTGTTTGTACTTATGTCTATTTACCTGTTCACGGCTAAATCTTTGAAGTGATTTTGTTGAACTATAGCAAAAGGCATAGTGGCAGTGAAGGGAAAGCCTAGTCACTATAAAAAATATGTTAAAGTAAGAAAACGAAAAACATGGGTTTGGGATTTCAATACACCTTGTACATAAATAAAATTGTAAGAAAATCTAAGTTGAGAAAAAAAAATGGAATGGAATGGTCTAAATAAGTATTTTCAGCAAAAATACCTAATGGTAGAAATGATCCTCAGAACATAGAAAATTCTAAAGTTGTTGAGTTGTCCTAAATGTGAGCCATTATTATGATTGCGCCATAAATTTGTCAAAACTGTCTGCTGTTAACGATAGGTTATATTCCGGTCAATAATTCTCTGATATGAATTGATAATGAACTTACTGATAACAAAGATGTCATAGCCCTTGTAACTTTTAAAAGCTAGGGGTTCAAAGGATTCTGCTGAAATCTATCAGATCCCAAGTTCAATGCTAGTCCACCATTGTCTATCTAGTGGGGGGTCGACCAACACTGCGCTTTCCGGTGCAGCGCGCCATTTCAGCATCTTGGGTCCCCAACATCCATCGGCTCTTCGAACTTGCCCATAATCACTTTGATTTCGCTTGGTGAGCTATGTTGGTGACTTTAGTTCTTCTGCGGATATCCTTATTTCTGATTCCATTACACAATGAAACTCCAAGCTCGCTCCGTCGCACGCTGAGTGACTCTGAGCCTTTTTATGAGGCTCATAGCTAGTGGTCAAGTCTCAGATCCATACGTAATCTGAGACAAGGCCACTGGTACACGCACTGATTAAAAACTCTCCTCTTCAGGCACTGAGAAATTTTGGAGAATCCCCTTCCCTATAAGGAAAAAAGCTTGGCCCTGTAGTGGGCGGTTAAAATAGGCTGATAATGGTGATAAATAATTACAATTAGACTAATCAATGGTATCCTTTAAATTCTTTCCCTTTGTCTCCGGTAGTAACAAACAAAACCCAACCGCAACGACCGACAGTACAGAAAATATCAACGATGGGACCCACTTAGGGGACATATTCGCTATAAAAGGGGCAATCATTGACCCAACCTTTCCAGCTGCGGAGACTATACCAAAAGACATATTCCTCAAAGGGGTAGGGAATAATTCCGCTTGGCACAAGTAGGTGACCGCGTAAGTCGCTGAACTGGCGGAGAATCCTACAACGCCCAGCAAGGTTGTAGCCCAGTGACCTTCAGGAGTAAAGATGAGACCGGTCATGGAGACACCGGTGACCAGAAATGCTGAAGCGATTGCTGTTCTTCGTTTAAACAGCCTCGTCAATGCTATTTCTACGAGGCATAAGGGGACCTGTAATAGATATAATAAAATATTAAAATAAACTCTGTATAAGAATACTTGAAAAAATTCTAAACCTATTTTGACTACTCTATGTACTAGGATACATATATGGAGAGCCTGCCAGAAACAGACACACCTCATTTTATGATTTTATTAAGAGTAAAAGATTCTCAGGTACCAAGAACGTAAGAACCTTTAGCCAAGTTTGTAGGGTTTTGACTATGAAAGCTAGCAAGCAGTGTTTAAGGGTCCAGATCCTTAATTACCGTAAAACGTAAGTTTATGATGTTTCCCACGGGATATCATAAGGAATCATTTTTGCTGTCACCACGGTTGGGAACCCTTCGCTAGAGACAAAATAGTTCGATATTTAGCGGTTTTTTTCGGAAAACTGAGCAACTGGCGACTGGGTATATAATATGGTTTCTTATAGTACGGAGAGAAAAATATAAGTAAATTATTAATTATGGCCCTAATCAATGGATTGGAAAAATCTCACCTGGATCAACCCTAAAATGACTACAGTTATGTAAATATTGGATCCAAGAAAGGTCATGTACTGGTATATACCATAATAAGTGACACCTAGGACGAACCATATCACAAAAGTGGACATAGTTATAATGATAGTTTGTATGTCCTTGAAAAAGTCCAAATAAGATGCAGTCACTTTTTTTTCTTCAATTTTCATATTTTCCATACTTTTCATCACAGTGTCTGTAATGTGTTCTGTACTTAGCTTATTTCTGTAATAAACAATCAATTAATCAAGTTTTACTGATAAATTATCGGTCACATAAAACTGTGTTAGAAAAATAAGATTAATAAAATACGTAACAAATATAGAACAGTATTCTATAATCCATCGTACTCACACCTTAGCAGCACCAAACATGATTTTCAAAGCATTATCCACCTTTCCATTGGCTACCAACCACCTAGGTGATTCCGGTACAAAGCATACCAATATCAAAATGAGAATGCATGTAACACCAAGTCCAAGCAAGTATGAGTCCCAATTTGGTAAATAGTATGCATACAAAGCTAATAATGCTTGTGCAATACCATCAGGAAGTAGACAAGTTGCTCCTAAAATTATAAAGGAAGACATTATTTATATTAGCAGATGTGCTGCCAGACTAAACGCAGCGATGTTTATGAACTGCGGGTAATTGCCACAAAACTCCAATGATACACAAGACTGACTGGAATTAAAACTGTGACAATAATTACAGAGTGAGATTATTTTAGTGAAATTCACCACTTTGGATCTAGATCACAGGACACATAACATAAACAGCAACATTAACCAAAAACATCATCCATCACCATATAGGTGAATCCAAATTAGAGGTTGACTTCTTCGACATCGAGATCTGAGTAATACTAGCCTTTTTCTAGGAGACAGTATTTAAAAGCAAGTACTGTCTCCTTCCTAATTGTGGAGGGTTTTGGCTGTTTGATAGGTAAAAACCTGTTTACAGTTCGTTTCATGCAGAATGGTGCGGGAGACAGTTCGTTTCACTCTTGAAAGTTTGCCGCGATTCATGGTAATAGTATTATGAACGTCATACAGGCGACTGAAACCGTACCCATGCTATCTGAGAATTACTTTAGTTTGAGCTTAATACCTGCATACTCTCTGTATCGTTTCCCGGTAATTTCCATTATAACCGGTATAGCAACTATTAGAGAGCCGCCGGAAGCGATGCCAGTGACGAACCGCAAACAATTAAACATCCAGTAGCTGGAGACAAATGACGCCGGTATCATGGTTATAACATTCAGAAGGGACGAAGAAATCAGTGCTACGCGACGGCCAAATCTGGAAAAGATATATTATTTATTTAGTATAAAAAATATCAACTTTTAGCTGTAATAGATTTTTGTGACAGAAGATGTCCAGAGAAATATACCTTGCAGTTGCCTGAGTATAAAATTGGCGACCCAATTAAAGGCATATAACCACCAGCTTCTAGCACAAGGCTTCGTAATCATAGCACGTAAACAGCAAGTGCCGCCAAATAATAGTTCGCAGGGCTTACTGTCCTGCGGTAGAGACATTCATAGAATTTAAAACTAAAACCCATGTTCTTTCACCGGCAACTCTTCAACCTGATTGATAATATAAATTCTGGTTGTTCTGATTGATAATTAAAATGTCGACGGCCTCCGTGGCGCAGTGGTATGCGCGGTGGATTTACAAGACGGAGATCCTGGGTTCGATCCCGGGCTGGGCAGATTGAGATTTTCTTAATTTGTCCAGATCTGGCTGGTGGGAGGCTTCGGCCGTGGTTAGTTACCACCCTACCGGCAAAGACGTACCGCCAAGCGATTTAGCGTTCCGGTACGATGCCGTGTAGAAACCGAAAGGGGTGTGGATTTACATCCTCCTCCTAACAAGTTAGACCGCTTCCATCTTAGACTGCATCATCACTTACCATCAGGTGAGATTGTAGTCAAGGGCTAACTTGTAAAGAATAAAGAATAAAGAAAGGATGGGAATTTCTACAATGTACTCATTCTCAAATTTATTTAATTTTCAATTCTCAAAATTATTTAATTTTCAATTTTAACTTGAATAAATATATGCGTTTACTTGCAAAAAATTCAAAATAAATTACCTATCTGAGATCCATCCAAAAATTGAAACTCCAAATACAACGCCACACATTATAATCGTCTGACTGAAACTTGCCATCCATTCCCTATCGCAAATCAATCCAAATTCTGATATCAAAGTGGTCCGCATAGCCTCCGAATGGAAAACATATTTTGTGCAATTTTCATAACAAGTCCCATTTCTAGCTTCTATGGTAATGTTGTCCTTGAACTCAATACATAGATAGTCGGTAGTTGGAGTTAGAAATACTATTGATATCATATTAAACATTGCAATAGATCTCGTCAATATGGCAAAAGAGACAAACGTCTGCCAAATTCCATTAGCACCTATACAGTCTTCTAAGTAATCACTTTCACTGGTTACATTTTTGTCAGTCTTTTCTTTATCGATTTCATTGATTTTAAAAACACTAACATTGGACACTTTTACATCTTTCTCCATATTATTGTTACACTCAATTCAGCAACTCAAGTTTAAGTGATAATTAAACACCTTATTATCGCTCAAGTGACTCGGTTTACCTGCTACCAACTGCGAAGTAAAACGACATACTAACCGAAGTATTTAGTTTTCTCAAACCGGGTTCAGTTTATGATCCATTATTACCGGTTCACATCACACCAGTTGTTTACTTTAAAAAAATATAGTGTCGTTGGCTACATTGACGCAGTTTCAAAACTTTTAAATTTGCACGGATTCTAGATAAATCGACAAAAACGCATCACTTGAAAAAAATCTACGTTTAAATTACCAATTAAATAAATTTTATGCTATATGTACAAGTGGTATGCCAAAGCTGAGCAAACAAACGCACTTATTATGTCTTTTCTTGTTCTTGTATTTAGATTAACTAACATTTTTCTTTTGCTTTGGTATCTTTATATTAAGTGAAATAATACACTGTGTTAATTGAATTCAATTGGAGCTGGAATGATGTGAACCGGCCTTAATCATTGCTCTCAATCGGCAACCAGTTATACTCATTCGAATTCAGGCAGAAGATGGCCTTGTAGTTAGTCTTCCTTGAGTTTAACCAATTGAATGTACACAATTTGTGGCAAAAAAGTATAATTATTTTTATTACGTTCGTTTATATGAATTATTTTTTTATCATGAACATATGTTATCTTATTCTTTCGTTCAAAAAAGGGTTAAGTATACAATTACTAACTCGTGAACAAAGTCGCGGGCATTGACTATTGTAATATGTAGGTGTTGAACGGGTAATCAGAAATGGTAGCATTCATTACGTAGCAATTTGAATGAAATGGCAAGTAGAGTAACTGCTGAGGTTTTAACCGCCTACCAAAAACAAAGAGGTTCTTTATTCGGTTGTATGTTTGCTCTTTTTTTCAAGCTTCAGTCGATTCTACTTTTTAAACCACAGGTACAGTAGCTACTCACTGATAGTGTCCGCAGAGACATACATCAAGTACTTAAGACATTGACTGTAATGTATATCGAATTTCAGTATCATGAAGGTAACCAAAACATTTATAACTTTCTTTTCTCATTAATTTAATCTACATTTTACTCAAGGTCTATTATAATTCAAAATAACCTACAACAGATCTGTCCATAAACACGTCCATACTCACCGTCCGTTCTCCTTTGTTCCCTTTTTCGATATCCTTTTTGCCAAATTACAGGTTGTTGATAAAAATTACAGCTCTCTGCTTCCCGAGATCACGAGCTAGCTTATCGACGTCTTTAATAGCAGCAATGATTGCCGCAAAATTGCTCCCTTTTCAAGATCTTATTAACGTCACATTTACAAAGAATTTAACTATAGTAAATTGTATAGTATTAGTTTTATGGTTTCATATAAATTATCTTCGATTTATGTACGAATTGTAATTGGTTAATTGGTTGCGGTGGATTTGGTCTGATCTAGAAAATAATAGATACTCGTATGTGAAGAGTTAACTTAAGGGTATTTCTAAACACCTTCTTGCGTTTACAAATCAGTGTTTAATGTATGTGCACACACACACACACACATAAGTATTTTGTTCTTCATTTGCAATAATTTCTTTAATGACTTCTTCATTTGCAATATCTGTTATTTATTTAAAGGCAATATATTTAGAATCTTATGTAAATCATGGGCGATGGTAATAACTTATCATTCAGTAACCCGCTTGCTCGTTTTATTATAGCAACAAACCTTTTTTTTCCCCTAAGTATCAAGAGTCAAAATGATTGTCTCAAATACGAGTGAGTAGTTCAGCATCGTGTTATGCTTCGTTTACTTTTCAAAATGGGGTTTAGATGTGAGTTATTAGGTAATATATTATTTTTAAGGCAAATAGCTTCTTTATTTCCTGCAATTTAACGAAATTTCGAAACTTGAATTTGGATTTAAATCTAGACTAATTAGGATCTAATTTTTTGAGATAAATCATCCGGGAATATACTACCACCATACTTATTTCTGTCGCCAAGCAACATGGCTCTATAGTGGAAGAATTTGGCGGCAATTACATTTGGCGTGTTCTCCGCAGTTGCTCTTTCTAGTCGATTTCCACTTACCATCAGTACTATACATAATCATGGATAGCAAACCGCCTTACTTTATAAAACTTACCTTGTAAATGATGTATTTAATTTTTTTAAACCAAATCGGGTCAATAGTTTATCATACATAATACGGATCGAATACAGAACCTCCAGTTTTGAGAGTCGGTTAAAAATAAACCATGAATTAATCAAACTGCTGGTATCGTTAGCTCAATATCTCGACATCTCTCTGATATTAAGAAATGATAGATAACAGAGATGTCATAGCCCCCATCACTAGCGCCATATCGTGAACTTTCAATAGCTGCTCATAACAGATAGTCACCTTTAACTCAACTATCATAGGATTAGGTTGAAAAAAGGAGATATCCTGTTATAGTAGTGACCTAAGCTAAGCAGTACAAAGATTGAGTAGAAATCTGAAAGATTTTAAGCACGAACAATACTAATCATGAAACAAAAACAATATTTACGCTTATTTGGACAACGATGATTTGCAAAAACAAGATTATGTTTGTCGTACACTACTTAAAGCCAGGACATGGTTGCTTCGTCAATTATTTACATATACAAGTACTAGTACTAGTAATTTAAGGTACATATTTTATTTATTGTCAATATATTTTTTAAGTCAAAGTTTATTCACTAAAGCTTAAGCTAATTTTTAAAAGAAATACCATGAGTTTTATTACAAATATTAACAGCAATAACAAAATTCTCACTGGATATTGCGATCATCTAAACATAGGTATTAAATAAGTTATTAATAACTACGTTCTTAAGAAGAAAGGTAATTATAAAAAGGAATAGCTAACCAAAGCCGTACGTATCTAGTAATGTTATACAAAGGTTCTGGCATTGTACGGGTAATCTCTGGATCTACTGAGCTGGTCTTGAAAATTATTTTACCACTAGAAAGCCACGTTGTTTGTGAATATCATCGGCTATTTTATCACCATATTCTTACTGGAACGGAAATTACTGGGGTTAAACCGCAGGGCATCGGTTTTTTTATTAATAAACTGATTCGTTAATCTACTCTAGATCAGGTAATTATTGATATCCACTAAAAATATTAACAATTTAATCTAATCAATGGTATCCTTCAAATTATTTCCCTTTGTCTCCGGAAGTAGGAAAAAAACCCCAACCGCAAGGACCGACAGTAAACAAAATATCAACGAAGGCACCCACGTAGGGGATATATTTGCTATAAAAGGGGCAATCATTGCCCCAATCTTCCCAGCTGCAGAAACTATACCCAAAGACATATTCCTCAAAGGGGTAGGAAATAATTCCGCTTGGTACAAATAGGTGACCGCGTAAGTCGCTGAACTGGCAGAGAATCCTGCTACACCGAGGAAGGTGGTAGACCAGTGACCGTTCGGGGTAAATATGAGACCGGCCATCGTGACGCCAGTGATTAAGAATGCTAAAGCAAGAGCTGTTCTACGTTTGAACAGCCTTGTCATTGCAACTTGCACGAGGCATAAAGGGACCTGTAATAAAAATACAAAATCGTTAAACCTATTAAACTCTGAATTTGGATCTTTAAAAAATACTCAAGCGAGTTTTACTTATTCCATGTACTAGTAGACGACACACTTGTTCCGTACACCAATAAGTTACAGACATTAACATCGTGTTGACCTAATGCACCGCTCTGCACTCTACAACTTGAGGTACAGATATTAAGTGGAAGCTAAGGTGATTTATGCTGATATGATTATGCTTGTAATTGACGGCTTAAAATATTGAAAAATTCTCACCTGGATCAACCCCAAAATGACAACTGTGAAGTATATATTTGTTCCAAGAAAGGTCATGTACTGGTAAATACCATAATAAGTGACACCGAGGACGAACCATATCACAAACGTGGACAAAGTTATAATAACAGTTTGTATGTCCTTGAAAAAGTCCAAATAAGATGCAGACACTTTTTTGTTTTCCTCTATATTCATATTCTCCATACTTTTTTTCACAGTGTCTTTAATGTGTTCTGTACTTAAGTTGTTTCTGAAAAGTAAATGTATTAATGAAATTTACATATGGGTAGGCAAATTGTACTATTGTGAGATAATCTGGTGTAACTATTATTTATAACATATGCACTAAAGAGATTTTTAAGTTATTCAAATTATTCACATTTAAATGAAAATAATAAAATCATGTTGATACTGAGTACGCCGATTCTTATATTTTAATAATTAATTTCTTTTTTCTAATATATTTACGCTAGTTAATTTTATTTGCGCCATACGATGCATCCTTGTGAGTCTAACATGCAATCAACGACAATATTTCGTGAAGAGAAATAGACAAATATCAACCAATAGCGACGTAATCGGAAATGTGAAACAGATTGAGAGCACTCCTCCACCATTGGTCGATATTTCTCTATTTCCCTTCACGGGGTATGTTGTTGGTCGAACAGATGTTTTATTCTAAGTTGTACTCACACTTTAGCAGCTCTAAACATGATTTTCAAAGCATTATCCACCTTTCCATTGGCTACCAACCATCTAGGCGATTCCGGTACAAAGCATATCAATATTAAAATCAAAATGCACGTAACACCAAGTCCAAGTAAATATGTGTCCCAATATGGTAAATAGTATGCAAATAAAGCTAATAATGCTTGCGCAATACCATCAGGGAGTAGGTAGGTTGCTCCTAAAATTGTAAATAATAAATTTACGAGTTGGCAGATGTTTTGTCAGAGTAATGCATGTGGCTAATTTCCACTGTACGCCAATAAACTCAGATGACAAACAAAGCTGACCAGGACTTTGGAGCCATTAACAGGTAACAATTAAGATTATTTCAGTGGACTCCACAATTCCACATGCCGTATGAGGTATAGCAGCTTCAAGATCTAGAACTAGATGCTTTTAGTTGTTATTTGACTTAGTTAGCTAGAAGTCTTTGGCATTAAAAAAAATTTGGTTTAATTGAAAACTTAAAAGAATTCTTGATATCCGTTTCATCACAAAGATGAAGCTAATTAAAATTAAAATTATTTTCTTTGTGTTTAGGTATAGATGTTTAAACAACCACATTTAAATAAAACTTTTATTTAAATGTGGTTGCTTAAACATCTATACCTAAGTTTGTTTATTTTGAGCTAATTACCTGCATACTCTCTATATCGTTTTCCGATAATTTCCATTATGAAAGGTATAGCAATTATTAGAGAACCGCCGGATGCGATGCCAGTAACGAATCTCAAGCAATTAAACATCCAGTAGCTGGAGGCAAATGACGTTGGTATCATGGTTATTACGTTTAGAAGGGACGAAGATATCAGTGCCACGCGACGACCGAATCTGAAAAACATTTAGATGTATCTAAGGATATCGCTAAGTACTAGTCTCTCTTTGTGACAGAGGATTTCCGGTGAAATATACATAGTTCAGTCTCAGGAGTTTGAATTATATTATGGACGACCAAATAACAGACATCTGAGGCCACCAGTTTCAGGTTACGCGGCGGAAAGCAATACATCGTAAGGACGTGAAAAACTATAGCTGACTAATATTTTACAATATTTTACAACCGTAAGTACTTTCACGGGCAATCCTCCAAACTGAGGGGATATGGTATTATGGCAGAAATTTTGAACATCTAACCCTACTATTTTTATAAATATTTTACATAACATAAAAACAGAAGAAGAACTTTCTTATCTTAAATTAAAACATCCAAAATAAATTACCTATCTGAGACCCATCCAAAAATTGAAACTCCAAACACTACGCCACACATCATTATTGTCTGACTCAGACTTGCTAACCATTCCCTATCGCAGATCAATCCAAAATCTGATATCAAAGTGGACTTCATAGCTTTTGAATAAAACGCATATTTTGTGCAATTTTTATAACAAGTCCCATTTTTAGCTTGAATGGTAATGTTATCCTTGAATTCAATACATAGAAAGTCCGTGGGTGGCGTAAGAAATACAATGGATAGCATATTGAACATAGCTATAAATCTCGTCAATATAGCTAAAGATACACAAATTTGCCATACACCATTAGCACCTTGTATAGGTGCTAATGGTGTCTTCCAAGTAATCACTTTCACTGGTTTCATTTTTGTTACATTTTTCTTTATCAGCTTCATAGTTTATATTACCATTTGCTTTGGAGACTTTAACATCTTTCTCCATGATACTTTTTTGCTAATAAATTAGATTTATGTGAATATTAAACATTTGATCATCATTCAAATGACCACCAAAATTTAACCACTATCATCAGTGAAATAAAACAATGTACTAACCAAACTATTTCGATTTTTCGCACCGTTTTTGCTTAGGATTCATAAAAACCGGTTCACATCACACCAGTAGTATGGTTTCTCGTACTTTAAGTGTGTAAAGATATATGGAATTGTTCGCATAAATAGTGTCGTCGTTCACGTTATTCCAACTTCAAAAGCTATGAAATTTGCACTAGAATGACACTAGTTAGAAAAATAATGTATAAAATAAATTATTAATTAAATTAGTTTGATTTAAGCAGGGTCTCAAAGTGCTGAAATGGCGACCCCGCGCAGGAAAGCACAGTGTCGGTCGACCCCTCACTAGGTAGACCGAGGACATCAAGCTGGTTTGCAGGGAGCCGCTGGATGCTGGCGGCTCGAGACCGTTGTGTTTGGAAGTCCATGCAAGTGGCCTAGGTCCAGCTGTGAACATCCATTGGCTGTTAATGATGGTGGTGATGATGTAAACTATGAGAATAAGTAGAGATTGAGCAAAGATACGCACTTAATAAGCATGCTCTATTTATAAATCGTTCCTGTACGATACATAGAAACTAAATGAGGTTTTAGTTTGTATAATCTGTGCTTACTTCTAAGTTAGTAACTTAGAATTCAACAAAATTGCGTCAAGCAAATATATATTTTTAATTAGAACCTAGAATATTAAAATAGCTTGTAGATACACAAAATTCATATTAATAAGAAATCGTCTACCCAGATGTATTATATAGTATAGTACTCAACATTTAAACAACCAAAAATACCAAAAGAAAACTTTTAGAAATAGAATAGTGTAATTAGTGAATAAAAAAAAATGAAAAAATCGAAATAAAATCAACAGGAGAAATGTAAGCTGGCCATAAACGTTGTTCTCAATGTGCAGTATCTATGGTGAATCTAATCTGATAGATAAACTCTCTTGAACTTAAGCTGCCGGTGGCCTTGAAAGCATAATCCTCGATATTATTTTAACAGTTCTAGCAAGAAGGTATTCATTTTTATTACGTTTTTTCATACATACGCATATTTTATCACGAGCTGATGCCACGCGGTTTCACTCGCGTGGTTCCCGTTCCCGTAAGAATATGGGGATAATATATAGTCTATAGCCTTCCTCGATAAATGGGCTATCTAACACTGAAAGAGTTTTTCATATCGGACCAGTAGTTCTTGAGATTAGCGCGTTCAATCAAACAAACGAACTCTTCAGCTTTATAATATTAGTATAGATTAATCATTCAAGATGTAAACCGTTCACAAAATAATTATTGTAAGTAGGTATGTTTGTAAATCTTTATTGCCTACGATATAAACAAGTTCAACTATAGTAGATAACAAAACTTGAGTAGGAACACTACGTGACGAGGTCTCCCTCATGAGCATGCTGCATAGACCCTCTTATGTTGCTGCGTGGTTGCTGCGATTCACGTGGACGGGTTTAGGGTGATTATGTTAAATGAAATAAATATTCCAATCAGAAATGAGGAGCTCCGTAGATGAATCGTCAAGTCACCGACGTAGCTAAACGAGTTACGAAACTGAAGTGAATATATATGGGCGGTGCACATATTTCGAGGAGCCGATGGCCAGTGGGGTGCCGAGGTGCTGGAAAGGCACTTGACATCACAGTGTTGGTTGACCCCCCACTAGGTGGACTGACGACATCAAGCGAGTCGCAGAGATTCGCTGGATGCAGGAATTAAGCTCATGAGTTATTGTTGTAACAAAGGTTTTTATTTTTGTAACAATTTTTTTTTTAGCTTATAAACTTTTCTTTTTATTTCCTCACTGATCGAAAATCTTGAAAATTTTATTTGAAGCTGGGTCCAAGGTAGTAGTAGTGGTAGTAGTAGTAGCTTTCCGTAACAGCTCGTCCGCAAAGTACAACCGCCATGCTTACTTCTGTCGCCAAGCAGCATTGCTGTGCTCCTGTCTGAATTGACGATACTATTAAAAGCACATGATACTTGACATCTACACCGATTAGCTCGGTAGAACCTTGCGGCAGGTACACGGGGAGGCAGTTGTAGGACTTGCTCGGACTCTTTGCATAACCTCCGCAGTTTCTCTGTTTCTTGGATATTCTCCAAATTATCTTTAGGCGTTCGAAAAAATGTATAAAATCATAGAAAACGCGAACCAGCTGTAAAATATGTATTTAATTATTTAAATAGCCTTCATCCAATAGTTATTTTTTTTAAGTGGGTTAATAAATAATAATCATATCTAATCGATGGTATCCTTCAAATTCTTTCCTTTTGTCTCCGGAAGTAACAAACAAAACCCAACTGCAACGATAGACATTAAAGAAAATATCAACGAAGGTACCCACACGGGGGACATATTCGCTATAAAAGGCGCAATCATGGCTCCGACCATCCCCGCTGCGCAGACTATACCAAAGGACATATTCCTCAAAGGCGTAGGGAACAATTCCGCTTGATACAAATATGTCACCGCGTAAGTCGCTGAACTAGCAGAGAATCCTACTACACCGAGCAAGGTGGTAGACCAGTGACCATTAGGAGTGAAGATGAGACCGGTCATCGTGACGCCAGTTATTAAGAACGCTGAAGCAATAGCTGTTTTACGTTTGAATAGTCTTGTCATTGCAACTTGCACGGCGCATAAAGGTACCTGTAATAAAAAAGACATAATCGTTAGGTATATAAACTCTCTTTCTCTCTTTCTCTCTCTCTGAATTAGGTTCTTTAAAAAATAGAAAACCGAGTTTATTTATTCGCTGTACGAAGTGCACGGCACATCTCATATTCCGTACACCGATGAGGTTTAGCCTGCATAATGACATAATGCACTGCCCTGTGGCTAAGTCCATATGTTTCTCATATCACCGATCTCAAGTAATTATATTATTGTCATTATTAGAAATAAATAATTGTACTTCCAATTGACAGATTAGTGTGTTAAAATAAGATTGGAAAAGCCTCACCTGGATCAACCCCAAAATGACTACTGTTAGGTAAATATTTGTTCCAAGAAAGGTCATGTACTGGTATATGCCATAATAAGTGACACCGAGGACGAACCATATCACAAACGTGGACAACGTTATAATAATGGTTTTTATATCCTTGAAAAAGTCCAGATAAGATGCAGTAATTGTTTTATTTTCCTCAATTTTCATATTTTCCATACTTTTCATCACAGTGTCTTTAATATGTTCTGTATTTAGTTTGTTTCTGAAAAATTAAAAATTTCATAAAGCTTCTATAAAACTTACATACTACTTCATAAGATTTCACCAAATTATATCAAATTGTTACAATAGTTCAAGTATATAAAAGAATCTGATGTATCTATTATTTTTAACACATGCAGTAAAGAGTTTATTTTTGAAATTATTCTTATTCACATTTTAAATAAAGGAATAATTTCTGTTGATACTGAGAAAGGTGATTTTAATATCTGCACGAGTTGATATAATATGACCATTTTTCGAAAATTATTACTATACCTTCTGAAGCATTTAAATTTAATGAAATTAAACTCTATGTAGCTATTAAATATTCGATGTAGCCCATAGATGTAGGACAGAGTTCTTGAATTTTATACAAAGCTGTACTCACACCTTAGCAGCTCCAAACATGATTTTCAAAGCATTATCCACCTTCCCATTGGCTACCAACCATCTAGGTGATTCCGGCACAAAGCATACCAATATTAAAATCAAAATGCACGTAACACTAAGACCAAGTAAATATGTGTCCCAATATGGTAAATAGTATGCAAATAAAGCTAATAATGCTTGCGCAATACCATCAGGGAGTAGACAGGTTGCTCCTAAAATTGTAAATAATACATCTAAATATATAAAAGCATAAGGTCACGAAATCTCGAAAACCGCTTGACGTAGAAAGATAAGAAAAGACTTCATTTGGCATGGAGCTAGTTTGTAATTAGACATCCGCTAAGAACAGATTTTGAGACAAGGTCGGAGTAAGGAGGTCTAAGAGCGGACGAATAAGCAGTGGTCCACTGGTTATACTTATTAGCAAGTGTTGTCAGACTAAACTATGAACTATGGCCACTGCAGTTTACTCAGATGATAAAAAAGCCAGACCGGGATTAAAGCATTGCCAAGAATTAAAACAAGGGACTCAACCGGATTTACTTATAAACATGGATTAAACCTTTTTTTTCGTCAAAGTAATGTGAACTTTACTAATAGTAATAAGGTCCACTTTCCTATAAAAGAAAAAATCTAAATAAGAGCCATGGCAGTCTACGATCCAGCAAACTCTTGTTGAAGAATTTTGACTACTAGTTAGTGCCTATGATCGTAGGTGTAAAATCAGCAAATGCATGTTGATTTTAAACCCCTGTTTAATTACAGTTAATTACCTGCATACTCTCTATATCGTTTCCCGGTAATTTCCATTATGACTGGTATAGCAACTATCAGAGAACCACCGGAAGCAATGCCAGTGACAAATCGCAAGCTATTAAACGCCCAGTAGCTGGAAACGAATGACGTCGGTATCATGGTCACTACGTTTAGAAGAGAAGAAGATATCAGTGCCAATCGACGGCCGAATCTGTAACAGAAAAAGAAAACATGTAGAATTGGAAATCGCAAAACTTATGTAATAGTAGTTCTTTGTATTTCTAGGAAAGCATACTGATTTAAAGATGAATTATATCGTTGGCGACCAAATTCAGGTATAATAAAAGGCCATCAGCTTCAGGTTCCAAGGCGCAATGCAGTAACATCGTCAAGAGCGTGCAAGTAAGCAGAATGTGAAGAACAAGTGCCTATAGCAGAATAACATTTGTACTATTCTGAATAATTATTTAAAATTACGTAAAAATTTCTTATATTAGAAGTGTTATTAGTTTGAAGTGAGTAGATGTTCCAAAAAGAAGGTGACAAAAAATTAAACGTAAATTACCTGTCTGAAATCCATCCAAAAATTGAAACTCCAAACACTACACCAAACATCATAATCGTCTGACTGAAACTTGCCAACCATTCCCTATCGCAAATCAATTCAAAATCAGATATCAAATTTGACTTCATAGCATTTGAATGAAACACATATTTTGTGCAATTTTTATAACAAGTCCCATTTTTAGCTTCCATGGCAATGCTATCCTTGAATTCAATGCAAAGAAAGTCTGTGGGTGGAGTTAAAAATACTATTGATGTCGTATTGAACATGGCAATAGATCTCGTCAATATGGCAAAAGAGACGCATATTTGCCAAACACCAGTTGCTCCTATACAGTCTTCCAAGTAATCACTTTCACTGGTTATATTTTCTTCTCCATTTTCTTTATAAGTTTTATTGTTTGTATAAACATTCACTTTAGGAACTTTAGAGACTTTACTATCTTTCTTCATGTTACTTTTGTGTTAGTAAATTAGATTTATAAATAATTTATAATTAATTTTATAATATAGTTATTATAAAATTAATTATCGCTTAAGTGACTCGGTTTAGCTACTATCGTCAGTGAAATAAAACATAATTTTATTGCGTTAATTTTAAATTGCGTAAACTTATTTTATGATGCATAATACTCGTAAACCGATTTACATCATACCAGCTGTTGTATGTTTATTGTTTAATGTATGCAAAGATAGTCGGATAGAGAAATTGCGCGGAATTCACTAACGGACGTCTTAAATGCATAATACACATATCTTTGGTGTATGAACATAGTGTAAGCAAAATAAAGTAAAAATTTTCCGCTCTCTCTCTGTTACAGTTTACATAATCTGTACTTCTAGTACTTAGTCACTTAGCGTCTTACACTGCATCGCTGCTTATTTTTCAGTCTAGCATAAATTACAAATTATACGTTTTTTATTAACACGTACACAAACTACGTGTTATTAAAAAAGATAACTAATGAATAAATGTAAATTAAGAAATAAAATTAAAAATAACTGGAGTGATGTAAACTGGCCTTAAGGGTTGTTCTCTAGTTTTAGCTAATCTCATAGATAAAGTCTCTAGAATTTAAGTTGAAGATATCATTGTAGTTAGTCTTCCTCGAGTTCATTTGTGACAATAAAACTACAAATTACGAGTATGTTTATTCATACAAATAATATTGTTATCAGCTATACTAATATACTTAAAGAGCTCAAGAGTTAGTTGGTTTGTTTATTCAAAAACGGTAATCTCAGGTATAACTGGTACGAATAAAAAAAAATTATATAGGTATATCATAGTTATAGTATATAGTCATAGTATTAACATTACTCCAGATCATAATGACATTTTTGATGGGATAAGCTGACCGGCTGCGACTTCCATGCGGACGAAGTCAGTCGTTGGCCAGTTTTTCTAACAAAGTAATTCACAAAATAATTATGTGTTTGTAATCTTTATTGCCTACTATAGAAACAAGGTCTAGAGCAGATAACAAAACTGATATGAAAGTGACGTAGAAGAGAGGTTATATAGTATAGGTGATTTTTATTTTCATTTTTAATAGTGTTATGTATTATTAACATTGTTAAAAATAGGTTACTATTCTTAATAACTGAAAGATCTGTTTTAAACCGTACAAGCTATCAGCTTATAGCTAGTGTTTTCCCTCGCAAAGTTTAGTTTGTCAGCTGGAGTCGATCCTCGGTTGGGTCCGACATCAGCCTACAGACGAGCAGCCGGTCAAGTGTTATTAATCACAGCCCATTTGCGCCACTCACTCGTTTTCGACTTTAATGCCACACTCATTTGTAATTTCGTCTCATTTTGTAGCACTCAATACTTTTCAATGAAGACCTTTACAACAAGCTGATATCATATCACACTAATGTTATAATGTTTTTCTTTTTTTATTCTTTATAAGTTAACGCTTGACTACAATCTCACCTGATGGTAAGTAATGATGAATGATGATAATCTAAGATGGAAGCGGGCTAACTTGTTAGGAGGAGGATGAAAATCCACAGCCCTTTCGGTTTCTACACGAACTCGTACCAAAACGCTAAATCGCTTGGCGGTACGTTTTTGCCGGTAGGGTGGTAACTAGCCACGGCCGAAGCCTCTCACCAGCCAATGTCAATGTAAATAAGGAGGTGGTCGCGACCCTCATATGTGAAGAATACGACTAAGGAGGAGGAATATTAAAATAGCAATTGTTAATGTTACTCCCTCAAGCTTCAATTACTGAACCGATTTGGCTGCAATAAAGATTGGCTGGAGTATTCGGCTCCTTTTTATCCCGAAAAAATCATGATTTCGAGACGTGTTAAATGAACAGCCTTCATTTTTCCAAAAAATGCACTACTTGCTCTGAGGACTGTACAGTTTACATGTGTCCTCTAGTTAAAACTATGTGCTGGCCACTATTTGGTTCAGCGGTTAGTATATTATGTGATTTTGGATCACGAGGTCCTGGGTTTGAATCGTAAACGTAACGAAAGTTTGTATGAATGTTTGTTTAGATGTTTATTACTCATTAACGCCGCGACTACTGCATCGAATTGGCTGAAATTTGGAATGTATATAGATTAACAGATAGGCTACTTTTGATCCTAGAAAAATCCTTGGTTTCTGGGAGATTTGTGAAAAACTAAATTCCACGCGGACGCAGTCCATTTCAAGTCCAATTTTTTTGTTTTTCTAAGAAATCCACGTCTCTCGGAGAGCAAATTAAGCCGTCGGTGCCAGTCACTATTAAAAGCAATGGAATAAAATAACACAAGCTGGAATGTATAAACTGTATTTCAAATAACTTATTACTCATTCTTAAACAAATCGTTACTTTGGTAGATGGATAATACATTAATTAAATAAACTTCACGCCACATAATCGCATGTTCGCCTCTTTTACATAGAGTATATATCACAATACCCTACCAACCTCAGAATAAAACCATTATCATTAATAAACAGTACAGATTAAAACATTTATCTGGAAGAAGGAGTTTTTATATGTTGTCTTATGTATTTATAATTATTTAAATAATTAAAAATCTAACATTCGGCCATACTGACTACAAGTTTGTCCTCAAACTTTGTAAACACAAATAAATTCTAACATTACATTATTATAAAGATTCACTGAACTATGTCTCATAGTATTTAAAATTTTAATTTATGTTTATTACCACAACTCATTAATTCTCCAATAATTTCTAATTATAACAAAAGTGAGTCCCAATTAATCTATTATTATTACTACTTGCTAAATTCACTGATTTACAAGTAGTAAAATTCAATTTTGTCATTACAGATATTTTCTAATTTTAAACCTTGATTTAACAATATGTTGAAACACCCTACAATACATTTAATTATTCTTTAAGAATTATATAATTATAGTTTAACAGATTTCTCATTCAATATTTACAAATTGTGAATACAGACCTATACAGATTTTGATAGTGATTCTATTGATAAAAATCCAAACACTTAAATTCAGTTAAACTGGTATGTTAATTCTTGTTTTTACAAATTTGAAATAAATTCAATCTTTAATCACTTCCAGATTCAGTCCAATTACCCAAATTCATGACAAAATTGTCTGTCATTTTGTCATTCCTAAACTAAACTAAAAGTTATGTTAATATAAAGTTATAACTATGAAACCTCGATTCTACAGAGACAGTTCTTATAATCGCATTAGATCATACAAGTAAATCATGTACTTTGACGAAAAACAACATCTAGCGAGGTAGGTCTTATGTATGTCTGAGCTTCCAGATGACAAGAGGGAGCTTTACTCTAGACAGAGACTTATTAAATATTGTAATTAACTTAGACAGAGTAGTAGATTAATTTAAAGCATTAAGTACATAGACGATATGTAATATTTACAAATGTAATGTCTTTATCTTCTAATATTTGTCTGAGCTTCCAGATGACAAGAGGGAGCTTTACTCTAGACAGAGACTTATTAAATAATGTAATTAACTTAGACAGAGTAGTAGATTAATTTAAAGCATTAAGTACATAGACGATATGTAATATTTACAAATGTAATGTCTTTATCTTCTAATATTTGTCTGAGCTTCCAGATGACAAGAGGGAGCTTTACTCTAGACAGAGACTTATTAAATATTGTAATTAACTTAGACAGAGTAGTAGATTAATTTAAAGCATTAAGTACATAGACGATATGTAATATTTACAAATGTAATGTCTTTATCTTCTAATATTTGTCTGAGCTTCCAGATGACAAGAGGGAGCTTTACTCTAGACAGAGACTTATTAAATATTGTAATTAACTTAGACAGAGTAGTAGATTAATTTAAAGCATTAAGTACATAGACGATATGTAATATTTACAAATGTAATGTCTTTATCTTCTAATATTCGGCCATCCTTACTAAAAGTTTGTCCCCAAACAACACAAGAATATCATGAAATTATGACATTACTATAATATCAACTATAAATAGAACAATGTTAACAATAAAATTTTATAATTAATTATCACACAGCATCCCATAAGTTATTTAAAAGAATCCAATGAAACTATAATGAAATTCTTGATTTCTTCTATATACTTTTATCATAAAAATGTTAAATAAGAATAAGAGTGATACATATTATAAATAAACATAATGTTCATGTGAAGCTTTTGTCAATCAACTTATCTATTTTCATCATTTCAAAACATTATTTATATTTGTCAAATTCGTCATCATCGATTAATGGCATCTGCACCGAACCCCTCACCACCCAGTCCAGAACTAGTAAAGTTACAGGACTTTGTGATCGTGTTAGACTTCCAGATGATGTGTGACATCTGCACCGAACCCCTCACCACCAAGTCCAGAACTAGTAAAATTACAGGACTTTGTGATCGTGTTAGACTTCCAGATGATGTGTGACATCTGCACCGAACCCCTCACCACCAAGTCAAGAACTAGTAAAGTTACAGGACTTTGTGATCGTGTTAGACTTCCAGATGATGTGTGACATCTGCACCGAACCCCTCACCACCAAGTCAAGAACTAGTAAAGTTACAGGACTTTGTGATCGTGTTAGACTTCCAGATGATGTGTTGCATCTGCACCGAACCCCTCACCATCAAGTTCAGAACTAATATAGTTACAGGACTTCATGATCGTGTTAGACTTCCAGATGACATGTGATAGAAGATAATCAAAATATAAAATCAGATATAAATACATATACATACATTTTTAAACGACTTCAAAAAAAAAGGAGTTTATCAATTCGTTGGAATCTTTTTATATTTATTTATTTATTTTATTTTGCTGTGTAATAATCAATAGAGAAATTATTATACAACAAATATATCCATAATCATTCACAAAACAAATAACGGTATATTAGTCGTCATAACACTACTATACTATAATACTATCTAAAATATTATCGATAACACCGGCCGACAAATGAATACTTTTTGAACGTTGTTTTGATTTCAGTAAAAATTATCAGTAATTTATAGTATTTTGAACACAAAAATACCTGCACAATTACTCTATCACATCAATTTTTTTTACAAAAAGGAAAACAAATTTTACTTTAAAAGCTTCTAACATACAGCAAAAATAACAATATCTGTATGATTGTCTTGCTTTCACTATATCATAGGTAGTACCAAAAGGTAGAGATTGTCTTTTGCTGTATGTCCAGTGTCCACTGCCTTAATTGTTCAACACGATTAGTACAAACTGCAGAGTCCACGATTTTATTTGTATTTTGAAGTCAAAATAAGCTACATATTTATTATACATATTTTCCACAAATTTTTCAGTTTTTGCTTAGAATCATAAAGTTTCAACAAATGTAACAAAATATATCTGGACTATTGTGACACTTTATAGAAGACGTTATGTTTATCAGACGTTTTCCAACAACAAAAAAAACCATTAACTAAAATATATATATATTTTTTTTTAACAAAGGCACTATAACAGCTTATTTCCACGAAACGCGTTACAAATAGGTGTGTCGTTGTTATAACTGAAGTAATTTCTCATGAGAGGTCGCTTAATTCAAAGAAAGAGTGCCAAAACTCGAAAATTTCACTGAAAAATCAAAACTAGCGAATATATTAATTTTACTAAAAATCTGATGTGATATGATAAAATTAGGTCTGATTTCGTAATCAGCACTACAAAATCAGTAGAAAAAAAATAATTATATCTTGGACAACGAAAATCGTGTCGGCCTGTGTAATACATCTATCCTTATATTAAAATTTTACCAAAACACAAATCGTCATCAGTAAGTCATAATTAATGAATAACATCATGGATGTGAGCAAATATTTAAAATATA
This sequence comes from Bicyclus anynana, assembly GCF_947172395.1. Taxonomy (NCBI): domain Eukaryota; kingdom Metazoa; phylum Arthropoda; class Insecta; order Lepidoptera; family Nymphalidae; genus Bicyclus; species Bicyclus anynana. Next base: position 16,844,409 of record NC_069094.1, read on the forward strand.
TGTATATATGATATCAAAACTAATAACTCTCAATATAATACATAATTATAATATCATCATATCATAAATAAAAATACTAAATTTAAATCGTGTGTTATCAATACATAGTGTAACTTCTCTCATCTTTGTGATTTGGGTCAACTGTCGAATAGGGCTGTGTTCAACCCAATGATTATCATGAGAATCTCATATATCCCATATTCATCAATCAATATCCATGCATCTCGGATCTGTAATCAAATATTTTCACACAGTATCACATAGCTCAGTCACTTAATCGTTCAGATAAATATCATACTTGTTTGACAAATAATTTAATTTAACATAACTAGCATACCTAGCATCCAAGAGAAAATCAGTCTATAATTGAATGAACCTTAGACCCGGTACATAAAATGAAATAAAATGTTAAACATGTGTTAATCTATCAATTTACTTTAATTCAGACAAAAGACTCTTTCTCTTAAAGAAATGCTTTTTTTTTTTTAATGATAATAAAGACTTCTTGAAAATATTGCGATTTATGATTGTAATAATTTTAGTATGTAATCCAATCCTAGTAGTTATCACTAGATAAGAAAAGATGATATTTGACTATGTATTGTATAATTATCTTCAGACTACCCCCTTTTTTGTAATAATAGTAGCATAAACCTGTCTTAGACCAGACCACCCCCTTTGTTATATACCTCTAGTTTGCTATCAGAGGTTTTACCTATTCATTAATTTTAGTATATTCTTTTTTTTTTAATTCTGTTAAATTTCTTTTTTTTTTTTTTTTGGCTATATCCATTAATTATTTTACTGATGTAATGATTTAAGTCTCTATATTGATTCATACTTGATGCAGACCACCCATCAGTTGCATGCAGGTACCAACAACTCGGTGGCGTGCACTTTGTAGATGCACAAATGTACTGACTACCTAAGGACCCAATACAAATCTATATTCAAAACCTATACCACTTAATATGTTGGCCAAGGAATTTTCTAATTTTTTTTTTTTTACCTTTAGTGTACTAGTATACCCTAGTTAAAACCTTATGCACATATCATTGTAACCATCCGAATATATAATTCTAACCACAACCCCATAATAATTACTAATTTTCATAATTATACAAAATGTTGCAATCTAATAAAATGCTAGAAATAAACAAATGAGACATGGATTAAATACACTAGTGTATCTGCAAATAATAAACTGATTGATTGAATCTAAAACAACAGCAATAGTATGGTTAATTTACTTGTATGTAGAATCTATACATCTGCACATGACCATTAATGAAAAGAGAGCCCAACGTCACCCACCCACAAAACTGTCAAAATATGTCTTAGACAAATATTTTACAACCTATTTATGGCAATCTGTGTCTCTTTACTTGAAGTCCATACAGACTGGGCTCTAAGACAATTTGTGATCAATGATATTATTATAATTAATTATTTATTACTCAATTGTCACACAAGTAACTTTTTAATATCACCCTAAAAAAAAATCTCCAATTTAATTAATTATAAGATTTCATTAAGATGAAAATCATAATATCTCTTAGTACTCTTGTAGATAAGCCGAATATAATAATATTCATGGATAAGAATCATTTACTGTGTTGCTGCAGATTGTTAATAACTGTTCTATACTAAATAGGCTGAAGGCATGTTGTCAACGCTTGAATAGTTAAATAGGTTTTCAAACATAACTACAAATTTATTTTTCAAGAAATCTATCAATCCAATTTCTTAAAAGATTTAAAAAAATTTATATTAAGTACATACAGTAATCTACATAATGATATATCTAAGCAAATCCTATCTGAAAATATTGTAATAGCTGTCTCAAAACTTGTTATCAGGTACCTACATCAAGGCCTAAAATAATACTTGAACCATTACATAAAACTTCATATATTTTTAATTTTTATGTTATTCAGTCATAAAAACTCACATATAACAAATGTATAGTTTGAAGTTACAGGCACAAAAAAAAACAATATTTTAGTTAATTCATTTTAGTCCCATGTCAGCAACGGATGTAATGTAGTTCTATAATTAAGATTTCTCAATATTACATTATGCCAGTGTCCTACATCCTAACAACCCTAGAGTGGTCTGTCTTCATACGTTAATTTCTTGAGCAGTGTGTATGTGTGTGTGTGTGTGTGTACTTTTCACTTAAATGATTTTGGTTTCCTAGATATAGTCATCTAACAAAAATGTTTTGACAATAAGCCAGACAAACTGACAACCTATCAACCATACTTAGTTTCACCTAGTGATTATTTATTCTTTGTAATTTTATTTCATATTAGTCACAACTGAATAATTTATGAGGCTGTTTAATCAAACTAATAAAACTCACCAGACACCTAGTTTAATATATTTAGACATCATTGGTATTTCTCATCCGTCAAACCAACAGGATTCCATCTCATATAACTCTGCAGCTAACACCACACATGCATCTTTGTATTTTGTTATTAATTTACACGTTCTTCTCTGTTCTCTCGCAGTTTTTCAAATAATATCCTCTTATGAGTGCTGTTGGACTGTTTGACTGTTTTGCTCATAAATATCGTCAACATGGTATAAGTGTGTTACGTTTACGTTTCTTCATTCTTGTTAGATATTGTAAGCATCGACAACCGACATCGCATAAATACTTTTACCGGGACCAGTGCGGCGTGCGTCCCATAGCCGTCAGTGGTATACATACTTAATGGTTGTACACACGTATGATTTTTATCGCATTTCTCGTAATGTAAACCACTGTTTCCCAAATTCACACTTCATTTAAATGCCGTTACATTTCTTTCTGTAGATCGACTTTAATGTAGGTAATGACATCGTGTTCGTAGGTACTCTCACTTCTGATAAAAGCAATGGAATAAAATAACACAAGCTGGAATGTATAAACTGTATTTCAAATAACTTATTACTCATTCTTAAACAAATCGTTACTTTGGTAGATGGATAATACATTAATTAAATAAACTTCACGCCACATAATCGCATGTTCGCCTCTTTTACATAGAGTATATATCACAATACCCTACCAACCTCAGAATAAAACCATTATCATTAATAAACAGTACAGATTAAAACATTTATCTGGAAGAAGGAGTTTTTATATGTTGTCTTATGTATTTATAATTATTTAAATAATTAAAAATCTAACACTATCATGGTCGTTAACGAATTCAACATTATCACCCTAAGCCTACCAGCCCGCACTGGAGCAGCGTGGTGGGTTTAAGCGCCATATACAGGTACCATCTCCTATAAGGAGGCAAGGAACTGTTAAATAGGCTGATGATTCTGCTTAACATTAGAATTTTAATATGAATTAATCGCAATCGTATCGCACCCGCACGGTGTAATGCGGCAGTCGTGTCGTTACGACACGACAAGCCACACAACCTATAATTTGCAGCGCTCACCCACCCCTCTCAATCAAGTGAACGCGCCGCCACCAGCGGTTATGTTCCAACTTAATGTGACTTCATCTTTCGCGTGCTCTTTTGAATGCACTTTTTAACTGACAAAAGTAACGAGACGTTTAAAGCAGGGCTGTTGGCGACGTTTAAAGTATGTGATTTGCTCTGTAATATTTCATTATTGTAAATAATTGACAGATACAGCAGATTACAAACCCATCTGATGGTAAAATCTGATATAAAAATAGCAACAGTTCAGACATGCAAGGGACACGTACAAATTGCTACTGAGTTCATCAACCTGAGGCGTAGATGTAAAATTTGCCTCATCATCATTAACAACCAATATGCGGCTCAGTGTTGAGTACGAGTCTCCTCTCAGAATGAGTGGGGTTAGTCCATCGCGCTGCCCCAATGCGGATTGGCAGAATTCACACACGCAGAGAGATGCGTAAGTTATATCGTTTTAAAAAGCCTGGCTGTCTCCAGCGCGGTAATGCATCCAGTATTCTTGCCACCATTCCACGTGGGCATGATTAGTATAATTATTAGGATAAGTTCGTTTAAGTTCCTTATTGTATTCTTTCTCAATAAGAAAGAAAATCATCAAAATATCAACGCAATCTTTCCAAAAAGTTACCCAAATTATACCTCAAAATAATCTAGAGTAATAAAGCGTTCAAAAGTGTTCCGATCTCAAGCCCTGGCAGCGCGGAGCGGTATCAGATAGGGCCCTCAATTTCCCGACAAATTATGACGAGCAAGACGCTCGGAATGATCGTAATGGGCAGTTGAAGGTAGCCCCGGGGGACCATAAATCCGTAGATAAGTGCAGGCGAGGCGTAATGCTGGTTATTAGCTTCTACCTCCAGTTCCCGGCGTTTGTTTCTGTGAAACTGTTTTACTGTGTCGACTGGGTGGGTGTAGCACTTTGAACGCGTTGGCTGTTCAATTTCAGACGAGAGCCTGCAACAGCCACATGTACTTAATTTTATGTAGACTGAATGTTTGTCAGCCTATTCTCCTACCGTAAGTACGGTAGCCACGCGGAATCACCTGCACAGTTCCCGTTCCTGTGAGAATACGAGAAATATAGCCAATGATAATCACTAATAACGAGGCTTTTTTGTGGTAAAAGACTTTTCAAAATCAGTTTAGTAGATCCAGAGTTTAAATAAATATTGGACTGTGGTGGTTTCGGAAGATAGGTTTTAAGATTGCACCCTCCACCGTCCAAGTATTTTCCCTCGGCATAATAATATGAGAAATTATATCCTCAGTCGACAGTCACTTATATACACAGCAAAGCTTCGAGGCACGGTAAATATTATTTTTAAGACAACTTTAATCTCTTGCAATGAAGGTAAGGATCTGTCCACAAGAGACATGGTTCTTCATTGAAAATATCAAAAAATTGCGTTCATTTACCGACTTCAAAAAAGGGAGGAGGTTTCTCAATTCGACCGAGTATATACATATTTTTAATCATTATCCTTGCATGATAAAAAAAAGCATTTTTACTTAAATAATTGAGGATCTAGAATCTACACTACCTTCCACCAAAGGTGTTCCGTAATAGGCTACAGTTACCTATATTGACCATAGGTTGACAAACATTCGACCTATATCAATTGAGATAAGTCTGGCTACTACAGCCTCGCGATCCATTTATCTGAACCTCATTCGATGACACGTTAATACTTGTAACTGATATGAGGATTATTATACTCGCACGTGCACTCGGTTGAAAGTTTTATCTTTATAACATCTCAATGGGTTTAATCTTAAAAGAATTTGCGCATTTTTGTTGTTGTGACGGGTTGACTCTAGATTGTTTTAAAAGCTGTATTTTTTTCATGTTCCTACCTCACATAAATACACTATCTATGGAGTATGAGCCGTGGCGGTATTTTGAGGATTCAGATTCAGTGTTTCAGGCTTTGGGAGCTAACAGGTTGCTAACCCTCGTTATCGAATAAAACGTTGTTTTATATGACCTAGTAAGGTCTTAAACATGTCCATAATTATAAATTAGTCTCAGTGGAAAACAGAACCGAGACCTGCAGGGCCTTCAAATTATAATTTCCAAGTGCATCAAATAGATTGTCGGTAATAAACCAACTTACAAGAAAAGTCATTTAAATCTATATCGCAATATTCAGTCGGTAAACAAATTAAGATCTTGTTAGGGGCTTCGCTTTCAAGTCGGGTGAAAAGCAATCCAATGGATTTCCCGAATTTGTTTTTTTAATTTCGTCGACGCGACGGTGCAAGTGACGTCCGTCGCCTCCGACGGCGCTCGTCGTAAATTTTTCAAAAGAGTTTTTAATAAGCCGTGAAGCGATTTATAAATTAAACAGGGGCTTCTGTTATGAAGAAATACTGTGAGATGAAAATTGCGTGGCTCCATTGTCAACAATTTTAATTTAAAATAAAAAAAATATATTTTTTTAATTGTGCCACACTTTACAAGCCATGCCATGCAAAATATATTTTTAGTTAATGTACATTTTTTATGGCCGACCAAGTGGGTCGGCCGGCGGATGATGGAAAACCATCAATATATCTTGTAGAATATCTAGGAGCTTGGACCATAGGACGTTGTCGCTAGAAACTCACCCTATGTTGGTGTAAAAAACTACAACAAATCTTTTTGAACCATAGAAGATGTTGACTCTACAACGTGCAATTGCAAAGAATTGCAAAGAATTGCAATTGCACGTTGTAGAGTCAACATCTCCTGAGGATGCTCCGGTTTCGGGGTCAACGTACGTCGAGAGTATTTTGTCGGACCTGGGTGACGTTGTCGCATGGGTTCGTCGACTTTTCGCGGATGATAGCAAAATAAATAAATCATTATATAATCATGATGAACTTCCGCAAAGTAACGCCTGCTTCTATCCAATATAGGCTATATATTATATATTATTTATATATTTCATCCCGGTAAAATGCATGGTTCCCGCAGGATTTGTGAAAAACTGACGTGGACGTCCACGTGGCATCCGCTAGTTTATAGTAATAGATCAAACAATATCGTGCTGCAGAACAGTGGAAACGCGCACCACGCAAGAATTATCGCCGGAAAGGATCTCCGCAAAAAGCTCGCAAATTTCGTCATCAATTATAATTATTAGGGAGCGCGGCGGCGGCGGTAATTGAGTTTTATAAATGGCGACGTCATAAATATGACGCGACGCGTGTACCGTGGAAATAGATCGCCTTCGCGCCGAGCATAATCTAATTTATAAAATATGCTATCCACATGTTTATACGAGAAAATATCTCAAGTGGCTAAGATAATTGTTGTATATACTAACGGACGCATACCACTTTGTCCTCGTCATTTTTGTATAAAAATCGCTGTATTCAGTGAAGTATTTTTAAATAAGCACCTATGTCCCCTAAGCAATGTAAATAAAACAGACTATGTAATAAAATTCTTGTTCTACATTTCTTCGCTTTTTTTTTCTTTTTTCCTCTTACTTCTTTCTCCTTTTCTGCTTCGTCTTGGATTTGTTACGTCACACCGACATAGATACCACGGGGAATGCCATGATCTCTACCACAAACCCCTTCGGCTGCAACTTGCTAAGCGAGGTGAGTCTCACTGTGACCGTGAGACGTCCTTAAGTCAATAATGGTATATGACAAGATGTGCGACCTCCTTTAGGGTAGTTAAATCGGTTTCAAACTAACGACGCATATTGGTACGTTTCATACAAACTAGCTTCACTTGTATGAAGGCGATTTCTTTGAAGTGGTTATTGTTTTCCTAAGTGCTCGCACTTACTGACAAAGACAGAGAGCGCGCATCGTTACAGATAATATATTACTGTCATTGCTTTGATGTTTGCAAACGCTTGAATGAATTAATCAATACGTAATGTTCTTATTAACCGACTTCAAAAAGAAAAATCGGTTATAGAACCATTCGTATGTTTGTATGACCTCAATTTTCTCAACAACTGTGAAAACCGCTGGGGAATTTAATGGGATGGGAAAATCCAATGTGAAAACTAGCCGCCTGGACAGTTAAAGGCATATAAATCTTTACTTATAAGGTGACTAGACACGGCCGAAGCCTTCCACCTAATCAGACTTGAACTAAATTAAATTAATCCAAGCTGGAAATCAGCATCCAGCGGTTCCCTGCAACCCGCTTGTTAGCCCTGGGTGCTGGCGACTCGAGATCGTTGTGCTTGGAGGTCCATGCGAGAGGCCTATGTCCAGCAGTACTACTAGATCTACTAATCTACTACATGTACAGGTTACAAAACTAAAAATTCAGAAATAGAAACCAGATAGATAGAATAACTGCGCTATTAATATCAAAACATGAATGTACTAAAACGAGCGCATTCAATAACTTGTTAGTTGTCACATTACAGTTATCACTTATCACGTATAACATGTCAATTATGAGTGAACGCTTATCAGATTTACGGTCCCGGAGACACCTTGTCCTTCCACTTAATGGTTATAACGTTGTAAATTCAACTGTTATTGTTCCACTCGTTAAAATTAACGGTTATTGTCGGAGGCATGGCCCGCCCGATAAGTGACGATAAAAGCCTGGAGTCACAACGTATGTAGATATGGCACTGGATCTAAACTATGACTTCTTTATTTACTTCTTGATCATCATCATTATCAACCCATATTCAGCTCACAGCTGAGCTCGAGTCTCCTTTTAGGACAATTGTCCTCCAATACGGATTGGCAGTCTTCACACACGCAGAGAATTAAGAAAATTCTCTGGTATGCAGGTTTTCTCACAATGTTTTTCTTTCACTGTATGAGACACGTGATATTTAATTTCTTAAAATGTACACAACTGCACGTCCCGGACCGGATTCGAACCCACACCCTCCGGAATCGGAGGCAGAGGTCATATTCACTGTTCATCACAGCACTTTTTGATCAACTGTCCTTAAACGTGAATAATATTTACCTATTCACGCACAATGTGCAAGCTTTTAATTAGTTTATAATATATATGAAAATTATAAATAATATGTACTTGAAATATAAAGAAGTATTTACCTAATAATAATTAGCAGCCTTTTAATCATAATTAAAAACAACAGAGTAAATGTTATCACTTAAACCGATGGCATTGAACGACCCTGTGTTAACTTATAACTTGTTTGGTTGATCAAAATGTATTGAGTACATAATTAAATGTTATTAAAAACAATAAGATAACAAGTATTCTTAAATTATGTAGATTATATATATTTTTAAAACTTCCATCATGCACATAAGTAAAGGATAGTCTTTATTATGATTTATATTAATAAGTGTTTAACGAAGCTAAACTATGAGGTAGGTATGATTTACCAACGAAGACCAAAAAAGAAACAATATCCTTACTTTTTAGTTTAAAGTAGGTAAACTAATACGATCCATTCCTAGATTGCCGCATCCGACCCTTCGTCCATCGAGGACAAAGATTTATGAAATACTTATGTAGGAAGATTACAAAGAAGTGAGTCCTCGATAACACTGAGTTACGAGCTAGCACTACCGCTACCCGCTTTGTTTACTTCTTATCGATTTAGCCTTTCATCATAATGTCACTTTATTGGCCGAATGTTAACTTATTTAAAAAGTTAACACGAGGAAATTTCGGAGTTAAACGAAATTCCGGAGGGCGTAGTTTCGAATCCGGTCCGGGGCATGCACCGTCAACTTTTCAGTTGCGTGCATTTAAAAAAAAATAATATCACGTGTCAAAAACGGCAAAGGAAACCTGCATACTTAAGAATTTTCTTAATTCTTTACGTGTGTGAAGTCTGCCAATCCTCATTGGGCAGCGTGGTGGACTATTGGCCTAACGCCTCTCATTCTGAGAGGAGACTCGCACTCAGCAGTGATGATAATGATTATACTAAATACTAATTATTTCTTAATTTATAAGAGGTACACCAGAGCAGTCAGGTGGTCCTTCGACATAAGCCTATTCCAGACTTTACCACTTTGCTCGGTCTCTAGATTTTCCTCGCCATCTACATTTAGATAGATTTTAGATAGATCAGATGGAAGGGACACATTTTAAGATCTATTTACAAAAGAAATATTATTTACTCCGAAAATATTAATTTTAGAACTCATGTTCTTTGAACATTGTAAATTATTTTTTGGTATAGCACCCTGTATATACATATTAAAAATTGCTTATTTCAGAAGGATTGTTAATGATATTTAACATCATATTTGACAATTAATATGTTTGTCAAACTTGACTTTTTCATCAAACAATATTTGCCAATCGCTTCAAAGATAGCGGCCAATTAATATCCAATCATTTGACAAACACTTTCGATCGTTTTCAAGGCGTTTATGATAATACTAGCATAACTCGCGGTTGCTGTTTAACTAATGAAACGAGTGAACTACCTACCTAAGCCTTTACAATAAACATGCGAATTTACAAGAGTGTTTAGTAAGTTTTATCGAAACAAGTATAGAATATAAGCCTTAAGGCTTTTTCTTCCTTTAAACAGATTAAAGAAAACTAAAGTTAAACTTAACCTCAATACATTTACAAAGCGGTCCTTTATCAGAAGTTAATAGAAAATAAGTAATAACGAGCACACAAAGGCGCGTAACTAACCCTTTATTCGATACGAACGGTGACATAAATAATATTTTTCTCGGGAAAAATACAAGCCACCTTGTATTGTTGTAGGATTACCATGCTACACATTTCAGTCGGACTTCACTTATAAAAGACTTGTGTCTTGATGCTAAAAATCGGCAGGACACGTAGTTCCAAGAACTTGACATAGATTACGTCCTCTCTGCTCTGATATCCTAATGATATGATATGTATAATGATATGTATCTAGAATGGTGGGTGATCAATGATTTGTATTTCAATGTTGTAATATAGATGCTAACTTTCCAACCTCCGCGTTGAAAAGTGAGCATCTACATTCCAGGAAGACGTACAACATTGAATAAATCACTGAATTCAGTTCAGTGCAGATGCAGACACGGCTTAGTTAGAATTGTGGTGTTGAAAAGTTTTGACGAAAGGCCTAAACTAAAGCCTGTATTATAACTAAGCTATTGCAATTATTGCGAATTTGAAGAGTTTTATTTGTCAGTCAATAATGACAAAAATCAACCATCGGAAATCCATTAAACATAACCAAAATAATGTCATTTAAATTCCAGTTTAGTCCTGTTTATTTCGAAAGGTACAGACACCCGAATTCACAGGCGATAAGTTACAAATTTAACGACAAAAAGCTAGGCCATTTAACGTGAAATACTGTGGCGGGAGACAGTTTCCATAAAAGTTAAGGCTTTGCGTGAAACACGGCCGCCTCCGTGTAAGTACATGATTTGTTTTCATATTACACTATATTTATTTGCGTTGGAAATTTTTCAGCGACTTCGCGCAAATTTTAGTGAACCAGTGGAACGTTTATGGACATAAATTTTGGAAAATACTGCGCTGGTATTAGGAACTGTTTTGTTTCTTTAAAATTTATCTACCTTATTGGGGAGGAATTTTGTTTCGTGTAATGGTGATAGTTGTTGATGGGATTATGCTTAAATCGATAGTAGGAATGTGATGATGAATACATTATTGAAGTAAAGACATTCAGTCTAAAATATGGCATTCATTGAGGCACTTTTAGTGAGTAGTCGGAACGAGGATGAATTTATATAAAATAAGAAGACCGAGGGAATTATTCTTGTAGCCTCAGTAACTCAACAGGTTAAACGTCGGACTCAAATTTTTGAAATCTTGAATCCTCTTCCCACGGGACTAATTGTTCTAGCACATTTTTATGATTAGTTTTCGATCGAAAAGTTTCGAAAAATCGAGGAAGGTATGCTGAAATGGTTTTGGCACGTAGAGATGAAAGAATAGAAAAGAATATTAGGAGACGGACATAAGGGATTTATAAGAGTAAAAGGAAATGTTAGAATGGGGAGTTCAAGGTGAACGTTCCTGGACCAAACACAGGACATTTTCAATAAAGAGTACCTACCCTAAGCTAGTTGTATGAAAGGATTGATGAGACTGGAAGAATCAAGGGATTTGTAAGGATCGTAGCAAGTGGAAGGACGTGGTATATGAAAAAGTTAGTTTATAGAAGGTAACTTTACTGGAATGAGGCGTGACGATATTATATTATGTATGTGTGTACAATGTTAATACAAGTAATACACTAAGGCATACCAATGTGTGGCACAAAGTTAAATTAAAAGATTTTTTTTCTCCCTTGCTTCCTGGGCAGTGGAACCCTAAAAAACGTCCAAGAAGGGCCTAAATACAAGCAGTAGTGCTTGTTCCCTCCCCTCCCCCGCCCGCCGCACCATGTCGTCGCCCATTAGTCACGTTTAATGGAGCGTCGCGGGCGATATTCCTAATTTATGGCCACATTTCAGATATAACTGCGCAGAACTTATCTGCTGAAAATTCCCTCATACTTTCACTGAGCTGTCATATTTTTGGAGAGAATCGCCTAAATGCATCGTTTTGTTAAGGGGTCAGCTACTATGGTGTCGTAAGAAGTAACGCCGAGTTTGGTTTTATTGGAGGTTTATTCCTTTTTCACGCAATAAAGTTTTGTTATGGCATTTTGCACAGTCATGTATTCAATCAACGTTTGAGTAAAATTTAAGTTCCTTAGTTGTATTTTCGCACTTTGCACTATTTTCTTATCCACTCCCGAACAGCAAATATCGCTCTATTGTATGTTTATAGATTTAATACTGATCAAACAATGATTTTCTACAGATTCCTTGCGTCTAAAAAAAATAGATAACTATAAAAACAAACATCAGATATGTGCTTAAATGTTACTTTATGTTTCCATATAATCACTGGTATGCAAAGCATCAAAGCGTCAGGCGACACAATACATCATCAAGAGAAACAGTCAATTTAGATAAACTTAACGATAATTTAGTGTAAATAAATCGTGGGGCAACAAATAACCGTATCTGCGTTATCGACGAGCGATGTCGAATGGTGTAAATTACTTGTTCGGCTGATAGTTGCGATGCTATCGGGTTCATTATTTATTAGGACGTTCACACTTCACTAACGGAGTTTATGATAAAAGGGGAGTTTCTTCGACATTTATTAGAATATCAAACTTATCACGAACCTCGTAGTTTGCTGTGACTTTCCGTTTGTCTCTCTCTCAGTCTCTCTAATGCCTTAACTGTCCATGACTCTGAAAAATTTATTTTTTAGAATGATATGGAAAGGGTTATTACGTTATTTATTATGACACTCAATAAAGTTGCAAATAAGCTAAATATATTATATTGATACACAACAATGCTGCTAGATATGACAATTGTAAAAATGGTGGATGGTGGCAGTACTTCCCTAGTCACAAAGAAGTCTATAACAACTAATCATCACTAGTCTATAGCATTATCGAACAACAAACGATCAGTGTTATACATATAACAGCTCTAAGACTTAGCGAAAAGTAGCAGGGATAGTCTGGAGGGTCAACCGATTTTTTTTTTACTATTAGTCTACACTAATATGGAGGAAAGAAATGTATTTTTGTATGTATTTATGTAACGATTAAACTCAAAAAATAACTGGAATGATTTAAAAAAATCTTAAAATTTAAATATTTAATTGACAGCTACATTATCAAGGAGTAACATATGTTATATTTCATCCCCGTATTCCGTATTCATAGGGAACTACGCGGATGAAACTGCGGAGGGTTTGCTAGTTATTTGATAAAAATGTTATCTTTTAAATACCGATTATAAAAAATAGGCTACAGCGGAAATCGCAACTGTCGCGTGCAAGGTAAGGCTTCTTTTTGTTCGTTACGAATGCGTCCATTTATCAGTGTTTGCTTGCGCTGGCACGCTGAGGGCCGCTTGTTAATTCGTTAGCAGATGAAAAGTTAAGCTATTAAGGGGAATATTTCTTGTCGGTTTTTTCACGAGCTCTCTTAATCTTGTGGAGAGGGCTGTCACACCTCGCGACTGCTGCGACGTGCGATACTAGTGGCATACGATTTGTTTCAAAAATAACATTCTAATTGTTGTTATTTACGGTTACCTACTTGTTAGATACTAGACACTAATATGGATAGATCATGTGATAATATTCTACTAAATGAATAGCGTGCTAATATTAATATCATTACGTAGTATAAAATAAAGTCGCTTCCACTGTCTGTTCTCTTAGTTCCTTTTAACTTTTCATTGGTTTGATTTCATAATATCTACATAGCACCCATACGCAGGCGGGGCGGGTCGCTAGCAATATACAGAGTGCTCGGGAGTATTTCCCACTCTGCGGTTATATTCTTTACCAAAAATTAGTTAAAAATGTTCAAGAAACATCTAAAATTAATATTTTCAAGGTAAATAATATTTCTTTTCTAAATAGATCTTACAATGTGTACCTTATACGCTTCATCATAATTATGACGTAGCCAAGTTAAACGTGTGTAAAGGTGTGTGTTTTACAGGGATAGTATAAAAAGTATATTTTTCAATTAAAAAATATAAAAAGTTTATATTTTTTAGTTGAGAAATATTGGTTACGCAGTTCGGCTCCTATAAGTGGACTCGTCAACTTTGGAGTTATGGGAAATACTCCCCAGCACCCTATATAAAAGCGAAGGTACACAAGTAGATAGTAGATGAAGAGATAGTAGGTACACAAACATACACTAGTATAGATATACCTACCTACCAAAGAGTCTTATCGATCATCAGGAAATAATTATAATTTTGATTCTAATAGTAGGTACCTCACACGAATGTACTTGGAATGCTGCAGCCATCGATCGTAGATCGTTAGATGGGCCTCAAAGCGTCGCGAAATTGTCATTGGTTTCGCACATTAAGTACGTCATCACTCGTAACACATTTCTCTTTATTTATGTTGTGGCTTGTGTTTTTATAATTCCATAAAAATTTTAATAAAAAAAATTCAACCGACTTCCAATTCAAAAAATAACTTTAACTAAAAAGCAAAAAATAACATCCTACCTATGTGCTACCTTCTGATCAGTTTGAAGACGGTGCCAATTCAGTGATGTTTTAGTTAAATACGTTTAAACTACAAAATTTCTGTGGTTATTCCAGAAACAGCTTTAATTAAAACACGACACTGGCTTGGCACCGCCTTCAAACTGATCAGAAGGTAGCACATAGGTAGGATGTTATTTTTTGCTTTTTAGTTAAAGTTATTTTTTGAATTGGAAGTCGGTTGAATTTTTTTTAATAAAATTTTTATTTTTTTATTTTTAGTGTTAGCATACCCACTGCGTGTGTACAGTCACAATCTATCTAAGTGGAAAGTTCTCATCAATACAAATTTATCAAGTCCAAACACAAGGTAGCTACTGTGAACCGTCGAGGAGTTCTCTTCACTGTCCCTCGTCTTCATCATCAGACCCTTAATACAGTCACAACCCATATAGGTGGAAAGAACTCATGAATACAAATGAATCAAGCCCAAACAAAAGGTGACTGCTGTAAATCCTTGACGAGTTCCATCGTCTGTGTTTCGGCTCCATCATCAGACCAACTCCAAACCTTAATAAAGTTGTAGTGGTTTAAAATACCTTATCGAAACACTAACAAACGCACTAGCCGTCTCTACAATTTTCGAAAGTTCCCCTCGATTTCTCCAGGATGCCATCATCAGATCCTGACATGAAAAAAATGGGAATTTTTAAAATCGGTCCATAATTGACGGAATTATCGCTGGACATACATAAAAAAAAAAAAAAAAAAAAAAAAAAAAACATACATACAGCCGAACGTAGAACCTCCTCCTTTGGAGGATTGGAAGTCGGTTAAAAATGAACACGAACGCATAATTAAGGGATTAAAATGAAAAATAAAAAACGTTCACGTTCACTCACAGCATGCGCTGTGATAAGATGTGCGTGCACGTCTTTGGGTAAGGACATGAAATTATGCGTTATTTAGTATGGAGGAGCCCATCTAACTATTTATAAAAATAATCGTATCGTAGTCGGAGACAGTAAAACGTCCATTAACGGGGAAGACAAATTGTTGCCTCTTAGGAATTAATTTGAAAGAATACGCCCTTCAGATCGTTTTTCATTGTCATAATGTTTTTTTGCTCTTCTAAATAACGCTTTGTTTCTAATTAGTGTCTGATGTTCTAACGCGGCTCCGTCTAATATTCCTTCTTTTATCCCAAGATTGATTGGTTGTTTGACAAATTGGCTGCACGCTCTGCTTTCTTATAAAGTTCAATGACCTCGTCTACTTCTGAATTATCTTTAGAGTTTCTTCTATTTATCAAAATGTAAACAACTAAACAGTAACACAAAAAGAATCAATTATAGCTTATTTTTTTTTCTTTGTTTATTACCTAGGATTGATCAAAAAAAGGATTAGGTAGGTTTGTTTAGGGATTTTTTTATTTATGTGATAAGGAAGGAATATACGATAGGTAGTATTTTTGAAAACTATTCATTTGTCCTTGAAACTAATGATTTTTTAGCGTGTTTGACTGGATTATAGTATTAGTGTAAATATAAAAATATACAGAGAGGCAATGCTTGACATTTATATTAATCACGAGTGGATGTTAATAATACTAATAATAATTATTCAATGTGCTCTCTCATATCTATGTTAGATATGATGTTTGGAAGACCCTATAAAAGGCTAAACTATGATAGGCTATGTCCTGCAGTGGACGTCCATCCCCTAATATGATAGATTGATTGAAAGTGCTCTCCGAGTATTCACACGTGGGAGTTAAACGGACTTCTTAATTACAGTAAAGAATAACTCACCCTTATCAAACCAAGATAACCCACCCTTATCAATATTCGGCTCACTGCTGAACTCGAGCCTTCTTCTTCTTCTTTTCTCTCAAAATGAGAGGGGTTAGGCCAATAGTACACCACACTGGCCCAATGTGGTTCGGCAGACGTCACACACGCACAAAATTCAGGTATGCAGGCTTCCTCGCGATGTTTTCCTTCACCGTTTGATACACGTGATATTTAACTTCTTAATATGTACACAACTGAAAAGTTGGAGGTGTTTGCCCCGGACCGGATTCGAACCTATCACGGCTATAAAGGTAAAGAATAACCCAATTTTAAGTAATATTATGTCCTAAAAGTACAACCCAACAACCCACATTATAGACCATCGATCAGTCACAAAACCAAAGAGCTATCAGTATGTTTATGGATTATAGAGCTTACTGATAACAATAGCATGAACGGACAAAACGTCATAACAAATAACACAAAAGAAATGGATTAAAGTATTCTGAATGGAGGTGAGTGGTGGGTGGAAATCTGCCGAACAAATAAAACAGCTTTTTACAATGGTTACTATTTTGTTTCATTTTGTCAACCGTCTTCAATAAATAATGTTTTCTTTCTGTACAATGTCTTATAATGTGTATTAATAATAATTTGTGAATTATTCTTTAAATTGTAAAGGCCCGCAACTTCGGAGGAAATTGGTGCAATAATTGTATTTAATCATTTTAATTTTTGGTTCCATACCTCTCACATAGCTCAGTACAATCTGAAGTACTGAGTTTTCCAGGACCCCGACCCAGGACTCCCAGGACTCGTGATGCGAAGCCCAACAGGCTATCCTGGACCATCGTCAGTCAATGATCTTACGCAACACGAAACCCCCCACCCCAAACGTTACACAATGTCAACGGTACAGCGAGTAAAAACAGACAACCATAGAGCTATTAATTATAACAACAGCATGCAAAGCTCGGGGACAGCCATTGTGTGGAACCGCCGCGGAATCGGCTCCGAAACAATTTGTTACAAAAACAGGCCCCCGTTATACGTATAGTTAATTAAAACGCAAATTGGTGACCCTCGTACGTGAAGGGGTAATAGGGAGATCTATACCTGCTGGACGTTTAAGAATAAGAGGCCAGACTGAAATCCGAGAGGTCCAGTGTCGATCTCCGGCCGTTGGGCTATAATTACCGTATCCACACTTAACACAGATATTAATTTCGATTGTTTGGTGATGATTATTGAATATTGGTCATGTTTAAAAAAATTGGCTAAACAAAAAAATAACACTACGCCAGATGCTTACTGCCTAGTTTTCTAGTGTTTAACGGTTATGAATCTAAAATCTTTGTTTCGAATCCTTGACGAGACGATTAAAATAACGGGCCTTTTTCACTTTAGAACAAATTTTTATTTAAGATCATTGCATTTTACGATATTCTGATAAAGGGAACGAAAATAATGTAGACTGTATCAATAAATTAATTTCAAACGGGAAGTATCGATACAGAAAACAATCACCAGTCATCACTAATAACCCCCGACTTTGCATAATAACAGCGCGGCATTAGCATAAAATCACTCGCTCGATTCACCGGCTAACCTATTTTGACTTGCAAAAAACTCCACTCTTATCGCGCCTGCAATTAGTTTCAATTGCCTATTAATTTTCGAGTAGTCATAACATTTGTGAAAATTGAACAAACCAACAGATTTTAATTAAATTTAAACATATTAAAAACGTTCGTACCGTGTTTTTGTCGACGTTATCATACAATTCACTTTGCATGTTTTAACAGCAGATAGCATTTGTCGACAAATTAATAACATGAATAGGGATGTAATTGATATCGATAATTTTATCATCAGACAATTGATTAATTTAAATAAACTAGATGTTGCCCACAACTTTGTCTGCAGGTTATTCAGTTATTTCAAAGCATAATGTAATATTAATACATTAATATTCTTCATTTTAAAAATTATACTGTTTATCTTACAATTTTTCTTATTCTAATTGACCTCTTCAAGGTTTTATGCAAAAAAAATGGCCTATCTCCTAGTCCTACTCCAATGTCTTTTTACATCAAAATTCGTCAAGTTTATCGTGTTTTTTGTTTTGGTTGCCCCTTTAGCAAATTCAAACAAAAAAAATTGGTATATCGATTCAAATAACACGAAAACATCGGACCTTAATTGGTCCAATGTTTTCTAGCTTCTAAAAAAGCAGTAATTCGACAACGAAACAAGAATCAAGTTATAGGTCGGCAATAGTTATTCACGCGATGTGTAACTACAAATTAAACCCACCACGCCATTAGCCGCCGCCCGCGGGAACGTGTTATTTGGTCTGCCGTTAATGACGCTTAATGTACGACGTTTACAAATAATAGTGTGCCCACCATGATATACCAAACCATCCTACTAATATTAGAAACGCCATGGATGTTTGTTTGGATGTTTGATACTCTTTAACGTCGCAACTACTAAACCGATTTGGCTGTTGGAATGGAAATAGATTTTACTCTGGATTAACACATAGGTATTTCCATCCCGGAAAAATCCATGGTTCCTGAGGGATTTGTGGTAAACTAAATTTTACGTGAACGCGAGTCGATATTAGATGTAAAAGATTATAATATTATCTACACTAATAATAATATAAAGTTTGTAAGGTTGTAGGGATTCTGGATACATTGAAATGATTTTAAAAATTCCTTTACCAATTTTTTTTACCAACCTTTATTTCCAATAAAAAGCAAGTTTTTTTGTGTAAGCAAGCCGTCCTTGTATTAAAGAAACATTATAAAAAAAATCAAATAGATCAAGCCATGGGTATATTCTAGCAAGACTCTCGACTATAGCTTGTTTCATGTAGGATGGTGCGGGTGACAGTTGGATTCACTCTTAAGTTTGCCGCTTTGACAGGCTGTCACCATACCCATGCTACCTGAAAAACACTTTAGAAATACATTTTTATATTATTACAAGGGCCGGTTTGGCCACCTTTCTGGTAATTGGCGGATTGTCTAATGAATTCGTTATGGGCCTCAGCTCTCAGATAGCATAGTCATAGTTACGCCACTGGCCGCAACTGCGTATCTCAGGGCCCACATATCTTCGTGGTGTATATGAGGAGCAATTAGTTCTGACGTCATGTCTGCTGTATTATACACATTATGCGACCACGCTCCACTCGTCAATTACATCATTAGGAACCGGAACTACCCACTGCCCTTTTCTTTGGAAAAATTTAAGTGGCGGGCGTCTGCCTTTATAAAAAACGGTTTTGTTATTTAAGTTTTTTATAAAGGTTCTATATGGTTGCGATAAATTATCTTCCTATTTTGTTAGACAAAAATTGCAACTTCAAATTATTAGTCTCTCTTTTATCTCTCCCATCATAATCTTTGGTAATTCTAATCAATGTACAGACACTCGCATTCCACTATTTTATTATCGTTTAGATAACATTGAAGTCATTCAAACTAATCCTCTGAACTTTTATCCTCAATCTATAATTTCTCGGCACCCACTTCCAAACTATTAGACCTACATGTGTCAAATTTCACGCATTGTGCCGTCGAAATAACTCAGTTTGATGTATGGGGACCATTGATGTATGGGAGCGAACAACGCCTCCAAACATCCGGCTCGTGTTACCACGCCCCATCAAATGTGAAGGAAAACCGAAAATTGGTCGCGACTGACAAAAGAACGTCACAATAAATATAGCAGATGCAGTAAACGCAAAACTACATACGTGTGTTGTTCACTACATGATGCGAAGCTATGGCGATGCTATATACGAAAGCTGTTAGGTCTATTAGGTTCATTTGCCATTTTATGAACCGCAAAAGCGGACTTTTAACGGTCTATAGACTTGCGCTTGACTACAACAGTGTCGGATAGAAAGCATTAATGAGGACTATTAGGTATACAAAGCTAATAAGAAAGATCACTTTACTCACTAATATTATTACACATTATATTCTTTATTGCATCCGTTCAAGTTTTATTTTTCTTACGATAAAAAATCATTTTTAAATATTCTTCAAGATCTAGGTATCATTTTGATAAAATACATAAAAATGGTTCAATGGTTTAGTCATGACGTAAACGTAACGAACAGACAAACTTTCGCTAATATTAGTATGGGTTCTACCAGGATAACAAGGTTTACGTTTCGAATGAGTACAAAAGCATCATATGATGAGGCCGGCACGCATAAGCCGCCGACATAAGCGCAGTAATACTCGAGCACCCTACTTACTAAGCACCCTCGATGCCATGTCATTCGACTCTCATGTTATTCGCCAAACAAGATAGTCTAAGAGCCAATGACCAAGGAACAACAACAACAAGCGTCGATAGCTTTATCCTAATTTGTTTACTCACTATTTTATTTATTTCTTTTTAACAAAAATGTTTGCCATTTTTTTTTTATTTGACTAATGTTCCCACTGCCCTACAACAAGTCAGGAAAGACTGTACCTAAGCATGTGCAAGTTTCTGTACATTTGCACAATTTGCATAATGGTATTTTGAATTTTTAGAAAGGATTACCCGTGCCGTAACTACGTTTTAATAGTAGAGCTCTTCGTGAAATAGTTTCTTTAGTGGATTACCACCACTTTCAGCAGTAGGTAATTTGTTTTTTTGCTTGCTTGCTCCTTTCCATGTGAAGTGTTCCTATAAACTGCGATGGTATTTCAATGGATGCTTGTTTGTTCTGTTAATAAAGTTAAGTATTTATTAACAGAATAAAAAATGTGAAAATTTCGTCCTTTTCTAATTTAACCTCATCAAAATGATATTTCAAACATTAAAAATTCACAATTCATACCTCATTAATTTACTTATAGTACCTACTTAATATTTTTAGGTATCGCCCGTTATGGAAAAGTAATTTATCTTCAGCCAGAGTCTTTATCTACTAAGTATTGTTTTACAATTCTAATTTAATAATTTTAATCGATTAATTAATTGAGTTATTATGTGTGATACGAGTATAGTGATGAATAGACCCTTAATAATATAACAGACGTGAAGTAAAGGTGGGCTCTTGTACTACAAAGTTGTATCCCATAGCATATTCGTCATGGGGCTTGAAGCTGTATCCCTTTGTGTAAATGTTTTGTGGAAATGTGATAACGTTAATGGTCATTGACTACATCGGACGGCGCGGGGTGGTGCGGGGGGTAGGGGGAGGGGCTATTGTTGTGTGACGAATAAGGGCTGTATTATATTGTGTAACACTAATTTTTTTCCGATTACCAAAAGGAGATGGTTCTATCTTCGGCTGTTTGTTTTTCTGGTAAGTAGTTACTTGCATTATTATCATATGAGCGAGTCACACAGTTCGAGCCGATGGGCATTAAGGTCCCAAGGTGCTTGAATAGCGACCCCGCACTAGATAGCGCAGTCTAGGTCGACCCCCACCAGGTTCGGACTGACGACATCAAGCGAGTCGCAGAGATTCGTTGGATACAGGCTACTCAGTATCGTGATGTTTGGAAGTCCCTACAAAAGGTCTATGTCCTGCAGTGGACGTCTATAGGTTGATATGATGATCATGACTACATGGCTCAGTCTCCCTCCTTATAGGAGAGGGGATGTGGAGCTTAGACCCACCACACTGCACCAGACATGGCAGGCGATTCACGTTTGACGACCTCTCTGGCGCAGTTGCTGTGGATCTCGACAGAAAGGTCCTGATTTCGATTTCCAGCACGGGTCAGTTTAAGATTTAATATTTTTTAAATTGGCTCAGGTCTAGGTAAGCTTTGGCCATGGGTTATACGGCCAAGCGATTTAGAGTTACGATACGATGTCGCGTAGAAATCGACAGAGGTAGAATAGATTTGTAGCTACCTCTTCCATCACAAACAGCATTATCACCCAACATCATGTATGATCGCAGTCAAAGGTTAACTTTCATAAAATAAAATAAAAAAAACATTGTCCAACACGTTTGCTAATAAGTTGCCTATCACGTAGTGCCAGTGTATTCGAAACAACCTCTATATACTTACGCCACAATTATGGCCAACGTAGGTACTGGCCAACGTGAAAAAGAGGCGAAAAAGAGGCTATAATTAAAATAAATTGAACTTGGTCCACCAACTAAGCAACTGAAACATTACATACAAATCGTGTTTTCAAAATAATTTCCACTAACTTAATCCAAGCTTGAAACCATCAAAATTCCTAGTTCGCAGCCACTAAAAGTTTACATATTATTTTAATACAAATCGTAATCTTGAAATAAATCACAATACAAGCAGCCTAACATGCGAACTAACGATATTTCATCTGAACTAACTGGCGAAATATAAATCACTGGCTCATGGGGCAAGGCGATAGCGATCGGCCGTGGTCCTCCGATCGGAATCGATAAGGATACAAGCCTATTTACTGCGTTACAAGCTTAATTTACACGTCAGCACAATAAATTCATATCAAACTCGCTCTTATTCCATAAGTATTAAAGTATATCTATATTTCTCTTAGAGTACGTGTGTAATTTTGCGTGTTGTAATCACAAATCCGTCCGTCAAAAGGCATCTGTACTAGGGTTGCCACTCGCACTGGAAAGCTACGAACGAAAAAATTGCACAAACTGTTTATAGAAATGAATATATTGAACTTTTATTTACTTTAAACTAAATATACAATAGTATTAATTTATTTGTCTAGCTTATATATTTTTATGTAAATCTGATATTTAAAAATACACAACTACTTGGCAGGTTACGCTACGAGTAACAGATACTCGTGAAACTTGTATAGTTCCTTTAAATTTCCATCATCATCATCACCATCATCATCATTATCATTATCAACCCATATTCGGCTCACTGCTGAGCTGGAATCTCTTTTCAGAATGAGAGGTTAGGCCAATAGTCCATCACGCTAGCCCAATGTGGATTGGCAGGCTTCTCACACACGGAGAAATAAGAAAATTCGCTGGTATGCAGGTTGCCTTCACCGTTTTAGACACGTGATATTTAATTTCTTGAAATGCACACAACTGAAAAGTTGGAAGTGCATACCCCGGATCGGATTCGAGCCCACACCCTCCGGAATCGGAGGCAGAGGTCTATCACGGCTCTTGATATAAAAATACTAAAAATTATTTAGTCAGTGGCAACCCTA
Organism: Bicyclus anynana; assembly: GCF_947172395.1. Classification (NCBI taxonomy): domain Eukaryota; kingdom Metazoa; phylum Arthropoda; class Insecta; order Lepidoptera; family Nymphalidae; genus Bicyclus; species Bicyclus anynana. The sequence continues at coordinate 16,867,792 of NC_069094.1, forward strand.
GCCCGAGCCGTCAAAAGGCGTCCATTCACGCGCGTAATTAGCACTCGACGCGCGACAATACGATTTCTTTGACAATGGAGCGTGTTGGGAATGGGGCCCTTAATGCGCCTTTTATGGAATTGTGTTGGTATTAAAATATGGCGATAGGCGGCGCGACCGTGCTTGTAATTATTTAACCTACTGCACGGAGAGATGCCAAAAAGGAGGTTCTATGTTCGAATGTATGTATGTTTTTGTAGTCATACTTGACGGATCAAGTTGTTAGGTGGTGCGATTCGTTTCTTTGCGTATTTTTCGTATTTCATTTCTTGATTATACCACCCGCGTATTCGGAAAATAATAACAAGAAAAATAATATTTAAGTAGAAGTAGGACACGCCTTTTTCGAGTTTTCCAACCAACAACTAATCGTCCACACTACTAGCAGTTACGGTATGTCTTTGTCGGTAGGGTGGTAACTAGCCACGGCCGAAGCCTCCCACCATCCAGACCTGGACCAATCAAGAAAACTTCCAACAGCCCAGCCGGGGATCGAACCCAGGAGCTCCGTCTTGTAAATCCACCGCGCAAACTACTGCGCCACGGAGGCCGTCAAGGCGATGGTAAAAAGGTGACGGTGCTACAATCGTAGTTTCTTCGTAGTATTCGTAGCTCCGGTAAGTTCGGCTGAGCGTTCAAAATTCATATGGCGTTCATTTTCATTTTTTAACCGACTTCCAAAAAGGAGGAGGAGGTTCTACGTTCGGCTGTATGTATGTTTTTTTTTTTTTATACTATACGATCTTTAATGTAAACTGTTTGTCTCCTTTCATAAGCTAAATCTGAAATATTTCACACGTCGCAAATCGCAATAAACAAAGCAGTCGACACCCGATACGGCGGTCTCCGGACGCAAAACGGTTACAAGACTGAGTACAAGTGCGCGTTTTGTCGCTGTCACTCTGTCTGTCTGTCTGTCTGTGCCGCGAGTTCCGCTGACAATGGCATAACAAGTTCTCGAGTTACACAATACATACAGACTTACAGACTTACCGTGCGACGACAGACCATTGAACGAGTGATTCGAATAGGATTACCGAGGGATTAAAGCCCCTGGTTTTTTGTGACGGTTACGCAAAAGTAGAATTATATAGGTAGATACATTTTATTTGGTGTATTGTAGGAGAGTCCATTTATTCTGTGCAATTTAATATTGAATTTGATATTTATTTAAATGAAGTTTAAGGAAGGCTTTTTATCTATTGATCGTCAAACTTCGGTTCGAGGCTGACACACGATGCTGATAATTAATTTAACCAAATATATATATAATATAACCAAATATAGCCACCTTAAACTAAAGCTGGTTAAAAGATTAGTTATTGTGACCAGGCTTTTTATTTCTGTTCCCTGCTCAGGCTATATTACATTACACTTTCTTCTCCGAAGTACCTAATTATTAATACGGTAGATACCAGACAAATTGTGCAGACATAATATTACCAGGTAAATAATAGGTATATATTCGCATTAGTCTAGCTAAAACTCAAATATTGCTTATTAGGTATTCTTGTATTTTTACAAGAAGTTTTTTTTTTAAGAATATTTGCCATATGTATTAAATATGACCAATATTCTCTTTCCCCTAAAATTAGTCGGGAAAGACTGTGCTAGGAGTTGGTACGACAATAGTCCAACGAGGCGGGGATCGAACCACCACCCTTCGGTGATGAGTCCGTTCGCTCTTACCGTGGAGCTATTGAGTAGTTAGCAAATAGGAGTCCCAAGAACGACGACGTTCTAAATGTTATTAGACCTGCATCAATTATAATGTTAATATTGAATATTTTATACTAACGGTATAAAATATTCAACACGGCTATTATCGCTGAATAGATTACTTGTACGTACAATCAATTTTGTGCAATTTTCATATTTAATCAAACCATGTTAGCTACATAATACATGTTCGCGTTGACATTTTACATCGAAGTTTGTGACAGGAGTTTAATAGATTACATTTTACTGTAGATTGTAGGTACACTGGCTTTGTTACTGGAAATTGATTATTATTTTTTCAGATAATAACCAGTCCTAACAGCGTCATGTTTAGTTAGGTTAAATGCAAAAATACTAAAAACTTGATGAACATTATAGGTTATAACCTGACCTATATGTCACATCACTCACATCAATGGAAATAATATTAGACGACCGTTTTCTGATAGTTCTTTCAGTAAATAGTTTTATAGCAGAAAGCTACACCCAACTCCTTGAAAGCTTTCGTTTGGCATTTTGACCAAGGTTCATAATGATATAATGAAGGCAGTAGTTACAGAATCGGCGCGTATTGTGAAAAAGTATTGTCTCACTCTAAAGCCCTGGCTGTCGGTTTCTAGAACACTCGAGGCCCTGAGGATTTCCTATAAATAATAAAAAGAGTTTTGTGAATTATTTTAACAATAATTTAATTATTTTTTCTAATCAAGGAAATATCCTACTAATATTATAAACGCGAAAGTTTCTATCGATGTTTGCTTGGATGTTACAGAACCGATTTGACTGAAATTTGGAATGGAAATAGATTATAATCTGGATTAACGTATAGACTACTTTTCATCCCGGAAAAATCTACGGTTCCCGAGGGATTTGCGAAAAACTAAATTTCAAGTGGACGAAGTCGCGGGCGTCCGCTAGCACATCTATAAATTCAAAATAACGTATTTCAAGTAACTTTTACAAGCACTTTTAAAAGTCAATCAGTGAGTAGTGGAATACCTCTGGTTCGTGATGCAGATGCAGTAGACAAATAAATTAGAGTAAATGTAGCATTTTCTAAATATAAAGACCATTTTTACTGTTTTTCTTTAATTTTTAGTATTTTTTGTATTGTCCTGTAAATACTTACAATAATATAAGTAGATATCGTATCGTACAGCCCACATATTATTAGCCTGACAATTAAATACAAGTATAAGTAATTATGTAGTAATTATTTCATTATTGTCTAACTATATACGGAGCGAGGCGGGGAGCTCAACTACATGTCTCAATAAACCACGATAATAAGGAAACGCGCGAGAAATGTGACACATGTCGTTTCTTTGTGCTTGTAATTAATAAAATACATGAGATTACCATTTTATACGTCGACAGAGAAGTAAATATACAGATTTAGCATCTAACGCATACCCTCAAAAAAGAAAACAATCTATATGTGGAGGACTCTGTAGAGAAATGAAACAAGGCAATTCGATAATTATAGTCATAGAATACATAATATGTACAAGGTACTGTGAAGTTTTATTCAGGCACAACGATGATCCAAACAAGTTGTATTGCCAATTAGTGACATATTTTTGTAGAGGTAGGTTTAAGTTAATAGATGTCAACTAAGGACGATATTTGATAGAGGTCCAGATCAAGGAGGTCTAAGGGCAAACGGAGATGCGGACGTCCGCAAGTAAGTTTATGTAGTAAACGTTGTTACGACAAAGCTCACCTGGAGAAGTGCTGCCGCCATGGTTATTCCTAACAACAAGCAAGAAAGTAAGGTGAAAGCAAGGAGAATTTACAAGACGGAGATCCTGGCAGGGCCGATTGAGATTTTCCTAATTGGTCCAGCTCTGGGTCTAGTGGGAGGCTTTAGCCGTGGTTAGTTAACACCTTACCGGCAAAGACGTACCAGCAGATTAGCGTTCCGGTACGATGGCGTGTAGAAACCGAAAGAGGTGTGGTTTTTCATCCTACTCCTAACAAGTTAGACCGCTTCCATCTTAGATTGCATCATCACTTCCCATCAGGTGAAATTGTAATCAAGAGCGTACTGAAGGGTATGATTAGGTGGATGTACATCTATGCCTCAGGTAGAGAGGCGATAAGCAACGAATAGGTACCTACTCTGTAACTATTGCTCTGTTAAGACGATCGTATACTAATTTTCATCGTTTGATTTTTATTCTGTCACACGCACACGTAACTACTACTAGATATTGCCAAGAATTATTTTTTTCATTTAGTAAAAGATTTGCTTTGTAGCCCAAGCAGTAACTCGGTTAGAGGTGAATCAGGTGTCCCTCCTTAATTCTTCAAGATTGCATTATAAAATAAGGTTTTTAACTTTGTATACAAAATAGGTCAAGACTCAAGTAGCGACTTAATAACTCATAGGTAAGTTCTAAACTGTTTGTAGAAAAAGTAGGTAGGTACAACAGATAGGTCGAGCTATTAAGCTACTGTTACACATGCTCATTTCAAGCACGAAAGTACGTTACTATTGAGCAGTTGCTACATATTAGCATGTGTATCGCAACATTGCTAATAATGAGCATGGTTATTTCGAGCTTGCTCAAGAATCAACAGTCGTGCGATTTATGAGCATGCTCCTTGCTGCGCGGGTGGAAGAGGGCGTGCTTTTAGCGCGTCTGAACAGGTTTGCTTATTAAGTATGCTAGTCGATCAGCATTGCTATTCTGTACTCTCTTTACGATGCGTGATCGAATCAGAAATGAGGAGATCCGCAGAAGAACCAAAGTCACAGACATAGCTCAACGAGTTGCGAAGCTGAAGTGGCAATGGGCGGGGCACATAGTTCGAAGAGCCGATGGACGTTGGGGTCCCAAAGTGCTGGAATGGCGACCCCGCACTAGTAAGAGCAGTGTTGGCCGACCCCCCACCAGGTGGACTGACGACATCAAGCGAGTCGCAGGAATTCGCTGGATGCAGATGGCTCAGTATCGTGATGTTTGGAAGTCCCTACAAAAGGCCTATGTCCTGCAGTGGACGTCCATCGGCTGATATGATGATGATGATGATGATGATGATGATGACTCTCTTCACCTTCATCTCTCCCTGTCTAACACGATACTATAGACAGAGATTGATAGATACAAATTAGCATATGCAATTGGAATGTTTGCTTTGAGCATGCATTCAGGAGCATGTGTAACAGTACCTTAACAGTCGCCACAATAAAGTAATCAATAACCTGTAATGACAGAGTAGGCCACGACTTGTCCTCCGCCCGAGCCTTATAATTTGCTTCGTTCTAAATGAGACGTTACTTCTGTCCAATTTAACCTATTTCCAATGCAAGAAAGACATCGCTGACGTGTTCTTTATAGAGCGGTCAGGTTATTTCTGACGTGAATGTATTAGCTCTTTGAACGTTTTCTTTTTATTGCAAAAATTCAGCGAAGCATTTTATTTCATTAAAATTACTTGCTGTTTAATTTTACCGATTTCAAAAAAAGGAGAAGTTTCTCAATTCGACGCGCATGTTTTTTTATGTTTGTTACCTTATGAGGTCGTTATAAACCAATTTGCCAAGACAGTGACGTATTAATTACCGTTTCTGAAAGAACTGCGGGAAAGAACTGTCTGAAAATTGTAAAACTATATGATATAAATACACTGTGTTGGCACCAAGTGATCAGAAGGTAGCACTTACGATGGGTTTTTTAGCTTTTAGTTTATTTTCTGATTTTAAAGTCGGTTTAATTTTTTTTTATAAATTAAAATAAAAACGTAAATAAAAGTTTATTTCAGACATACCTACAATGGCAATAGCATTGGCATCGTTAATAAAGTGTTAAGTTCCAGTTTAGTGTTTTCAAAGTGTCTCTTGAATATTTATTATTTAATTTCAGATGAGTACTTTCACGATGACTGCACAAGTCAAACCTACAGTACCGAACCTAACATAGAAAAAATTACCTAATGCCGAATAAAGCCTAACTCCACGCAACAGCCTTGGGCTTTACAATACAATAAATTAACGCCTGAAGGTATAATTACCGCAAAATTGTTTTAAATTTAATTGATATAATTTGACTGACAGGAACACGATATAGTCATTATCATCATCATCATTATCAGCCCATATTCGGCTCACTGCTGAGCTTGAGTCTCCTCTCAAAATGAGAGGGCCAAGGGAAGGGAGGGGGTTAGGCCAATAGTCCACCACGCTGGCCTAATGAGTATTGGCAGACTTCACACACGCATAGAATTAACAAAATTCTCTGGTATGCAGGTTTCCTCACGATGTTTTCCTTCACCGTTTGAGACACGATATAGTGAATTACATAAAAAAACTTTGTAAGACCTATTTATTTTTAGCATCCTTATTGTTATGAAAAATCTGTAGTAAATAAACAGATTGGATAGACACCTTACCTTATAAATTGATAGTAACTCAATCAAATGAAACGTAAATCCAGACACGAAAATCGTATCAGATTTAGGGAAACAGTTTGAAAACGGGACAGGATATTTTCATCAGGTAATAAAACATCTCGGGGGTTACTCCGGCTGAGTTATGGGGTTAGGTCGGGCCCGGGGGCGAGCGGAGGGGTCGCACATTCATCACCCGGGCGGGGCAAGGATTACTCCGACATCGACTTTGGCTTGTTAATGCGGTAACTTTTACAGTCTTTTACGCTTTTTATGCGGTTTAATTTTTAAGTGGGATTTGGGATTTGGGAGCGTGTACTCGGACTGTTTTATTGGATTTGCGAAGGTTGGGGGTTACGGGTGAGGGATTTTGGTCCGTGTAATAGAATAACAAAGATGTCCGGTTGTTGCTTTTCTTACACGGTGACTGATTTTGAATCCATCAGGATGTTATTAAAGTTATACTATTTATAATGTACTTAAACTAAATATAAAATTTTGTTTAGGTACGCCGAAAAACTGCTTCGTTGGCTTAGTGGTACCTACCTTATGTGAATTTGGATCACGAGGTCCTAGGTTCGAACTAAAGTCGGGCTATAAGTTCCTTTTCTTTCTTACAAGAAATTTTCAGTAAACAATATCAAACCGGATTCGGGAAGTGCTTGAAAATCCATAACCCTTTCGGAATCTACACGACATCGTACCGGAACGCTAAATCGCTTGGCGGTACGTCTTTGCCGTCTCACACCAGCCAGACCTGAACCGATTAACTAAAATTCTGTCTGTCTGTTTGTCCTGGCTAATCTCTGGAATGGCTAACCAGATTTTAATGGTACTTTCACTAGAAGATAGAAGAGTCATTGCGTAAAATAATATCAAAAATCCACTATTTCCGCGTGATTAAAACTGAATTTCATACGGACGAAGTAGCAGACGTTGACTAGTCTTTTTTAAAAATGGCAAAGGTCTAATTATCATAGACTAGTATATTGAAGACGCCGCGCGGGTGAAGACGCCGCGCAGTTTCACCCGCGTGGTTTCCGTTCCCGTAGGAATACGGGGATAATATATAGCCTATAGCCTTCCTCGATAAATGGGCTATCTAACACTGAAATAAATTTTCAAATCGGACCAGTAGTTCCTGAGATTAGCGCGTTCAACCAAACTCTTTAGCTTTTTAATATTAGTATAGATAAGTCGCCAAGTTTTATTTATTTATTTATACCTGCATATAAAAGCTGACCCAGTGACACTAAACGTAGTTACTTCGTCCGCGAACTCATAAGTTCCTTTTATCTTTATGAACGTTGACTGCTGTTAAATGCAGCTACGCTTTTGTCGGTTTTTATTTTCAAGTGAATACGTTATTATTTGATGTAATCGCTCTATTTATAAATCATCAGAATTATCGAGATCTAAACTCACAGACAACTTCAAAATTTCGTCACCTAACAACTGCTTTTAAGAAATTATATATCACGTGTCTCTAACGGTAAAGGAAAACATTGTGAGGAAACCTGCACACCTCGGAATTTTCTTAATGCTCCACATGTGTGAAGTCCTCTCATTCTGAGAGGAGACTCGTGATCTACAGTGAGCCGAATATTACGTCCCACTTCAGTCAACAGAATACATACCTACGTCAAATATGATATTATCGTAGTTAAAGTGTCAGGTACGCGACAGGATTCGAACGCATTACCTCGTGATCCTAAACCACAGGACCAACGACGTAAGTAAAGTTTAAGTATAAAATAACGATGTTCCCCAAGTACCGTGTCAGTGAGTGTAAGAGTGTGTAACAGATTAGCGGTGCGGGGGGAGGGGGGGGACGAGGTGTCAAGTGGGGAATGAATTTGTCAGGTTGGGACTCTTCGCGGCGCGCCCCGCTGTATATCATCCGGGATATGCCACGGTACAAATGGCTTTTGTATTTTTGACATTTTGATACTTCCTTGGTCAACAAGTACAGTATAAAATATTATAGTTCGCCATGTCAATTCGTAAGATCGTGAGGTTGTCCATCCGCGGTTTAACTCAAAGATAATTTCAGTAAAAATTCTCAGCGCGAAGTTGGGAAGTTGGATTCGCGCCTGATCCGGATAACTCGTGCCTGTCGGCCTCGGTCATTATCATTATCATCTGATTGTGATAAATATTAATGATAATAGAGATCTTTTGCTTTTTTAAGTAGATATCTTTTGTTTATGTAGGTATTACCCTAAGTCCACCAACGCACATTGGAGCAGTATGCTAGGTAAAAACTCCATATTGACCATGACCAATTTTATCTCTGACATTTTAATTAGTTACTTTATTTTCTGTCAAAAACGCGAAGGTCTGTGTGCCGGGGTACGGCGCCTTGTCCGCGAGATTTATCACTTGATTCACAACTTCCTTCATAAACACGGCCTCGCTACCGACCACCGACCAGAGCACCGCCACTGCATCTCGGCTTTATTTTATTCGTTATTCGACCATGCACATTATATTCTTTGAATTATGTAAATATTACGTCAGAATAACCTTATTTTTTTTGTAATACCAACTTATATATTTTTAATCTTTGACAAGTTGACTGTTATCTCACCTTAAGGTAAGTAACGATACTCAAATATAAGCTAAACTGGCTCGGGCTAGGAATCGAACTCAGAACCTGACTGGTGAAAACCACAGCATTACTAACTGCCCCAGAAATGTCGTCAGACGTACTAGTAGAAGACGAAACAACTCCCTCGTCGAGTCGCTGATGCATTGGTGCAGTGGTTAGCTGAGTTGATACTGATTATGAGGTCATGGGTTATCTCGCATTGACATTAATTAACTAACTTACCTAATTATTACAGAGAGATGATATTTGCAATATCTCTCGAAACCCGTCAAATCGTATTGAAGCAAAGTGGTGGGCCTAACATTTTAATCCCTGCCCAGCCCTGTAGATGGCTATTGAAACAATCTGACACAACTGAGAAAACAAAACAATCACTTATGATACACACAAACAGACAAGAATATTAAAACCAGCTGTTATTAGACACTTTTATATTATATACTTACCTACATAATGTAACATAATAGGTACATACCTAGGTACTTGTGCCACTTGTTCAAAAATGTTCAGTTTCAGATAATACGTATAGTCCTTTTCACGAAAGAAGTCCCCCAGATGCGGTGTTAATGTCTTAATGGTGATCATTGTCTTTTATTAATGTCGGTCTTATTGTCATTTGTGTAAGGCGCTGTCAACTTTGACTTCTTTCATGAAATGGACTCTACCTACCTACTTAATAGTTACAGAAGTTTACTACAGATTTGGCTTCCTCACAATTTTATTATACCTACCTACATAGTTTTATAAATCGTTTCCTGCGATCGCTCACGGCTGATAAACACACTCGTGAATCCGAAAGTCGTCGCTTACGTCATTTCCTCCGCGTGAAATATGCCGGTCGCACAAATCTCCGAGGAGTCCACATTTTTCACGGGAAGTCGTAAATCGAGGAGATAGGCAGAAGGTCGGGCGTCCGTCAGGGAGGGAACCGGTCCGTCCCAGAGGACCTTCGGACTCCTTGCTGTTGATGAAGGGAGGATCCGAGAATAATGTCTTGTCTCTGCGTAACAATTGTGTTCTCTATTTGTTCCTTTTCTTGACTGCAATCTCAATAGAAATGGTAAAAGCTCCTGAAAGGACGTCATTGCAATGCCAAGATTTACCATGCAAATGAGTCTCAGATTAATTATTTATACAACAAAATAATTCATTTATCTGACCAATGATATTTTTATTGCTTTTACATTATTATTACAGTTCGTTTCATGTAGGATGGTGCGGGTGACAGTTAGTTTCACAGCCGCGATTAGTAGGTACCTACGTATTATGAACGTCATCGTACCAATGCTGTCTGAAAAACACTTTATAAATGTCCACCATAAAATAATAATAACAATTACCTACATATTTTAAGGTTTTTTTCGTTCAAACCCGCTACGCCGAAATGGACTTCCAAATGGACTTCACGCAGTCGATATGGCCTTACAGTCTGGACGTTTTGACGACCTCCGTGGCACAGTGGTAAGTGCGTTGAATTTACTAGACGGAGGTCCTGGGTTCGATCCCCGGCTGGGCCGATTGAGGTTTTCTTAATTGGTCCAGGTCTGGCTGGTGGGAGGCTTCGGCTGTGGCTAGTTACCACCCTACCGATAAAGACGTACCGCCAAGCGATTTAGCGTTTCGGTACGATGTCGTGTAGAAACCGAAAGAGGTGTGGATTTTCATCCTCCTCCTAACAAGTTAACCCGCTTCCATTTTAGATTGCATCATCACTTACCATGAGGTGAGATTGTAGTCAAGGGCTAACTTGTAAAACATAAAAAAAATTAATGATGATAATAGCATACATTTTTGACATTAAGGGGTAGATTTTGGAATGGATTCAACTCATTTAGAGTATTAAATGCATCGACAATGTGAATACTCTAAATTGTGAGCTCAGACATACATATTTTGTGGTATTGCTTTGTTTAGAGGAATGAACTTGTAAATTGGTCGAATTAAACCCCAAGAAAACCCAGTTCTTTTTAACCCCGAGCAATAATTTACAAGCGCTGCACTGTTGTCTGCTCGTCTGTCTCAATAAAAGGCACAAAGGAGTGTAACTCTGCCCGTGATAAATCCCCGCACACTACTAATTCTGCAGCCGGATTACTGGATACATATTTTATGCGGAAACTTCGCTTTGGAAATACTAACGAGTGTGTTAACTGTTTTCTTGTTGGCGTAATGCTTTGCTGAATGTCAGAGCGAAGCGTTGAATAAATGGTTTTAGAGCTTTTTATGACAGAGCTGGAATATATCGGAAATACTATCAGTATATTTTTTTTTTGTTAGAAATAACTCTCCCGAACGTTTGCTAGTAGCAGGAAATGTAAATATCCAAAGGAATATCTTCATTCTATAGATGGAATTGATGAAAACATCAACCATTAGGTACAATAATAGTGGATTGTTCTCCATGCAATCAACCGCCAAAAGTGAGTCCACACATTGGCAACCACAACCACTCTGCTTAAAGTGCAATGATTAGAAAGAAGGTCCTCATTTCTGCCGTATACCAATATTGTTGTTTCAGTCTGATTGTTAGTGACTTTACAGGTACATGATGTTTCTATGCTATTTACATACGAAGGAAAGAAAAAGGTGAACTTCAGATCTTTGAAGAGAAGCTTTTGGTGTTTAAGGCTCAACGTTTATTGAATTTATTAAATCAATCAATCGCTTTGCAATGGTCACACCTAGGTTACTTAATCTTCTTCTCGGATCATCTTGATCTATTGGCGTAAAGCTGGAGGTTCAACACGCAATGCTGTGATGAGACGCCCGAACCTTTACACCACCGCAGTTTGTGTTTGTTGCTCTGTTTACATTTCTATAAAAAGCAGCCCATAAAACGAGTAAAGCTTGGGTGTAAGGACTGCATTAGCGCGTCGGTAAATCGCGCTCTTTAATCGCCTGCAATCGTATATTTCTTGATTAAGAGCTCGTAAAAATGTCGTCCCGCTCTGATATATGGCCGGCGAGCGGGAGAGGAGATTAGCCCGCGGGTTGTTCCAGTGATCTATGTAATGTGTTGATGGATTTGATTCATGTGGCGGGCTCTCGGTTTTCGAATTAGTGTTCACTTTTGAACAAACTATCAATACTACTGTTCATTCCTCTTGTCTTCTGTCATAGCGCCAACTATTTCTTTGGTAGTAGTCAAAAAGTAACTGAGAACCGTTTCAACTTGATGGTTTTCTACTGAAGATTTTAATAATGGGCATGCTGCCTGGTTACCAAAAATAGAAATATCAGTACTTTCTTGTACGATATCTTGTGCGGCAGAGACGGAAATATCGTTCTTTCTTTCGTCCATCGCAGCTAAATAAAGAGCGATATTTAGGCGATATTGGTCGATAACACAGAACATCAAGCCCTTAAGATGGCGCTTATCGACAATAAGACATTTTGTAAAGAGTCCGTGCTTTCAATGTAGTGGTAAGGTACGAAACGACCCCTTTAGAGTATACACATTCCACATTAATAAATGGGTGTGGTCTGTCATCTTAATGACTTACCGGAATAGATTGTAATCACAACATAATTATGAGCATCCTTCATATACATACAGAGCATAAGTGATCTCAATCTCTGCACAAGATATCGCCCCCTGAACTTGTTTGTTCGTCCGACATCAATATACAAGTGGGTGCGAAGTGTGGAGCGCTGCAGCGTCGGCAGATAGCGCGGCATAAAGTATATCTCGACGGTATCAGCCGAAATGTGCCGTTTCGACGCGGTAAGTGCTACAATTTATACAGACTTTAACGCTCGGCCCAAGCCACGAGCTTTGAGCACATGGTATTCATTCATTTTTGTTCTATAGCAAACTGAAAACAGTACAAGAGGTAAAATATTATTCAAAATCCGCAATCCCCATCATTGTCAGCCGATGACACACTGCTGGACGTTGGCCTCTTATAAGGACTTCCAAACACCACGGTCTGGAGCCACTAGCTTTCTCTACCCCCTTGATATCGGTGGTCTACCTAGTGGAGGGTAGACCAACACGGCGCTTTCCAATAGGGTATCGCAATAACGGCCAGCGTTAGAGCTTGTGCTCTTGTCATCAATCAATGGTCATTGCAACCAAGTTTTATTACGGAGTATAAATCTACATTTACAATAATATCTGCTGATAGATATCTTCCGCCTATTAGCATTAGGTATACCTTTTAGTAAAACAATATTTTCGGTCATAGTGAATAATTTATACAAAGGCATCCAGTAGATCATCTTCTTGCTGGTTCAATCAACTTATTAGTTTATAGCACTGTCACACGCAGATATGGGAACCGATGTAGGTACTAAATCGCTAACGCTTGTGCATTAGGGCACATTATTAGTCACAATATTTCACGGAGGGCAGACATTTTTATAGGTATTTAGCGAAAGCGTCGCCTCCACGGGCCAATTTGAAACTTGTTTGCGTGGCCAATTTACGAGCTAAGTTAATTTGAAACGACCGGCGCTCGGCGCGCGCCCCTCGCTTTGTATTGCTATTATATTGCCTTTTTAACTATAATTATTATCATTATCCTTGCAAAGAATCATAATTACTATCTTCTTCGTTTCTGACGTACGGAGCTAATTCTGATTGTGAGTTTGCCGTTGGCTCTTTGATCTTATTTAAACTGCCTCACTTTGTTGTGCGAGAGTTGTCAGATTAGTCCCGAAAGCTAGTCTTCTGTGAGGCTTTGACGTTGGCTTAGATGACCAGGGTTTGTGGGCTGAGTGTAACAATTCTGACGACTTGCCCCTGGATAGAATTCACAACGGATATCGTTCAAAATCGGGAACTTTGTCGTCGATTGTGTTGCTGGGTCTACTTATAGTTTTATTTGGAGCTGAGTACGAGGTTGATAGGTACAGATCAGATCAGATCCAGTAGATCAATCAATCTATGCATTACTCCTTAGGGAGTACGGCATAAGAAAGTAACATGGCATTGGCAGCTACATAATATTATTTTTAAAATACCACACGACAAACTCGATTTTCCTTCAAGTCGCAAGCGATGCGACTTTACCTTGGTATCTGTTGGTTACTTACTTACGGTGTAGAGTTGCAGACGACGCCGGGGGATGTCTTATAATGCGATATTGCCGAAAATATATAAAATACGACAGCTGCGGCGTATTCGACGCGCGTACGGGGAATAAACCTACGCGATGTCAATTGGATGTCTGCTTCATGAATACGGAATCCATATTTTTGTATTTTTCAATTTGAAAGTCTACTTACTACTGTTAACTGTTGTTACCTTTGGAATTAAATTTATTTCAAATCTTTGTTTTAACACATAGGTACCTACTCGTATATGACGTAAACGAGTAACGAAAATTTGTTTGTTTGTTTATATTTATTTTCGACTATAAGGTTGAAACAATCTTGATTAGCATAGAGAAATACAAGTAGGTAATAAGTATATTGTGAATTTAGAATTTGTGATTATAGATTTGAGATTTGTCATTACAGGGTCGGACTTCCTCCTAATAGAAGACCTGCTCGTACAAACCGTACAAAGTAAGTAACCGTAAGGCTATAACTATTGAAATTCATAAATAGGAATTGATTTTTTTAAACAAATAGTTTAGAGTCCCGCCCCCCACACGTCCCTGGAGCGTATCGAATTTTTATGAAACCTCTCATGGAGCCATAAATTCCATTAGAGTGTCGATTACCTCTGCGGCGGGTTTAATATTCGGGACATCAAAGTGATTATACCTACCCGATACCTAGAGCTGAGGCGATAATGGAACAACAACACACTTTCAGCTTTTTAATATCCTGCGGGGATATTAGGTACAATGTCTGAATTTCTTAAAGGTAAAATTTAAACACAACACAAATATCTATTCTAGTGTATGTATATTATAGCACAAAGTTTTAAAATAAACAAATAGATAATATGTACCTCTAATTCTATACTCTACCTATCAAACGCTCCACGGTTTCACTCGAAAAGTCACCGTTCCTGTGGGAATATGGGGAGAAAATAAAGCCTATCAGACTTACAAATAACGTGGGTTTCTAATTGGTAAAGGACTTTTCAAAGTCAATTCAGTAGATCCAGAGATTACTCCATACAATCTCAAAAAGTCTCAAACTTGCCTTTATAATGTTTGAGGAAACTTTAAAGAACAGACTGGATTACATACAAAGATTTACCATCTAATGAACAAACTTCAACTTTCGCTTTATATTATATAGATCTAGTTTCAGGAACTTCAAAAACATTTAAAAACGGAAATTTAGTAAACAACAATAAAGTAATATACTTAAATGAAGCCAGTAGCGCCAAAATTCACCAAATAACTTTATACGCAGACTGTCAGAAATCTTTAAGCACATACTCGTATACCAAAGGGCACACAGACGTACCACAGATTACCGTAGAGAGTTTAAAATCCCTCAGTCGAGACTTCTCAACAAAGGGTTCTCAAATGAGACTACAAGCAAATACTTTGGTCAATAACATCGACAATAATATTAACCGTGAGCCAGAAACCTAAAATAAAGAACTTAACTAGATAAGTCACCGTCTTCAACGAAGTACGTTGTAAAATAACCATAACAAGCGACAACAGCGCTAGAAATATCACAACGATACAATTTTACGACAGACAGACAAAGCGCTTTGTGACGCTTCAGCGGTGATAAAGAGATACGCAAACGACACGGTGACATTCGTGGAGGGCGCGGAAGGCTTTACTACTTCCGGCAAGATGGCGGACTTCGTCGGGCGGCGCAGGAAACTCCACGTCCACAGATAAAACACCTTCCAGACAGCGTTCGGAGGGCGACACAAGTTTGCCTGAACTAGGCAATACATTATTCAGAAGCAGAATTAATTTTGTCGCTCCAAACATTACATTTGAATTAAATACTACGTATTTCTTGGTGTAACTATTCAAGATCAAGCAGAATCAATTTACTCGATCGAAACATTACTTTCATAGTCATAGCTATACAAATCAACCTTTTTGCTGTAATATGTACCTACACCTTATTGTATAAACAAATAAGTGGTCCAAAACAGCAAGCAATTTTTCAAAGCCATCTTGATTAAATATACGTTAAGTGAGTAAATAAAATGTCTTGATATACAAAATGTCCAGTGATTATTATTTTACGAAATGGAAGAACATCTTAGCAAGTTTAGAAAGTTTAACTCAACTTGATCTTGAATATCAGGTACCTAATTGATTGTAATTGAAATCTATTATAAAAAACTTTATAGTATACCCACATAATGAAATACATAATGGATAAAAGTTGCTGCATCAGATCGAGATTAAATAGAGCAATGTTTATTGTTTTGTGGGAACAATTTTATAATCTGTAAGTTGTAATATTTTTCATGAATATTTGTGCTATACATGAAAAATGTAGTAATTTTTCTACCTATACCTTCAAGTTTCACACTATCACATTATGCGTGCTAACTTCCTTCAGGTTTAATTTTGCCTTAAAATGTAGGCTTCTCCTATAGGTCAATTTATTTTTTTTAATATCTAAATTAACGAAAATTAACTGTAACTGTAACACACTGACAGAGATTGTTTTAATTTTTGTTATACATGATAATATAAGTGTGTAACCATGTATGTCGCATTGAAGCAGCGTGGGTTATACCAAGGCTGAAAGCTGCAAGGAAGGACCTGGCGCTGTGTGCCTTTAAAATAGGCTGACAATGAGTCATAATGTATGTCTAATGTATATTTCAGGAAACCAAAACCCATGACCAGCACCGGTGTCAAGCCTCTCACCGTTTATCCGGTATACTTGGGCGGTACATAGCGTGTTACAATGACGCATCAGACTGCCTGACACATAACCTGCAAGTACAGAAGACAGCATACATGGACGATGTAGTGAAGTCAATAGTTGGCAGGTAAGCTTAGAGCATATGATAGATGGGTCAACTGATGCTAAATTCTTGTTGGTACTAGAAACACGTCGTACTCATCAACCAAAATATATATTTATGTGCAGCATATATGTATAAATTTACTTCTGTAATATTTTAATAACTAATTACCTATAGAATTTTGGAATTGAAGAATCAGTTACGAAAGCTAGAAGGTGCTTACTATCAATTTTTAAATAGTGGGTTAATTGAACATAAGCTAACTCCAATTGATGCAGAATTTTCTGATATACCTACAAAATATGAGAGATCTGAAACTATAAATGAAGCAGTAATCAAAGCTTTTGAGAAAGCTATGAAATTAAAAATTAATAATGAAGGTAAGACAAAAGACATTTTTATAGTGACTTAATATTATATTATTTATCTAGTGATAATGTTATAATTCATTGAATTCCATTATAATAAAGGAGATCCAATAAAAGAGCTTGACGTGTTAGAAAACTTAGAAGAAGAAAAGTGGTGGGAGGATACGGTAAAAATGGTAAACAAAAAACCTGAAAGACTAGACATGGCTAAAATCTATGAAGTAAAACAGAAAATATCAGAAGAAACTTTAAAGAGCAAACAAAAAATAGCAATGATTCAAGCACACGAAAAAACTAGGTTTGACCTAATTGTATCATAATGCACTTGTAAAGTTTGATAGATTAGAAGATTTTGATAAAATAACTTTAATTAAATATAATTTATTCATAGACAAGTAACACAAATGGTTATTAGTCAAATACAAACAAGAGAAAGGTGGAAAAAGGAACTTCAAGGTACTCTTAATCCACCAGCAAGAACTGAGATGAGGGAAAGAGGAGCAAAGCTTATTCAAAAAGTTATTAGGTAAAACAATATAACTGAATGCTTTATATTAAGAAGAGTAATATAGAGAATTTCACTAATATACGATACGATAAAATATGACTAACCTTTTACAGATTTTACTTTGAACTTAAAAGAAAAAAGTTTAAGGATTGCAAAAGAGATGAGTTATTGCAATTGAGGTTATGCAATAGACCATCTCGTTATGAAACTTTAAAAGGCACAGAGGTAATTACGATTAAGGAAACTGTACACACATGTTTTAATGAAAAAAATATGATTAGTATAAATGTTTTTGCAGGTAACTACTACGAAATGTAAGTACAAAATGTATGGCTCACAAAGAAAACTGTATTGTGAAGAATTTAAGAAAAATTATATAAAGAAATATCATGAGGATATAGCTGAGAACGCAAGAGATCACATTCGGAACTGGTTTCAGATATGGTAATAACTATGCTTCGTAGTGATGCCGAATGAAGTTTTATAATTATATATTTTTACAGTTAATATTTACCTAATTACTTGAATATATAATAATATATAAAACTGTATTAAAAAGCTATAGCTAATTATTATTTATTCTCAAAAGGTACAATGAAGTTAAGTTTTTCTACGATATACCTAAAGAAAATACAGGTGGATCGACTTCAATTATAAAGGAAGAAGTTCCATCACCTGCAGAATGGAAAGAAAAATATGAGGCCTATTTAAAGAATAAGAAAGAAAATAAAAATAAAACGGCTGAGCAGGTAAGAGTTGATTAGATACAAAACTGTAAGCCTACTTAGATAAGCGCATAACAATAAACATATTATAGGTAATCATATTTCACTTTTAGCTAAAATTTGAAAAACGAGTGGTCGAAGAAGAGAAAAATATTTTGAGAAGAGAAGAATTGAAAAAGAGAAAGATGGAAGCTGAACTGATTAAGAAAATGATGAAAAACCCTGCACATCATCCAGGTTACCAATATCCACCTTCAAAAAAAACTGAACCGTTAATACAGGTAGGCTTTAAAAATAGTTCTAACTTAACTTAGTACGACATCTACTAAATACTAGTATATTGTTCACAGGCAATCAAAAAATACAATCAAGAATGGAACGCAGTGGATAATGAGGGACATTTTCATGCAAAAGAAAATTTTATAAAAAGTATTGATGACGAACATATTTGTATGGAAGTTAAATTAGAGATCAATAAATTTGTCGACGTTGATATGAGGTGACTCAATTAAAGGTTTTTTACTACTAGGAAAACAACAAGTTCTATGATAAAGCAGCGTCATTTTACAAATTTTTGAGTACTGACAATATATTTCAGAGAAGAATTAAAGCGTCTAAAGCATGCTTTGAAAGAAGATTATAAAAGAATTGAAAAAGAAATGCCCGAGCCTATGACAGAAAAGAAAAAACGCAAAAAAAGGAAACGAATAAGAAAAATTAAAATCAATGATGATTTAGATGACAAACTAACAGTAACATTATTATAATATATAGTAACGTTATTTCGTATACATCCATATTTTATAAAATGAATCCATATTTCCCTTGGTCATCAGTTATTACGAAGAAAACTGAAGAATTACACAGAATAGGAAAACTCAATGTATTTTATGTTATTCAATCTCGGCTTAGCGGCTAAATGGCTCTGGATTAAATTTTGCATAGAGATAGGTTACTGATAGGGTACTTTTAAAGGGTATTCCCACGGAAACGGTATCCACGAGGCATGTCTAGTATTATGTAAAAAAGAGATAAGTTATTGATATTTACACTAATATTATAAAGCTGAAGAGTTTGTTTATTTGGTTGAACGCGCTAATCACAGGAACCACTGGTCCGATTTGAAAAATTCATTCAGTGTTAGATAGCCGATTTATTGAGAAAGTTCCTGCGAAATTATCCTCGTATTCCTGCGAAAACGAAAACCACGCGGATTAAACCGCGCAGCGTCTACAAATATTTAATACGAGTATAGTACCAATTATATCTTACTCCAAAATTTTAAGAATAGGTATATTACATGTCTTAACCACTGAAAAAAGGAAGTGACTATTTTAACGTATTTAAATGTAATAAATCTATACTAATATTATAAAGAGGTAAAGTTTGTAAGTTTGTAAGTTTGTCACATTTTTTAAATGGGGTAATCTTCGGAACTACTGGTCCGATTTCAAAAAGTAGAAGAGTTTCACCAGTAGAATGCTACATTATCGGGAAGTGCTATAGGCTATATTTTATATTGGTATCATATATATTAGCCGAGTTATCACAGTTTTTGTCATACAGGTCGGACTGAAAATCCTCTTAAACAGACTTATTCGCATGCGCTGCCTTAACTATTGTGTAAAATTGAAATTAATGTATGGAGACTTTATGTATCTTTAAAAGTTCTACAAAAAAGTCCGCGACACCATATATCTATCTTCTATATATTAGCAGATATAGTACCTTTTATGTTTTAAAAATTATTAATTTTATATACTTAGGTTTACGTCATTATTTATACAACTAACCTTTAATCCTTATTAAAATAAATTATTTAATAATCACAAGGATATTATGGAGATAAGATTTGCCCTTTACAGTATGTTAATTACTTAAATAGTTGCGGAGATAATACAAAATTTCTAAAAGACGCAGAAATTCCGCTATATGACGCACAGCGCTTTCATTTACGTAGTTCCCGTTCCCGTGTGAATATGGGAATCAAACATAGCCTATGACACTCGCAAATAACGTAGCTTTCTATTGGTAAAACAATTTTCCAAATCGGTCCAGTAGATCCAGAGATTACCTCCTACAACCACACGAACTTTACCTCTTTATATTATTAGCATAGAAGTCTCTATTTCTCTTGGTCATACCACCACTCTCGAAGGACTGGACCGATTTTGCTAAGGGTAGGAGTAAGATAGAGAAGTTACAGGGTAGGGTAGGGTACGGGTAGGGAAGCGTAGGGGTAGTGTAGGGGTAGGGTAGGTTTAGGGCCGGGTTTAGGGTAGTGGTAGGGTAGGGGTAGAGGTAGGGTACTGGTAGGGTAGAGGTACAGGTAGGATAGGGAAGTGGTAGGGTAGGGGTAGGATAGGCGTGAGATAGGGGTACGGTTGGGATAGGGGTAGGAAAGGAATAGGGTACGGGGAGAGTAGGGGTAGGATGGGGGTAGGATGTAGGTAACGTAGGGGTAGAGTAGGGATAGGTTTGGGGTAGGGTAAGGGTTGGGTGGGGGTAGGGGTAGGGTAGATGTAGGGGTTGGGTAGGGTAGGGTTGGGGTAGTGGTAGGGTAGGGTAGGGGTAGTAGTAAAGTTGACATCGAAATTTACGCGGACGAAGTCGCGGGCGTCTGCTAGTAATAAAATAAAGTAAAATAGTATACCTCACCTTTTTTTCTAGGATTTAGCAGTTATTGACGTACTGAAAGAGTACCCCAGGAAAGATTTCACCGACTTTTCAGGTGACACTAACTTTGCTGGAGACGATATCAGATGCCTGCTTAGGTAAAAATATAGCTTCAGTTTTTGTGGTCGTTTCGGGCTAGGTGCGTTTGGAGCCTATTGTACGTTAACGTATTTATAAGATTAGCTAATAGACTAAGAGTCCGTGAACCAGACCTTCGTCTTTTTATAAAAGCTGAAAGTTTGTCAGCTTATGCTCCTACCATAAGTAAGTACGGTAGCCAATTTTAGTGTATTTTTTTCATGAGAAATTATATTCCCAGTCGCCAGTCACATAGCTTCGTGGCAACCCATAATTTAATTTGAAACTTCAAGTGTCTCTAGCGAAGAGTTGCCATGGAGTCAAGTGACTGGCAAATGAGGTTATCATTTCTCATAGTATGCCGATAAAAATATAATAAAATTACACTTCAATCCTTAAAATGTGCTATCTCCCAAACTAGTAGAAACTCCATAATTGACCACAGTAATTACTTATGGTATGAGCATGAGCATGAGCTGACAAACTTCAGCTTTTCTAAAATGACGAAGGTGTGGGGTTACGGGCTCTCCGTCTACAATGTTATATTTTTTTTGTCACGAGCCACGACAATTACTTCTTTCCTGTACAAAAAATTGATTGTTTTCTTTCAATTAAACATAATTCGCCATTTTTATACATTGCAGGCGAGCACAACATTTCGCTGCGGAGACGAGGTCAGTGTGGTGGGAGAGATGTCGGGCGATGGTTCATGGTTTCAGGCGCATTCTGCTGGTGGGGCCCAGAGGCTGCGGGAAGAGCAGTTTAGTGCATACCATGGCATATGTTAATGGTACACACACGTTTATATATCATTACATTTTCTATCAGTGTGTCGTGATAGCTTAGTAGATATGAACTCTGCCTTCGGACATAGGTCCGGGGCATGCACTTCCATTTTTTTAGTTTTGTGCATTTTAAAAACATCGTGAGGAAACCTGCATACCTGAGAATTTTCTTGAATCTCTACGAGTGTAGTCTGCTAATTAGCATCGAGGCAGCTTGGTAGACTATTAGTCATTAGATATTTAATTTCTTAAAAGGCACACAACAAAAAATAGGAAATCTACCTCTAGTGAGCTATCACAGCACAGCGGGTTATTTTGTTACAGATGCAATATTATACGAACTGGATCCTCAACAAGTGTCCGAAGAGGATCAAACCACAGAGCACTTGCAACAGTTGGTGGGCGCCGTAGCAACGTGCGCTAAGGCGACGCAGCCTTCTGTGATACACATAAAAGATATCCACAAATTCTACTACACCAAGGTTTATACTTACAATCATTAGATACAACTAGCAGCGGCTAAACTAAATATTTCCTTTTTTTATCTAAATATTTCTAAAGCCAATAAAATGACAAATCACTAATTAAAATCACCGACGACTCTTGAAGTGTCTAAAAATCTTTTAATTCTTCTAATATTCTTGGGATTATTTATATTTGATACAGTTTGTTTTGTTTAGATTCCTCCTGACGAGAAGCATGTAAATTTAGAGCTATTAAGAACATTTTTTGTACGGAAGCTATTTAAAAAGTTCCACCGTCATGACAATGTCAGTATAATCGGTAAGATTTTACTTTATTTCATAAGACTGACCGAATTTATTTCTATTTGTCTTTCAAAATTAATTTTAACTGGCATTTCTTTGCTTACACCAACTAAACACGATAAGTACACTGCCAAATCTGCAGTGGGAAATATCATAATCAAAATTATGTTTCGATATTTTTTTCACTACCCACATCCCTGCACGCGCTACCGATTAGACGGTATACTTGACCGTGTGTGGCTGGCGTCAAAGACAACATGACTTTTCCCCAATGCTCCTCATTTTCCAGGCACTTGCACAGATCCTTGGTTGGCGAGAAGTAAGCTCATGTTGAAGAAGTTCCCTGCCGTGTGTCTGCTGCCAGACACCAGTTACTCCGCTGTTCACCTCATACTGAGCAAGTGGGTTTTGAAGTAAGTCGTCATCATCAACTTCTAAGTCTTTGAGAGCCTTTCTGGCGCAGTTGGTAGAGCTGTTCTCAACAGAGGCTAGTCACCACGCTACCGACAGAGACGCAACGCCAAGAGATATAGCACTCCGGTATAATGACGCGTAGAAACCGTAAGAGAATTCGAATAAACTCTTTCACCTCTAACATCAGGTGAGTGCCGTCGTGTTCCGTGCTGCCTATATGCCTACTCCATCTGCCTATTATTGATTAATCTAGCTAATTTGTTGTAATGTTTGTAATGTTAACAAATAAAGTATAATTAATATATAAAATGTAAAAATCAACAAGGCCGCTACGGTTAAAATATTTGATTTGAGTGGAAGTGTTGATCCAACTTATCAATGGAATATGTGATTCCCAAAGGTACATTTTGGCTACAGGTCCTCATAAGTACTATATAAGTTGAATTAATGTTTTCAGCAACCGTATAGTGCCAGCAGACTTGGACATTCACAGTTTGGCACACGTCCTGCAGGGATACAGTTACGGATACCTTGTCAAAACTTTGGACGATTTCTTGACAGCTGACAGAATTGTAAGGTAATCAAGCTGCCTGCAATTTTTATGATACCCTCACAAAGGGATCCGTCAAATACACTTTTCCAAGCTAATCAAAGCGCAATGGACTTTTTGGTTTTTAGCTAAAAATATTAGTTATGAGCAGTAAGTAAGAAAAAGACATGATCCATACAGCTTATTCCTTTCTTTCCTAAATCCTTGTTTCATGTACCATATTTTCTCATCAGTTTCATCAATCAGCACCGTTTCAATCAAATCCTATATTAAACAGTGTACTAAATTAACATCTATTTCACAGAATAGCTGCTCATGGTTTGACCCCTCAAACTGTTTACGAATACATCATAGAAGATAGCAGAGAAACCAAAGTTGTAAGTTTTTTATAGTTTGAACTCAGTAAGGAGCTTTAGGATTTGGGTCATTATGTACTAGCGGAGGCTCGCGAATGGCCCTCTTTCAAAATACGTTTTTAGCGAACGTCCACAAACTGTAAACTACCTTCCTGCTAAATTTCATCTTTGTACGTCTAGTGGTCTTCGAGATTTTGTGATGAGTGACCTTCCGCATTTATACATATTATATTAGGCATAGACTTCATATTCGACTATTCACTCAATAGCCGATTAATATTACTTAATAACTGATAGAAAATTGAGGATTACTTATTATACCTAATCCTCATCCAGTCTCAATAATACCTAGCAATGATTTTGATTAAAAACAAACGAAAAAATTAAAAATGTAATTTTCAGGACTACCAAAAATACATCAAATGGTACACAGAAAAGACACGTTGGGGAAAAATTGAGAGTCAACAACTACAAGAAGATCAAGAATTTAGGGCGCTGGTCGAACAGTGGAAGCAGAAAATGCAGAAGAAAAAGAAACTGGCCGAAAATAAAATTCTCTAGTAACTAGTAGTTTGTTATTTCTCACTTTTCTTTGAACAAACTAACTGCCTAAGATGTTAGTGCGCTTTGGAATGAGGTCATTTTAACCCATGCCCTAATTCAGTTTGTACATATCATCCCATGGTGGACAATTCCCTTTGCCGTTAGTAGTAATCATCTAGAACCAAAACAGACTGAAGCCATAAGGGTCCCACGGCCTATACCCATCCGCCATTCTTTTTTTTTAAACGCTGTCGCATGGGACCTATATAAACCAAAGACGAGTAGCATTCGAACTTATTTACCTATTCATATTGAAGACCACTGAAACATCTTTAGGAAATATGTCCCCGACTTCAAACGTGAGCCGCCTTTCATCAAGTAGCAGTGTTTTTATTTAATCATTCCAAAGAAATAGAAAAATATAAACGATAATTTACTAAAAATATCTATATTATTCAGTCTTTAGACATTCCATTACAAATTACATTCATTAAAATGAAAAGGAATTTCATAACATAAATACAAAATATTTAGGAAAATTAATTTAAAACAACCCAAAATTAAAATAAATAATTTACCGTAATAAATCAATATTCCCTCAATATTCTACACTGGGCGTTGCATTTGGGGAATCTCTTGAGGCGGTTGGACGCGACCAGAGATCCGATGTCGAGTTGGGCCAACTTGCTGTCGGCTGCGACATTGGCCAGGTCGTCGGGCGCGATGACCCCCGCTTGCATGTAGCCCAGCACGTGGGGCACGTTCTCTTCTATTATCTTCTTTCTCTCTGAAGCTACTTCGTTTCGCCTGAAGAAATATAAAATGTAAAAATAACCAAGAAATAATAATCTAAGGTTAGAGGGTATTTTGGAAAATACCGTGACTTGCTATACAAGTTCATCATCATCATTATCAACCCATATTCGGCTCACTGCTGAGCTCGAGTCTCCTCTCAGAATGAGAGTGGTTAGGCCAATAGTCTACCACGATGGCCCAATGCGGATTGGCAGACTTCACACACGCATAGAATTAATAAAATTGGGAAATTAAAGCTATGGGAAATACTCGAGAGTATTTCCCATAGCTCTGGAGTTATATTCATTACCGAAAACTAATTAAAAATGTTCAAGGAACATGTGTTCTAAAATTAACATTTTCGGGGTAAATAATATTTCTTTTGGAAATAGATCTTAAAATGTGTCCCTTATACGCTTCCTTATAATTATGACGTACACAAGTTTGACGTAATTTAAAATGCAAAGATAGATAAAGGCGTGTGTTAAAGTGAAAAGTCAGAATTATTTGAATTACTTTGTATGAAAACGAAAAAGGTTTTTTTTTTTAGTTAAAAAAATATTAGATATGCAGTTCCTATAAGTGAACTCGTCAACATCTTGGAGCTAAGGAAAATACTCCCATCACCGTGTCGGCGCTCGTGGTACCAGCTAGCACACATTCATTACATATCTATCGTAGTGTTCAGTCCTATTCTCGTGTTGTAAATTGTTTAACCCTATTTTATCCTCTTAGGGGTGGAATTTATCAAAATCCTTTTTTAGCGGATGCCTACGTCATAACATCTACCTGCATGCCAAGTTTCAGCCCGATCCGTCCAGTAGTTTGGACAGTGCGTTGATAGATCACTGTCAGTTAGTCACCTTTGAGTTTTATATATTTAGATTGTTCTGAATTATAATTTTGTCCTACAAAGAGCCTAACTCATGGTCATGATTCGATCCCTAATCGACCCGATGCGTCTATTGATCCCTAATCGATGGACGCCTGCGAATCCTGAAGTCGCCTGGGTCCGCTAGTTACATAATATATCAAAAGTATGAGAGTCCGACTTACCACGCCCTGTCGCAGTCCCACACGTACTTGGCGCGATCGTCCTCCATCTTCTTATTCCTCTGCCTGATGATCTGATTCTCCTTTATCTGCTGCATCAGCTCCCGCGAGTACTGCTCGTTCTTTTCCTTCTTCTTCCGCTCTTTTTCCCTCTCTATTGCTTCCTCGGCCGCCATTTTCGCTTCGGCCTAAAAAACAATATATAACAATAGTAAATATAAAACTTCTTTCAAATATGTGCCTCAGGCGTCTCTGCATCGCAGCAGGTTCTTGAGTGTACAAAGAGGGATTGTTTCAAAGTTATCTGACAACGCCATCTACTGGTGATTTAAGATAAAAAACATTGTTTCGCTGTGCCCATAGATGGCAGCACGCAAAAGCCTCGCACGATTACACTTTTTATAACGCATTCACCAACTTACACCGCAAATCAAGCGTAAAGTTTTACTTCAATTATTAATTTTGGTACTCTCCACAAACAAAGGCCAAGAGTAAAAAAAATATTCTGCTTTTTGCTTGCTTGGAATTGTCCGGAAGTAGAGCATTCATTATTATTATCAGAATATTTTAAATACAGGGTCAAACCCATCACGCTGCTTCAAAGCTGGTTGGCGGGATTAGGGTGATAATGTTGATTTAACCACCACTACTATCTTATGTTAAATGACCTTGACCGACGGCTTTTAGTACTCTCTGGAATTGGTTGTATTTCAGAGGGTGTAATACCTTGCACCTTACTAACAACAACAATATCGGGCTGAAATATTTACTGAAAATTTATTACAAGATATAAAAGCTCAGTGGGTATTCCATGACCCGACCCATTTGTTTTTTTGACCTGTGTTTGTATTCACTAATTTAGTTTTTAGTTGATTTGATTATTTGAATAGGTTGTTAACCTATTCAAATAATCAAATCAACTGAGAAATTTCATCTACCTACTGTATGATATCCATGAAGTTGTTGTCAGTGGGAACTGGAAATTTTTTTTTATCAAAATTTGATATTATAAATCAGATTTACCCTATCGTTAAATAGGTTAAAAAAAACATAAATAAAATTAAAAAAAATGTATTCAATACAAAACTATTGCGTTTCCAACAATAGTCTGAGAAGTGTGCCACCGTCCCGCGCTTTCCCTGTACTCTGCACGCGCGGTCGAGTTATTCCCGAAAAACGGGACATGTAATTTTGATTTTAAAATCGGGACTACTCGCCAAAACAAGGACATCTGCTGCAGGACTTCGTGATTTAATACCACATCTATTGGTTCCAAAAAATAGTCTTACCTGTTTCCGGAACTCCCCGTCAGCGATCTGCTGCTCCCTCCGCAGCATCCTCCTCATCTCCATCTGTGACGTCAGCGCGTGCTTGGTGTCGGCCCGCACTCGCTGCAGCTTGCTGCGCTCCGCCACGTCGTCTTGCACATTCTTCTCCAGATACTCTTGCTCTTGGAGAAGTTTTATTATGTTCTCGCGTTCTTGACGTGCTGCCTGGAGTTATAAGAGTGGATATAGGTGTATTTTGTATATTTTCAATCAATTTCTGACGTAAAATTTTTTTTTGTTTAGTTAAGTCCATCAGTGATCAGTCAGTCGACTATAAACTGATTTTTCTATAGAAGAGGACGTTTTTTAGGTTGGAGGTCGCTACATTAAGCGCCTCTTCGTGTTATGGTCATACATTGGTTGGTACAATTACACAACTCTTCCGCGGTGGATCGCTTTAGCCTTTTCGTCTTACCAGGCGTTATTAGCAATTTGGCAAGACTGTTTGTGTGCTCTAGTAGTCTGCTTTTGTGTTTTATTGCGTTTTTTGTTAATTCTTCCTTGACTGTCGGCATTTCAAGATATTCATGCATGTCCGCTGTTTTAGTGAACCAATTGGGCATTTAATATTGTGCGGAATACTAGGTTCTGATATCTCTGGAGTATTTCTATATTGGAATGACTGGCTGTGCCCCACAACTCTAAGCCATGCGTCCAGATTGGTTTTAGACGTAATTAAATCTTTTTAATAAAAATAAATTAACCAACTTCAAAGATTCACTACTCTAAGTGAAAAATAACAACATACCTATGTCCTTTCTATTGACCGGTTTAAAGGCAATGCTATGCCAACTAATGCATCTTTGAAATCGGTTCAATATTTTTGTTAAAAAGATTTTATTTTTCTGTTGTTCTATCATAGTAACTGTAAAGTAAACCCCACATTATGGGCAATTTCATTCACTTATTTCAATTATTTTGATTGTAACAAAAAAATACTGATTTTCGTGAAAATTCATCATCATCATATCAGCCAATGGAGTCCACATATACAGCATACAGCAGTATACAGCAGGACATAGGCCTTCAGCAGGGCATAAGACTTCCGAACATCATAATCCTGAGCCATCTGCATCCAGCGAATCCCTGCGACTCGCTTGATGTCGACAGTCCACCTGGTGGGAGATTTTATTTATTTATTTATTTATTAGAGATCGACGAACACTGGGCTTCCTAGTGCGGAGTCGTCATTCCAACACCTTGGGACCCCACTGTCCATCGGGTCTTCGAACTATGTGCCCCGCCCATTGGCACTTCAGCTTCGCGACTCATTGAGCTGTGATCACTTTGGTTATTCTGCGGATCTCCTCATTTCTGATTTGATCACACAGAGATACACCGAGCATAGCTGGTTCCATCGCTCGTTGTGTGACTCTGAGCCTTCTTGATTGAACTATGAAGTATGGGCCTCATAGAAGGCACTGTGACTTAACCTAACTGTGAATTAACTATTGATTAATAAATAATCCTTTTATTACCTCATCACGTAGTATTTTGTCAGTGATTATTTTATTTTTTTCTTCCTTCTCTCTTAATCTTCGTTCTCGCTCTGCTATTCTAGAATTAAATTAACTTTTAATAAAAATCTTTTAATTTAACATTGTACTGGTGAGCTCTTGGCTGAAATCACACCTGACGGTAAGAGATGGTGGAACGTATTTGCTTAGAGGGTGCCTATTCTAGACTACCCATGATACCCATGTTATAAGTGAAAACAGACGCTGGAAGGGCAAATCATATCTTCATAGTGCTAATCAAATCAATCGCTTCGAGCAAGTCAAAGGGACATTAACTATGTATTTGCAAGGAGCAGATAATGCTGACATGTAACAAGATGGGAAGATGACTTCCATCTAACTCTGGGGCCTTGCTGGACCACAGCAGACAGGGTGCGTGGTAGCAGGCCTGTGTCAGTCGACACTCCGAAGAGTGCTGCCATGCCATGGCAATACAGTGTCTTCAGATACAGTGTGGTAAGACCCATAAATGATTTCCTTGCATGTGATTACATGTACTGGCATTTAAAAATTTCATTCAAAACTTAAATACTCTAAAAATGCATTAATAGTATACACTGTTTCTAATAGTAAGGGACTAAAAACAGGCATTGTTTGCATTCAATAGGGTCTGAAACTACTGAACTGATTAGAAAATATCTTTCACTAATGAAAACTTACACTAAGAGGGAGTGACATATGCCATATTTTTAGTTCTCCATTCCCACGCCTGTTTTTCCTAGTTTGGAATATTCTACACCTACAGATCAATCTTTGACAGTAAAGAGAAGAGTAAATCTCTCACATGGCACTGTTCCTGTCAGAGAGCGCCTGCTTCTGCTCCTCAATCTGCTTCTCCTCCATGATGACCACGGCCTTCTGCTTCTCCTTCCACGCAAGGCGCGCCGCCTTGAACGTCTGCATTTCCTTCTGCATCTTCTCCATTTGCTCGCGTTTTTGTAGGAGCTCTCTGAAATCGTTTATACAACATTTTTATTGTTTAAAAATTATCAATTCCCTTTATGGGGAACATTTATTTTATTTTAGTTTTTAGTGAGAGACTAGTGTGAACAATTTTCGATTTCTAATTTCGTTTTTTATGTTGCTCATTTCACTATTTAAATAGCAATGGCTAGCTAGCTAGAGACTTTTTTTTTTGTTCTGTTTTTCTCATGCAATTTGTCGGCAGACTATGAGCAATAGTAGGAAAATTTGGCAAGCAACTAGCTGTTTTCCTAGTAATTTCATTATATATCCTACTTTCGTTTATCTATAAACAACTGTTTAGCAGGTCGAGGGTGGGACACATGACTAACAATAATTAGCTCTTAAAAGCTTAATATATAACAAACGAACTCCTCAATCGAAATAGAATACCCCTCATAGACCTATCTAACGATACACCACACTATAAGATGATCGAGTAAAAAAAAAATTCATCCCTACTTTATGTGTGGGGGAGGTGTAAAAAAGGTACTAGCTCAACATTGTGCTGCATAAACCAAGCAAATGTTAGAGCACAGATTGTATGGATTATTGTTATTACTATTTATGTCACATTCATATATTACCTCTGATCTTCATCAGCGAGAGTCCTAGAAATTTCCTCAAGCATCTTCTTCTCAATCAGTGACTCTTCATACTGGCACTGCCTCTGCTGCTGCTGGTTGACCAACTGTTGCTGCAACTCGTAGCAGTACTTCCTGTTCTTGTCAGCTTTCAGCTGTTCAGCTTGATCTTGCGCCTCCTTTTCATTGCTGAGGCAGGTGGAGAGGCAACGGTACGCTCGGCTCTCTTCAGTCTATAAAACAGTAAGCAATGTCCATAAATATTAAATACACACTACAATAGTGTTAAGGTTTAACACCTGTGGCACAATTTTTGAAATAAATATTAACTCATTCTTTCTTTCTTAGGCAAAACTCCTAAGAACTTGTATTAGCTATGCAGCACATAAAACTGAAGCTACATTATTATTAGCCTACCCACAACTTAGTCTACTTTATCTGTACTAATATAATATTAGTAGGTAAAATTTCTGTGTTTGTGGTATTGTGAGGTCACTCACAGACTATGTAGCTTTCTATTGATAAAAGAATTTTCAGAATTGGTTCAGTACGTCCATAGATTACCCACAAACTTCACCTCTATAAAATATTAGTATAGATTTACTGATCACAGAGAAAATTATGAAAATGACCTTATCTTGCAGCTTCTTGTACTCATTCTGCTTTATCTGCAACTGAAGGTCCCTGCACACATACCCAGCTTGGAGCTTCTTCATCAGCTCCCGGAGACTGGGATCCCTCTCCCTCAGGTAGTGACGTCTAAGCAGTTCACAATCTTCTTCCCTGCGCACTTTGGACACTGCAATTCCTAGCTCAGTCTCTTTTTTGGCTTTTGCATTGACTATTGCTGCGTGATCTGTTCTCTGTGAAGCAATTAAATAAATTATGTAGTATTATGTAGTTAGTGTTTGACTACACTAACTACATAAATAAAATAAATAAAATAAAAAAGCCTTTTATTTCTTCTTATTTACAATTAATTAGGTAATAAGTATTTTAATTTTTTAATTGATAAAATTAAGTAATTTTACAATTTTAAAATGTTTATTTATTATATCTTCCCTTTTATTTAAAAGAAGAACCCTTGACGGTGAAGGCCTCCTCCAGGTGCTGCCATTTTGATCGGTCTTTTGCCTTCAGTAGCCAGTTTTTGCCGGTAAAATTCATGATGTCGTCGACCCACCGATAACGTGGTCTGCCTCTGCCTCGTGATCCTTTAGGTCCCGGCCATTTCGTTATTCTGACAGTCCAACGGTCATCTGTGAGTCGAGCGACATGTCCGGCCCATTTCCATTTGGCTTTAAGTGCGAAGGTTAGGGCGTCGATTATTTTTGTTTTCTGCCTGATGATGGAGTGACGGATTTTGTGAATTTTTTGATATTAGTTATGCTTCGTTCCATAGCTCTTTGGCAAGTCCTAATCATTGTTTTAGCCTTCTTGGTAAATTTCCAAGTCTGGCAGCCGTAAGTTAAAGTAGGTAGGATGCAGGTGTTCATTATTTTACTTTTCAGCTTCATAGGCATTTGGCTTTTCAATACTTCTTTCATACTCCAAAATTTGTTCCATGCAAATTTAATTCTCCTTTCTATTTCTTCTTCGTTCCTATCATTTTGAAAGGATATTTGTTTGCCTAAATATATATATTTATTTATGAATTCCAGTTGCGTGTTTTCTACTATTATTGGAGTTTCTATATGGTTAGTCATTATTTTTGATTTACTAAAATTTATTTCTAATCCTGCTTTTTTGCTTGCTTCGTTCAGTGAATTCACCATGAGGTTCATTTGCGCACTACTTTCTGAGAAAATGGCTATATCGTCGGCAAATCTCAGATGGCTCAAGTACTTTCCTCGAATGTATATTCCAAGATTTTTCCATTGTAGAGTGCTTAGGGCTGACTCGAGCATGGCTATGAAAATTTTCGGAGATAGGGGGTCACCTTGTTTTACACCGCGTTTAATAGCAAATGGTGGACCTGTTGATTCTAGTTGGATCTTACTTGTGCTATTTTCGTAAAGATGTTTCAGTATTTTTATGTATTCTTGGTTTATATTTAAGTTTAGCAATGTTTTCCATATAGCCTGGTAAGTCAAGCTGTCGAACGCTTTTTTGTAATCAATAAATAAAGCCTATGTACATACTAACTACATAATACTACATAATTTATTTAATTCACTAATGAATGGCTAAATTGTGAATAATGGGCTAAATTGTGAATAAAAAAAAAGTAAGTAATATTTTAATTCATTTTTATGCCTATTAGAATGGCCCACTATCAGCCTAGATCTGCTTCCCTTATATAGCAGGGGATTTCATTGATTCACTACAATACTCTAACGGTAGATTTCAAAACTGTTTGTCAACAAAATAAATGTCTTTGAATTTATTTTCTATCCAATGAACAGCCATCCCATGCTATAGCCAATAATGAAATTTGGACTGTGGTGGTGTGGTTTTTTTTATATTTTCTATGGGATGTCATAGGTGATCACGTCTCCAGTTGCCAAACCCATGGGCTTAGTGACATCCTCTTGCTAGAGACCCATAAACGTTGGTATTTAACGGTGTTACAATCACAGGCCATAACATTATGAGTAAGTAATACTACCTCTTTGACATCAAGCGAATCACAACATATATTCGCTAGATGCAGGCGGCCCAGGATTATGATGTTTGGAAATCCCTATAAAAGGCCTATGTTCTGCAATGGACGTCCATCGGCTGATATGATGATGAATACTACCTCTTGGTAATCCTTCTCCATCTCTGCCTCCTTCTGTATGAGCGCGAGGCAGCGGCCCATGCGGCCGTCCTCCATGCGGCTGTTCAACCATTGTATGTCCAGGGCTCGCTGGTAGGTCTCCAACTCCTTGCGACGCGCTAACGCTATTGCATTGCGTTGCAACTCGGTTTTGGCTTCCTAAACATCAAGAAAACAGAGCTTTTCTACGCTACACTAGTTGATATACTATGAACAACAAACTGTTAATTTTTATTCAAGAAAAATGCATGGTAGTAGCCTCTAAATGAAAGTTTGATTTCTATTTTGTAGATTTATTGACAGAAGTGTTAAGTATATTAATTTTACGTACCATTGTATTAATACGTTATTTGAAGTGTTGTTTTAAATTGTTATCTAATGTAAATATTGGTGAGTAAATTAATTAAATAGTGACTAATAAAAATAGTCAAAAAACAATGTTACATGATTCAATTTTCAAATCAAATTTCAAATTCAAAATCAAAACTGTCATTTGTGACACTGAACTGAAGCCAAAGATTTTTTTGTTTAACTAATAATCTGTGGTATATAATACCATAGAGTACATTAACGCCATCTCTTGAGCAGAGTTTGACCTACAATGATTTTATTAAGTACCCGTAACTTTAAAATGAACGTAAAATACCGTATAAAGAAAATATTTCTTAACCGACTTCAAAAAAGGAGGAGGTTTCTCAATTCTTTACTTCCAAGTTAGGCAAATATTATCTTTAACTAGTCTTTCTCTTTCATCTTCCTGCTCTTAAATTACTCGACATTGGCAAAATAATTACAATTTATGATCAAGCTATCTACAAAAACATGTTAGCTAAGACTTTTAACTTTAATATAGGGTTTATGTAAGGAAAATATAAATATAAAGAGCTAGCAACATTTGCGTACACAGAGTAAGTAATTGTGTTGGCGAGAACAGACGGCAAATGAACATTTGGTTGTAAAGTATAAATATTCACGAAAGATAAACATTTTATCATTTTTGAAAAAAAGAAGTTATAAACATAAAGATTGCCTAGGTTTATTTAAAAAAAATGTAAAAATATTACTTAGAAACTTACAAAATAAAGGCGTATACCGCCATCTATCGTCAGTATTTGGCACTTTACAGATGACATAAATTCAATTCGCCTCCAGCCGCTTGAGCGAAAGCTCACGTCACGCCAGTACAATTTCACGGCACTTGGAATTTGACGTGTGATCTGTGACAGCAAATTGCAACCACACAGTTGCAGTTTGATAGTGTTTTTGAAATTAAAGACCTGTAATGAAATAGTGTTAAAAATGGCAGAGAGTAAAGGTGCGTTAATCGCGAAATCTATGCAAAAACATGCCGGACGTGCAAAAGAAAAGGTATTTATAGTTTTTATGTATTTAAAGTCTGAAGTGTTCAAAATGTTCAAATCGCAAGTGTGAAAGTGGGTTTTAAACCGAGGAGACGCGTCGCTTTAAACCTACTCCGATGGCAACTTCTTGATTTTCAATACATTAAGCAAATTGCAGGTATCTCTTCACCTGTTGCACACGTCTCTGTAACCTGTTCAAATGAAATACCAATTGCTTTTTCGTAACTAAGATCCGTGTTTACGTGCTCAGCTGACTCTAGACGAGGTTTCCGTGATCACGCATCGCGAGCTTATCTCTCCAGGGTAAAGTACGCCTATTTATAGGCCTCAGACGAGATATATTTGTGCTAAGCTACAAAAAGTATTTATTGTCAGGTAAAGAATGTGTTTATCGTCTTTTTTTACTGTTATTTCACGCTGTATGTGTTACTTCTGTTAGGTGATAGCAATATCTGGGGTAGTGTGCCCAATTATATAAATAACTCCACAGTGGCAGCAACAAGTGGAGTTGGATAGATCTTAACTTCTATTTTTGTGTGATTGTCTTTGAGTGTCCCACTGAACTAATGGTAGTGCTCTCTAAACATGTTGCTAAGAGGAAAGAGTCTAATTGCTTGTTAATTTTGTCTATGATAAGTTTTTTAAATATTCATATTATTTTACTTATAGAGATATAGGAAATATAAAGATTTATATTTCCTTTCATTTTCAGTATTAAGTAAGTAGTTTTACCTAACTAATTATTATTAATACATAATGTTTCAGTAACTTACTTCTAAATATTCCATGAAGAGATAATTTTTACTTTTTTAATGTTAAATTGCTAGTATAAATATCATTATTTATTTATGTACTCAAAATCAAAAGACCCAGTGATCAGGGCTCAAAAGCCAGTTTGTAGTATTTTTTTTTCGTGTTTGAGTAAGTGCCGATGGCTCCATGTGGTGGTCCCACATGCAGCTACAGCGTTACTGGGGGGTTTGAGCGATCGCAGAAGCATCGCCTGATGAGACCCGAAGGCTGAAATAAAGATAGAGGACAGAATGACTAATGTATATGCATGTGGAAGATACATTGCTAGATGTACATTTCATTCTACAGTAGGATAATGACCTGAATTGGCAAGTGGCCCACTTGTTCATTTCAAAATATTTCTAAGTATAAACTGGTGCGCTGAAAAATTATCTCACTCAGTTAGAGTGAGAGTTAGTCCACAGTTTACAAATACACAGTTTCAAATTAAGTAATGTGTTTAGAATTCAGTTTTTTCTTATAATATAAAATACTGTACTTAATAATAATGCTTGTAGGAATAATTTCTGTTTTTATGAATCTCTGATTTAAAGGACATGTCCTAAAATGGGCCTTTATTATTTATAAGCAGGTCAATAGTATTTTAAACAGATACATGATGCAAATTGCTGTTGAGAAAATAATTTTCAGAATTTTTGGAACCCGCGTTAATTAGATAAATAGTTCAAGTAACCTACTTTTATTAAATCTATTATTTAACCAGATCCTTACTTATTCATCATATTATTAACTCCATTTACTTTTATACCTGGGGTATATCTGGGTTCCCGTGGCCAACATTGTTTTGGCCAGTGGGCATTCGCATTTGAGGAATTTGGAAAAGATGCTGCAGATTGTCTGGAGAGAAGTTTTGAGGCAGAGAGGTTTTCTCTTTACCAGATGACGGACCTGAAGTCCACACAGTAAATGCATGCAATGCTGAGATTTTTTCTTGACAAGTCTTTAGGGAACACAAAATAAATATTTTTTTATCAAGGATACCAAAGTGAATCCTTGGAATGCCAAGATATTAATTTTCAGTGAACACAAATTCTTATTTGTCAAATAGACTTAAGAACAAATCTAGGCAAATAATAGCAAATAAAAATATAGACTTGCACTTTGTTTGTGCATGCCATGTTTGCATAATATCATGACTTCATCTTAACATTTTGAATCATTGCTATAAATAAAGTTACATAATAATAGTTAACTACAGTATTCATTACATTGAGTTCTATAATATTTGCTAGGCAAACCACATCTTAATTATTGTTATAAGAAAAGTTTTATTGATTTTCCTTTTTAAACTTACATGCTGTGGTATGCTCTAATAAGGTCAAATAAACAAATAGCTCAAAAGTATAACACCAATCTGTAGACTTAATACTACTGCTATAAGCTAGTTGTCACTTTTTTAAAAGGTCTTAAATTGTTTGATATTGTTCTACTTTATGAGACGAATATCTTAGCATTCAATGGATTCACCATGCAGGAGCTAGGTCCATCGCGTGGTAGAGAAAAAAACACCGAGCAAAGTCCACAACTTGTTGCTACTGGATGTAGGGTTAAGGAATTATCATAATTTTTGAGATTACCATGTGATAACATGAAAATTTAAATTTTTAACTATTTATTTGACAATACCAGCCAAAACGCTGTTGGCAAGATGGTCAATTTAACAAACCCTATATAAACGGAGGAATATTTGTTAACAATTTAGTTTGGGAAATTTAAAAAAATACATGATTTGATTGATAAGAAATACCTAACTTTTATTGTACTATACGAAATTAATATTGTTTATATATTAAATTTGATGTGAGTCAACTACCCTATTGCCTGGCAACATGAGGATAATGCAATAGTTCTTGAACACACATCAAATACTTACTCAATGATAACACACAAAAACACTATTATTTTATAGAACAGTAGATTTAGGCTTTATAATATTCAGTATTTTGGATAGACAGCAGTCAGTTATATTATTATTATTAGACCATCTTAGTCACAGTATACATCAACTTGAGACTTATAAGTTAAGCCTCATAAGCCTGTAAATACACAATGGTTAGAGTAATAGAGCTCTTATTACATGAACTCTACTACTCTAGCCATTTATGAAGCAAGGGACATTGTTGGACACAAAATATTGACTGTAATAATGGTATAACTATGTAATACTAGCGGACGCCCGCGACTTCGTCTGATTTGGAAATCGATGTAAACTTTCCACCCTTATTTCACCCCCCTTCTATTTAAATTTTCGCATGTGCTATGTATAATAACCAGTCCACTAATCTCCAAACTTAAACGATTTATATTAAAAAAAACTTCAACCCCTTTTTACTTTTTAACCGATGTGGTGGTAAACAATTCCGTACTATATTAGTCCACTAGGTACCGCAGGTTAACAGCAAGTTCAAAAAACCAATAAAGTTCTCGCAACTGCTTACTGTTGTACCTACATACGTACCTCTGACCTGCGGAGCCGTGGGAACGTCTGTTTGAGCGTTTGGTGACAGGGATTGAGATGTCGGAAGATATGTGCATTATATTTTTGTCTATTTGCTTTTCTGTTTACGTCTTTCACCATCAGAATCATGATTATCAGTAATTTTTCTGGATAATTACCCTGCCTTCCTCTATACCTCTAAATGTGTGTAATTGATAATCTGTTGTCTTCGTAAATAAGCCGTGAAACCATAAGAAATTAACAAAGTCACATACACAATCATCCGTCACTCCGTGATCAGTCTATCAGTCTGCCTGTTCCCTTTTAACGACTCTACCGGTGAACTGGTTCCCGCGGGATTTGTGATGAAAACAGAACTTCACGTGACCATAGTCGTGGGCTTCTGCTAGTTTGCTAACTTTAGTACTATAGTCACAGAATACATAAACCAGTCGGAGATCGAATCCAGGACCTCCGTCTTGTAAATCCACCGAGCATACCATTGCGCTACGGAGGCCGTAAAAAGTAAAGTTATAAAATGTGGGTGCCTCTACATTTATAATGCAAATCGCCTATGTACACGGATATAGTCATTTTTCTCTTTGTCAAGATGACACTTTCTATGTCCCAGATGGTCAAGCACGTAGTACTGGTAATGTTAGAGGCACACTTTGAAGTTGGAATCAGATATGCCCTTGTTCTACGAGACCTTGACTTGGGTCTTTTAACGATTTACCTGACTGCACTAAAATGCTTCGAAACCTCAGTAATTAACCTCGTTTAAAGGGGCCTCACTTATAGGATATGGGTTCGATCTCCGTTAGTTGGGCTAACTGTCGTTTCACGGATATAGGACTTACCTCTATCGCTTTATTTTTGCAAAAAAAATAGTTCCTACATGGAACATTTGGAATATAATTTCTTACTTACTCTTATTAGATGTCTTATTCTTATTATCTTAACCTTACTCAACTTACGAGTACCTATTATCAAATAAAAAGCCGACAAAATTGAATTGGCCGTGATTAGTGCTCCTCCTTCCCTCTTATTCTTAACTAGTGACGTAATTAAGAGGTGGTCTCAAATTTAGCACAGAATATCATTTAAACGTCACACACACGACCGCGTAATAAATCAGGTCAGACTGTTGGCCCAATTGCTATCACCGACTACTATCCTAACACCTGCCACATAATCGCTTTTCAATTCAACACGTAACTTTGACATTTTAACTGCTGAGTTATCAATACTGTTTAACGCGATTAAGTTGTATTCTGTAGTCTGTACTCAATTCTGTATTAATATATTAAAGCTTTAGAAGTTGTATGTTTTAACGCGTTTATAACTAAGTGTTTAGATATCAAAGAAGAACCAAAGACGTGTAGGTTTTTTAATACAACTTATTTGTTTATAGTTTTTAGTTTATGATATCAGGGGTGTAATAGGAAAACACAGCTGATTGGTTTGTGAAATCAAAGTGTTTGTATTATAAATAAACCTTCTAATATTTACGGTGCTATATTTTATTTATATAATCCAAATTATAAATACGCATCTTAAAATGATAAATACTTTGTAAAGCAAGTCTTGACTAGAAAACAAGCATTTTTGGATTTGTTATCAATAAGTGGTTTGGCCGATAAACGTTAGGTTATATACAATAATATTTATTTATAGAGATAAGTATGTTTAAAAATTAAGTACAAGTAGACATCATGATAGAGCTTAAATAGATATATTTAATATAAACGATGTATAATATTAACATCTGATATACTTTCATACCACACACGTAGAAAATTTATACGCCACCTATTACGACATTTCGTAATGAATTATTATCCACGATAACAATTATTTTGAGAATGAAATGTTACCGGTTTCGACATACGTGCTCACGACGCACTAAAACTGTGCTAATTGATTGATCATGCTAAACGATGGTTGTAACAATTACGTTACGTGTTTCTGTGTTCGGACATTAGTTACGTACGAAACAGGTGTTTGGAAAATGATAACAATTGGGCTGTTTTCCTGACCTAATTTATTGGATCGATCGTGTGTGTCACGCTTAATTACGTTTAACAATAATTCGATTTTGAATTAATTCTAACAAAATAGTGCTTCAGTATACAAGAACTTAATTTATGTATGTATATTAAGTTACTTTTTAGTCTTTAACAGTGAATTAAATTAAAAGTTGACTGCCTAAGTATTTAAACCCCCGACTTTTGATAAATACAAAACAATAAATTATACAATTAAATTAAAGCCGTTTCTGAAAGAACCACAGTAATTTTGTAATTTAAACGGCTTGAATTAGAACATCACTGGCTTGGCACTTCCTTCACTGATCAGAAGGTAAAATGTTATTTTTTGCTTTTTAGTTGAGGTTAATTTTTGAGTTGGAAGTCGGTTGAATTTTTTTTATTAAAATTGATAACTTTCTTATTAGGCTTTAACAGTGAATTAAATTAAAAGTTGACTGTCTAAAGTGGGTACATAATGTAAGCACTATTTAAACCCCCGACTTAGTGATACAGTTATTATAATTTGATATGTATGTCTTGTGTATCTGTGTGTCTGTCAGTGACATCGTAGCTTCTAAACTAAAGGACCGATTATGAGATGGTTTTTTTTTTGTCTGAAAGTTGATCTGATCGATATTGTTCTTATTAGGTACATGCAGCAATATACGTTGTATATTCTAAAAAACAAACCCAAGATAACATTGTTCCATTATGATGGAAATAATTTCAGACGTAAAAGGAGGTTTTTCAATAATTTGAATTTTATCTTGTGTTCTTCGGTTTCTTCTATAGATCGGCCTCCATAAGCTGTTAGACCATGGTCGATGGAAAGGTAAAAATTAAAAGCAGGAAGAAGTTTTCTAAAGCCTATAACGTTATATCAGTGAAGGCATAGTGTGGGCCTGTCCTTGCCCGCCCACGTGGGCAGCTTTTAACTGCGCTCTCCCACGCCACACCCACTGCTGTGCTAGCACTTTCGTTATGCTGATTGCTTAATAGCCAATCATTTATGCAGAGAAACTTGGTATGTAAAATATTATTTAAAGGCTTTTATAACCACTTCTGGGCCTCTTGCAAAGACTTGCGTCCAGTGGCTCCTTGTAACATCCTCCTTGGGTCGACCAATTCCACTTTCTTGTACTATTATGTATTCTGTGCTTTATGAGCATTTTTAGGTAATATTTATGGTTTTAAGAGTAATTCGACCCTTTCCAGTTTAATTATTCTTTGTAAATACATACATAACGTCATCAACCCATATTTGGCTCGGCAGGCTCGAGCCTCCTCGCAGAATGAGAGGAGTAAGGCCAATAGTCCACCACGCTGACCCAATGCGGATTGGCAGACTTAACATACGCAGAGAATTAAGATAATTCTCTGGTATGCAGGTTTCCTCACGATGTTTTCCTTCACCGATTAAGACACGTGATATTTAATTTCTTCAAATGCACACAACTGAAAAGTTGGAGGTGCATGCCCCGGATCGGATTCGAACCCACACCCTCAGGAATTGGAGGCAGAGGTCATATCCACTGGGCTATCACGGCTCATTTATATATACATACATATTTGAACTGAACTTCATGTCTGTTTGTTGGATAACTTTCGAAAACCAATTTTCCAAACGTAGTCTCTATACGGTCATAGAGGTTGCATTAGAATTAGTAAAGGTCATCCTTGCTAACTCTATGGACTTAATTTATTCTCGCTATCTCCTTATCAATGCGCACATAGGGCATCTTACCATTGAGTGGAGGGCGGCCAAAGGAGCCGCAATTTAACGAGATTATGATTATATCTCTTGACTTACTCGTATAAGCGATGCTTGTGTTTTACAAGTGCCTCTGACACTATTTAATGGGACGCGTAAGAAACTTTGAGCTTTAATGCGCTGCAAAGGTAAAGTGGTCATGATTGAGGCATATAGCTGAAAAACAGCATAGCTATAAGGTTTTAGAGACAAGCGAAGCAGCATCAAACATGCTCTTTGCTTATTTCTGTTGACAACCAGCATAGTTATGTTAAGACAAATCATAAAACAGAGCATTGTAGAGAAAGTATCTAATGTGCCCAGCGATATGATGGCACTGTTAAAAGCGTCAAATGGTCATCTTGATTATACATGTAATCATGTATAATCAAGATGACCATTTGCTTGCTAAACTGTTGTTTATGTCGGATTTTACTTTAAATGTGGTAATACCTACTATTTCCTTGGTGGCTTATAAGAAGTGGCGAAACATAACATTTAATCTTTTTCAATTAACAGCCTTAATTGAAACTTCATCATCATCATTTTCCACGTCCACAGACATGTACCTACATACCTCTTGTATGAACTTTCCAAATCACACGGTGGTTAGTTGCAATTCGTTTGTTGTCGCAGATCTATTAGGTCTAGGGGTAGACCTACAGTGAAATTATCTGTATTAAAATAATCATCGAATGCTCTACAAAAAATTGATCATGTTCAATTCACGCATGCTACTGTTTAATCCGATCTTTTATTCGTAAATCCACATTAATAGTGGACGATATTAGTGCACGTTTCGTCACAATCTTCGCCCACTTCCTATGGCGCTTGCCAATTGGTACAACTGGTGACGGATAGAAAGGTGCTAACACAGTTTGAGACAAACATCAAATTGGACTGTAATGCGAAAGTGGAAAGGTGAAAATTTACTTGACAAGTGACTTGTTGTATGGTCTGTATGTTATTGATAGCATACAACAGACTCGTTCCGGTCTATTATTAAAAAAAAATGTTAAATCTGCACGCGGAGGCATCGTGCGGTCGCTACATTTTGAATGCGTGTGACTTATTTTTTAACGATGATTTGCTTTTTTTCCGAGAAAAAATTAAGTAATTGACATTCAAGTCAACGGGTATTATTATTGTCGTAGGAGAATCAGGAATAAATCCCATTTATTTAGACTTGCGCTAAGGATCGAATAGTAGGAACTACAGCAGGAAGCAAGCCAAAAATACCTTAACCTACTCTAACAACAGATATCTACTTCTTGTTATTTAAGTGAAAATTATACAATTTTTTACTTGGGGAAATCCATTTAACCCTTATTTTTTAAATATGTAGGTGTTCTGTACCTACATATTTTAAAAAGGTTTGAAGATTTTCTGGTTGAAAAGAAACAAAATTAACCGAAGCTTTAAAAATTTATAAAAATCACATATCGAACCATTGTTTACAACAGAACGGTTTATGTTACGTAAGTACCTATTGCTTGTAATAATTTAATCATAAAATCGTCATGTTATTTCATACAAGGTACACGTGTAAAGACTCATTACATACATTGAATACATCGTGTTCAAAATGTTACTAATGATAGATCCCCACTTGCGAACATGCTCAGACATTGTATAGGTATTTAGTTCTTTTAATTACCTTTAGTTTATTTAGTTTAGGGTAGCTTATTAGTTTTATCTGTGTATAATTTATAATCTAATTATTTAAGATTATTTAAGAAAACAAAAATAATACTTATTTATCCCTGTAATATACTCGTATCTAGCATGCAGCATGCTGTAAACATGCAAGATCACTTGATGTAAACTGATTAATTATTATCGTTTGGCGATCCTTAAGATATTGAAACTACTAATAAGACATTTAAAACATATAAGTTTTTATTATAATGTGAACCTTTAAGTTCGCTGAAGCAAATTCAAATGTGCTGACAGAATAATCAATGAAGCTTGCTCGTCCAGCATGCACTGTCGTGGAGAGCCGGCTTAACATTATCATCCAACAGATGTTACATTTTATTTTCCTGCTGCGTAGTAAAGTACTGTTTTTATTTCAGCAACAATGCACGTTCTCATTTCAGTTTTAATATCCCCAACTTTTGAAACGCTTTGAACTCTTGCTCTGGTGGATATTAAAGTCACTGCTTAAAAAGCATTTTTGTTGTTTTGCGTTGACTTTGTTAATTATTTTGTTGAGATATATTTTAGTTCCGTTTTCTATAAACGGCCTTAGGTCTTTAGTTTTGGCTTTTTGTAGTAAGTAATTCAAATCGGGAATCATTTTAAACTCTAATGCTCCGCTTTCTTCTGCAAGACAATAAGATAAACTGGAAATTTTTCTAAATTATAAATAATTAAAAAAAAATTATGTATATTTAGAATATTGACATTTCATAAAATGTTTTGACGGCCTCCGTGGTGCAGTGGTAGTGTCAAAAATTGTGCCACACTTAACCAAGTGTGGCACAATTTTTGAAATAAATGTTTTTTC
This sequence comes from Bicyclus anynana, assembly GCF_947172395.1. Lineage (NCBI taxonomy): Eukaryota > Metazoa > Arthropoda > Insecta > Lepidoptera > Nymphalidae > Bicyclus > Bicyclus anynana. Next base: position 16,912,082 of record NC_069094.1, read on the forward strand.
TTTCTTTCTTTCTACAAATTGCCGGCAAAGTGCTGCTCTATTATTATAGGCGGTAATATCCTACTTACCGTTGTAGGCCTTTACACCATCAAGTGGACCAACTAGTAAACTCGCATTTGCAAAGGCACCCTTACAGCCCTTTCTTGACACGAAGATATTCATCAGGAGTTTAATATCTAAATCGTTTTGTTCGCGGTCGCCGTCCGCGCTAAATTCCAATCAGATAAATGGACGGGCGTGTTTTTGCCACGCACTTTTCTCTCTTGTACTTTCTCGGCTGGCCTTTGCCTGTCCGTGGAATTGCCTTCGGGCCTCGGGGACGATGGAATTTGTGATTTGTTGAACATTTTTGACCGCTATTTCCATATTTATTTTGTAAACTTTTTTCCTTACGTTTATCTTAAGTTTAGTTACTATATTTTAATTCAAATGACCTGTTATTCCATGTGGGTAGAATTTTGTGATTAAAATAATAATCTGCTATGTTATTAAAATAATAATAATGGAGTCCAGAGGTTTGGAGGAAAATATGAATAAAATAGTTTTTACATTATTAATTTTATTTTTCAGGTAATCATTTGGTTCTTTTAAATCTTCGGCTTCAATAAAAAGGTATACTATAATAAGTTTATTGTAAGGAATTGCACGGCAGTTTCGGTGTAAAGAAAAAACTGTCACCACCGATAGGTACACGACATAGTTTACTCCCGACGGACGATTATTACAAATCATAGCTTACATGGTATTTACGATACAATAAGGTACAACTATATTTGAAAACATATCTTAATTTGTTAAGTAAGTATAAGTGTGATTAAAACGCATATTCATTTTTCGCCAGAATCGCTAGATGCGATGCGTTAAGCTTTTCGCTGTAGATAAACGAATCAATATAAAACCTCAAATCATATCACAAAGCTTTTCATTTACACATGTTCTTTGGTAATGTTCATTAACACACGGGTAAACCGCAATAATGTGCATAAAGTTCTTAAGTAAAGGTAGGCACTATACGAACAAATAAAACACTACCTTAACATAATGAAAAATTTCTTTTCTATTATAGAATCCTCAGAGAAGGCAGTGCGTTTTTGCATGTATCAAGTGCACGCCACTGCTAAACCGTGCTGCAATCATTATTTTTTTAATTTTAAATAGTTCCATGGCATTGGCTACAAAAAATTAGGCTTCCAGAAAAATCACTCGCCTCATTACACAAAAATCACTCCTGCCACAATAGCCATCATTACATGACAGTGGCATAAATAACTATGTATTAGATTTATCTCAAGTTTTTTTAAAACGCTGATATAGTTCATAGATGATAGATAAATTACGTAAATAGGTAAAAGATGATTGCCTATAAAAGTCCTGACCTTGAGCCTCGTACAGTCGGCCACGATGCAAATGGCGTTGTTTATTGCAATTTAGCTTTTAAACGCAGGACATAATAACTGAGGCAACGACGTCACGTTGTGGGAGACTGTAATCGCCGGAGATTCATCATTGAGCTGTCATGCTCATCTTATCTGATAAAGGCGGTGACAAGGTCAGGCTGCGCAGAGGTGCGCCATGCTTATGGTCTACTCGTATTTCTTAGGAATCGAGATAATTTGTACGCAAAATAGACCAGAGAGTAAAGAAGGTGTTACAACTCCATTTAGAGTTTGTAGCAGTCATTGACATTATCATCTGATGGTGATCACGAGTTACCATTACCGATCTAAGTATTCCATTCCGTATTGGAACAGTGTGTCGTGGTAGTGATGGCGCTCATCTCCAAATCTCTATCTTCTTTAGGAAAGCAGAGACCTAAGCCATAGCCATTTAAAATAGGCCAATTATTATGATTTAGTGAAAACAAAACTGTTGTTTCTAGCAATTAAGTATTCATAAGAATACGTCGATAAAATTCGACGTTCCATTGAAAATCTATTGTGGAGTATCAACATAGTGCGCAATACCATATCAGAGATTTAATTTCCGAGATAACTGGAGATATCTGCCAGCGCAGTATTAGGCAGATACAATCTGCCAGTGTATTTTTACCGTGCACCATTTCCCCAGATTGTGCAACTTTTACATATGGGTCACCGTTTCCTGATCTTTACGACAAGTTGGCTTAAACTAAATAAACATTAAACTAACTGTCGGCAATGTTTACATTGCGTGTAATGATTTTTCTATCTTTACATGGTAAGGAAATGGCCATGTGTATTACGTGATTGTTTTGTGGTAGAGATTTGCCATGGAAGTAATACCGCTATGCTTATTTATGACCCCAAGTAGCATCTTTACGTTGGTCTTAAAGGTATGGGTGAAGTTAAAGGTACGTGAGGCTTAATAACTATAATTAAAATTATTGAAGTGTTATGACGTGTTTCCAGGGTGCGCCTGCAATGTGATACTCTTTTATAAGCGATGGTTTTTTACTTGAGATTAGGCGAGTCATTTTGCAGTTTATATCAACAATATGAAAAGATTGCAGCACACTGCTGACGCGCTTTTATCCAAACATGCAGCACCAGAGTCTGCTTATGCGTTTTTTGTCTGGACTTATTCGCCCTAAATAATAGAAAGATGATAGAGAGATAGACTTGAACGTCTCGTTATAACATCTTTCTATGTTCTAAGGTTTTGAATCACTTACAATCATACTAGAGCCTAATGACCCAAGTGGCTAAGATTTTTTTAATAAGCAGTCATAAATAAGCATAGTCTTAGTATTTCTCCGAACGAGCCCTGTTACAACAAGCTCTACTACTCTAATAAAATCCATTAAACAAAAGCTATTCAAACAATAAATTATAGTTTCACTAAATTACAATAATCGTTTCGGGGATTTTAATTAAACTAGTTATGATTTCACAGCATCAATTAATTAAGCGTCCTAATTTTCCAAATTTAAATGGGCTGAAGAGCTCAATTTGTATCATACAATTTGTGTAATTTAGCGCTAAGCCCCAAACAATACAAAAAATACAACACAGGAAGAAAAATTAGCTAATGCAAATAGCTTCCCTAATTCGATCGTGCAGCAAATAGGATTTGTTGATTCTGATGCGATTATGTATAACGTTGAATGTATTTGTGCGTGCAAATCAAGTTTTTGTACGGGTGTTTTTGTTTGCTATCGTCATGACTTCAATTCATTCTTCTTCACCACGAATCCGTTTTTCGAGCTACTAGTTCTGTCATTTTACATGCATGACATCAGAGACGTTGCTGTGTGTATTGTTTATTCCTTCGGGATTATAAAAAACTATAAATAAATCAACTCACTTTAAGGCATTGTGGCCGGTCTCAGCTCCAAAACCACTCTCTTATAAGAAGAGAGATCTATCGATTTGAATAATCTACTACAGGTGTCCATTCAAATAGGATAGTAATCTGATTTCTTAACGATCAAAAAGGACCATTTGTTTTTCTTTGTGAGTAATTGTAATACTATCCTCGCGTTCCGACGCTGATAGCGCTATCTGTCTCAAAATGTTCTGTTTCAGATGCGAGCCATTGTTTTCATTCATTCTGATTGCTGTTATCGGAACAACGAATTGCTGTCCCTCACATGTTTGCTGATAACGCATTTCATTTTGTGCTGATACCTACATTTAACTGTAATTCAATAAAATTTTAGGACTTACATTATTTATTGTGATACGAGATAGTATGTATTTTTAGAAGAATCCGAAAAATCCTTTGAGATTTGAGTTACTTTGTAAACAGTAATATTCGTTATATACTACTGTAATATTTGTTATAAATTATAAAGCTGAAGAGTTTGTTTGTTTGTTTGATTGAACGCGCTAATCTCAGGTACTACTGGTCCGATTTGAAAAATTCTTTCAGTGTTAGACAGCCCATTTATCGAGGAAGGCTATAGGCTATATATTATCCCGGTATTCCTACGGGAACGGGAACCACGCGGGTGAAACCGCGCGGCGTCAGCTAGTTTGTTATATATTACTATAATATTTCTTTTAGTTACATAATTAAATAAGGTAGGTAAGGTAAATCCTGAAAGCAGTTAAAAATAAATGTTAGATAAATCCTGAACAGTACGAGTGTGCTATTTGTTTTGTCGACATTACTTATTTTTTATTTATTTTAGAAGAAATACCAAATGTTATAGTTTACTTTCTTTTCGATCATATATTTTTCTTTTGTACCTTTTAAAATGTGCAAGTAAATTCAGAGCAGATATTGCAAATAGTCTCATCAATAGCATTTGTGTTCGCTCTTATTGTATTTTGCGACACCCTTCACAACATGATTTTTTTTTCACTTGCTCGGTTTATTTCATTTAAGTATTTGTATAAATAAATTGTAAAACTTTTAAAATGTCACCTTATTTGTTTTTAATTTCATGAGATGATTCAGATCAACGACAACTTATCTGCTATTTGATCTTGGCTCTTTTGTTCCTTAATCTTTTGTTGGTTTATCTTAAAATGATAGCTACTATCAAACAAAGTAGTTAGATTGTCGCTATTTATATCCAAGACGTAACATTGTTTTAGATTCAATAAGTCAAATTGATCAGACCAACCAACCTTGTTTTTGGAAGTCCTTTGACGTTTGTCAAATAATGGTCCCATACTGTGCCCTATCAAGTATCGCAAAAATATGACAACTTATGACTTTTATTTGATAAATAGCAATAATTAGTAGTATTGAAAAAACATATAATTATAAAAAAAATATATATATAATTATAAAAGTTTCCTCACTTAGGCTTGACCAGATACGATGTTGTATGTAACCAAGTTTGGAATGGGTCCAAAAGTGTTAGTCAGGCTTGTAAGGTGAACGGCCAGACCCACGCGTAATATTAAATCACTGGCCACTTCTTGTTATGGTACAGCGGGGTTTAGCATGGCATAATAGCATTAAATAGGATATTGGTCAATATTAGTGACGACATTTGATTTTGAATTAAATATTCTCTTTGGTGCCCTTTTGTAGCAAGGTTATCTATTATATTATATATTTTGGTGTTGAGTCCCTTAGCTTCCATTAAGTATATTGGTCTAAGATCTGGCATTAGAAATATATACCCTCATCTGTTATTTATTAGTCATAAGAAATAAATGATAGATAATATTAACAGTGACATTGCAAAGAGGTTGCCTAGTTAAGTTGTCTAGACTAATTCTTCATACAAAATCTAGGAAAGAACACACTAAATCAAAGACAACTTAATACATTGGTAACATCTAAATTAAGCATAAAATATGCTTTTATTTGACATATTAAACGACTAAAGATAGTTGCAGTGTGAAAGCAAACAACCTTTACGTTTTCAATTCTGTTGGGTATATTGTTTTAACTAGTGTATGATTTTTTTTAATTAACCTATGAGGGAAGTAGATTAAATTAATTAAAAAATTTAATTTTACTAGGCAACTCTTTGCAATGTGTCAATGTGCAAAAAATCTGCCCTGTAAGTAACGCTCTGAGTATTACAGGCGTAGATCATGACTGACATATCTTGTTCTCTTTGCCAACGAAGATATCAACTTTGTTATGTAGCTAGTATGCACTCAGTTTCACTTATGTCGTGACTGAAAGAAGGTCTCAAGTCTCATTGCAAACATGAAATTTAAGTGTAAAATGAGCTGCTACCTTCCTAATAGAGTTAACACGAGGCGACGAAAATGGACACTGTCGTTGTGTTACACGTCACGTGTTAATGATGCTATGCATATACTCCGAATTGACTACTTGATTTGATCCCTCCTATATTTGCTACAGCTCAAGCATTATGTTGTGAAGAAACTCATCGATCATAATCATCTGCTGATGGACGTCGACTGCGCTGCTTTGGTCTCCTGTACGGATTTCCACACACCATGGTCTTGACCTCCTTGTATCCAGCGGCTCTGAAACCTGTTTTATGTCCGTCGCCCTTGTGGAAAGTCGAATACTGCGCATTCCGGTGCAGGATCGCCATTTCAGAACCATGAAAGCAATGTCAATTGGGAATTCGAACTACGAGTATGTGCCCCGTCTATTGGCATTTCAGCTAAACGACTCGTTGAGTCTGTAACTTTGGATCTCCCGTTATCTCCGAATTGTTGATGCGATCACGCAGAAGACTCACTGAATGGTCGAAACTTATTGCTTTATTGTAATTATTAATTTATTATTGGTGAATATAAATCTCTACACAGTTACACACGTTTGTCTTCGACATCGTAGCATCCTCCGGAGCAGGACTTGGCAATATTGAATTAGTAACTTTTACATGAAATCAGTAAGGTCTACCAAAACCACGTGAATTTTTTCACAAGTTCAGATGGTCGGAGTTTACAGATTTTAGCAATGCGACTTCGCTTTGTAGTTATAGTATTTGCGACATATTTATACCTACGAAGATAAGAGTCTGAGCTATTCATGTTTAATTGTAATTATTGACTGACAGCCAGTGTCCAACTAAATCCTTATTGACAAAGCCGATAGATATAACTAAATAAAGTTAACACGCGATAACCAAACAAGTCACCGCTTTATATAAGTTGTAAATAAAAGATCATATAACCGCCAAAGAAAGTAAAAGTGAAAGTTAGATCTATCAAGATTAATTGGGCCTCTTAACATTTTATATCAAATATCATTATTTTGTAATGATAAAACTGAGTGTGTAGTAGGTATGTGATTTCCCAGGTGTGGCAGTTGCTAGCTAAATGAGCTAGTTCATAAAAAAGGCGAGATCTCAAGTTTTATCACTTTAGTCTACGGTTAGTCTTCGTTTAGAAATGACTTTATGGAGTTACAATATTATATCGCATTAATATTGCTACTACTCTAAAATTAGCATTGCCTGAGTAACAACTGTGATTGAAATTAGACCTAATTAAAGGTTATAAAATAGTTTTAAAACTTCTGTACTTGAAAATGTCTGAATATTTTGAAGCATTAATTTGAACAATTTCTCTCGCTGCTAGCTTGTTTCCCCTCTTCCTTATACTATAAGTTATCTTAGAACAATTTGATTCAAGGTCCCATTAACCTTGCACCGTTTGATGCAGTGATCACTTGTATGCAGAATGAGAGTCATCCGTCATCCGGAAGCATTCCAGTGACGTATTGAGATCGTCGTCAGCTAAAAATTACGTAAGGGCCCGCGTAGACGCGGCACATATTCGTTCCCGGCAATTCAGAGTGACGTATCTAAATACAAACACAAAGCAAAGTCGACCTAAATACGACCAGTCAAGATTGAGATTCGTAGAAAGATTAAATAGAGTTATGGCATTTGAGGGACGTTTTACAACATGGACAGCCGCCAGGCCAGGGATGTGACTATTCCCGTCTGGGGAGCTGGACACTGTATCCGATGTCGAGGCGATTCTCGGTTTAATTTATAACTAAGCGCCGTTTTAAACTAATTGTTTCAAATCCCGGCGGATTAATTAACGAAATTACTTGTTTATAGGTAGGTACTGTTTAGGAAACTTTACTAAATAAATAAAACAAACTAACTTGGACGGTTTACCTCCGTGTTTTGGCCTATTTAAATAAAGTTCAACTCTACAATTAAATAAAGTAAGCTGCATTATATAATAGTGCACATTTTCAAGTATAAACAAGTACACAGTGAAACTCAACTAAGAAATATATATGTATATCGAATTTTCATACACTAGAACTGCCTCTTAAAACTGTGGTTGTGTTTGATGTTCCCTTGAAATTATTTCATCAATTTCTTAATTTTTAAAGGGATTTACCAGGGTAGTAAACACTTTCCCATATTGATCAAACGCCATTTGTGAGTTATAGTTTCATTGTACGAGTCCATTCAACTGATGACCAATCTGTTGTACTAGCTTCAAGACAATCATTACGCTTTAATGTCTTCGTTTCAACGCATTGAAAGTTTTTATGAGTTACATTCATTTTGTTTTTTCCAAATTAAGCCATCACTACTAATGTCCTAACTTTTTCAATAGTTTTATATTATGTTATTTACTGTTTTTTACTCATAATAGATTGAGCTGCGCATTTCTGCTGCTTTCTTTTGTCACTTCATGTCAATTAGTTTTGTGTCGCCTAATTAGCTAATTTCCTTATTGATTTTCTTAATTCTACCCAACTTTATTAAGTTCTCATTAAAATCTTGAAATATGTTATGGCGTTGCATTACGCCTAGCAATTGAGCGATGCCCAATACAATCCCTCTTTCCTTCTGTCTGTAAAGTTTTTTTTCCCAGAGATTACTAAAATTCTGTATCAAATAACAAAATAGAATAGAGTTATAGTCGCCATAGTTTCTTAGAAAATTATAATCGATTGCATCATTATTAATCGAACTTGGCGTTGTATTAATTCACTCGGGCTTGATTTGGTTTTGTTGACTTTTATTTTTGGCATCCATTTTATTGTTTATCATTCGACGCCGTCATCCGTGATCGGCATTCAAATTTTAATTAATATTGAGTCGTTTCAAGTTCAAATACCTACAGTAATTTATTATTGGTAAATTGTCCGTATGAAATTCGTTTTTTTTTTTTCATAAAAGCCTTATAAAAATTAAAGCCCCAATAGTTCCCCAGTAACGGGGAAATACTCAACAAGGTTCCTACGTACGGCCCTTAAATTATTGTCGTATCCACTTTTAACACAGGTTATTTAAAAAAGAGGAATAGTATTCTTAGATTAAAACTAGCAAATGTAGACTTCGAATTTCTAAATTAGATAGTATTATGCAGGGTTGTAAATAACATGAAATAATTAAAATATAAATCAGAATTCGTCCTATACAACAATAGGGTCGATTTTTCTAGTTGTGACATCAAGGAGTTCCTACAAAAATTTCTTTTCAACTAGTTACCGCATATCCAAAGTCAATACAACGGTAACTGGATCTAACCAAACAAGTTTTGTCAGTTATTTATACCCACTTATACACATACCTGTACGTATGTTGCGTTTTCAAATGCATTCTAACCGATTGGGTCCCTCGTATGCGGTGCTTCACATGGTCATTTATTATGATCTCAGTGGTTTCGATTATCAATTATTGTTAGACTTTTGTTTATGCGGTTTGTTGAACTTCTATTTCGACAATTATTTGATATTAATTTTCTGAATTGCCAAACATTTTTACATAACCTATTTTTTTGATCCAATTAAATTAGCAAGATCAGAGTTTGAGATATTCAGCTTGTTTTTTGGGTTTCTGTGTCTATTAAAATTTGAGGCCCGGCAAATAGAGATGCAAAGTGCCAAATATTCAGCTGGGTATCTCAAATTTTGAACTTACTAATTTAACTGGATTAGCTCAGACCTTGTACGTTAACAATGTGCAATACAATGCACTGGCTTGCCCCCTTCAGTTCCCGATATTGGTATTAATTTCAACATACATTTATTTGAATATTAACATATTTTGCTCCACGACTATTTCACGCCATCTTATGTTAACCAGTTCCAACATGTTTTAGGAATGCTAAGTGCCATACAGGATTGCGGCAATCATTTTAAAAGTAATTGCATTTTAAATTTTACTTGCACACGTGCAATTCGTGGAAGTTAAATACGTCATAGAATTAGATGCAGACTGAGTCTAAATACACGTACAATATTATAAATACAATGGAGAGAATATTTTTAAATAATTATTTTTCAATATTATAAGCAAAATGAAACATATACGAGTGCACAACATTAGAAGTCGACCATGAACATCTAACAAAAACCGATTGTTGAAATAACGGTAATGCAGAAAAAACAGTTAGTTACAAATTTTAATTGAGGAATTAGTTATTTTATTACGGTATAAAAACTACTGAAGAATTTACGTAAATCCACCCACTCATTACTGCAGTTAATTATCACATTAACAATGTGCATTTTTTAGACCTATACCGATAGAAGAATAAGATTTATTTTTCTATAATATATGCACTTTTCTTGTTAGATGCGCAAAAATATATCCACGCTGAAAATTATTGATGTATAAGTGTTGAAGTATTTAAGTCGACGACATTAAATAGTAATTAATTAGTCTCAGTAATGCCTTATTAAAAGGCGCATTATTCTTGAACAACATAATCGAATGAGTCACGGCTCGCCGGCCATTTACATTATTTTTATAGCGTGGGGTATTATGTCACTTATCGGTGTCTTCCAATCCGATTCGGCCCACGACGGCAATGCCTGAACGAAAATGAAAACAAGGTCGCAATGCCGGCTGAATATTTGGGTTAGCATCAGAACTATTATTCTAATAACGTTTTGTATTGTCTGGAAGATCGACAAAAGCACTAAATGTTTTCTTCTTATCATCATTTGTGGAAGTACTATATGAGAATTTGATCTAATCTGTTTGTAAGTCTGCTTAAATTTTACTCTCTTGTTTGCCGCCAGTTAAATATTGTCTAATCCACTTGAGTCCGACCTTGATATGAAGTGTGGATGATGGTGACCATTATTCATTTAATTACTGTCTGTCATCTTTCAATATTTTCCACTATTTACTCTCTATATTGAGAGATATCCGTTTAACAGATTCTTGTCAGTAATTGATGTGTCCACCAAGTCAACACTGTTACTTTTGTTGTGACTACTAATGTTTTAGTTGTAGCCTGTGTTATCAGCAAGATGCTTATACCTAGATAGATTTTAAAAAATATTCAGTTTTAATTGAAGTCAAATTTATTGTCCTGAATATTATTTATTATCTAAGCAAAAGAAAATTTAAAAAGAAAATTAGGATTTTCATTATGAAACTGGACAAGCTTCGGTCTAAAAAAGAAATGAGGTCAAGATACAGATACGCATTCGTGAATTTATTTCTGGAGTAAGCCGTCGTTTATTGCAATATTTATAACTAATGAATCAAACTGAGCAAATATACGAACGGTCGAAATTATTATAAGCGAATTGAGAAAAAACGATCAACACATTATATTATTATTGATTCTTATCTTACAAGTAAGATAAAGTGCACAAAAAATTATGCATATAAGTGAAATTTAATGTTTTGACTTTGAATTCTTTACCAATTTTTAACTCCCGGCTTATAAAAGAGGGGTATTATAAGTTTGATATGTCTGTTTCGTGGGGATCTACGAGTAAATAGTTTCAAATTAAATTTCATATACACTTAAAATTAGTACAGGCTTGTAGGAACACCGCCAGTTCAGAAGGCATGATCTGCTGAGAGACTAAACAGTACTAGTACTCTTTACATTACAATCATTTTCAATTTCTTTTACTTTCTGTATTATGTTAATTTATAAATAAACGTATCAGTTATAATAGTCTGCATTTCCGCGATTTCTTAATAATTTCATCTCGTATTCTAAAAGTATCAGGCTTAATGTAAGGTTGTTGAACATAAATAAATAGTATAACGGCCTCAGTTAACCTATAAATATTTTCACATCAATTAAAATAAATGGGATCTCAAACTATTGATCCCACCATCACAAAAGCTGCAACTTGTTCGGCTTTCGTAATATTATCAGACGAAGGAATGCGGTGAGTGAACGTCCGAGACACCCAAGCCGAAGGTGTATCTATAATATAGCGGCCACACACGTACCGGTTTACCGACGTGACTTCTGTATGTCTGTTCGCCACCTGTAACACCACAGCAAAATAAACCGAGTGTCGACAACAATTTTCAATTTGCTATTTAGATAATTAAATTATTTCTTAAAAGATGTTGGATGATTACAATGTATTCTGAAATTCAGACCAATAGAGATCGTTTTAAATCGAGTACTACCTAAATATCATCATTGTTGGATTAATATTTTGTTGTTATTCTGACTGCACCAGTAGTTTTGCTTGTCGCCTGAATTGTGATTATATGTATTGTGTTTTATTAAAGGTATTGGCAATTTTTGCTGTTGAATTAATGTTCCCACCACAATATAAACGGTCAAAATAATCACTTAGGCTGTAATCAATTCACCTATACAGACAACTGTAACGTGTGCAGTAAGCTTTAAAGCTAAACGATCGTATACATCTAGGTAAATGTCACTAAACGCAAAGGCGTGATGTTCGAGGCCTATGATGATGAAATTGGGATATTTAATCTACATCAAATGATAATATATGTAAATGTTAATTTTATAAGCCTCACTTACATGATATATTTTTCATATCAATTTGTTCTTGCCTTATTAATAACACTGCAATTGTCATCACGGTCGTCATATTCAAGGTCTATTATGAAATGTAATATCTAAGTAAGCGCGAATTTGTATAGAATAACATCTACTTGATCTAACTGTTTAAATGCAGATATTTTATGTACTATGCTTTTTATAGTATGACCTTTATAAAGGTTTTGCTTTTTACTAACAATTGTTGGTTCTTCTTAAATTGTTGTGTTTGCAAATATATTTATCTATTAGGGTGTTTATTTAATATTCTATTTCTTGTGTTCATTTATTCTGATTCGTAATCAAAGGTTTAAATAAAATGTTTGTAGAAGACGAACGAAGAAAAATAATAAAAAAAGCACTAAACGTTTTTGTTATTCGTTTCTTCATTTGTATAGAACACACCATACCAATTTATTTCAATACTTTTTTATATATTTTTTTATGTATTTTATAGTCGTTTCGTTAAAGATATTTTGTAGTTCAAGATCATAGTTGACCTAACCGGTCGGGCGAGTAACTCTTTATACAACTTCGCAGATTTGACCTACATCTAATTACAAAAACGATGTTTACTCAAGCGACATTGCTGTCGTATCAATAACAAGTTCTTCAATGAGGCCATACGTCTCTCTAGTTTCTCGGAAAACGAGAAGTTCTATGGCCAAGTTGGTTTGTCCCTTCCCTTTATTTATTAAGCTTGAGATCACACTGGGGACTTTTTGTTACAAAACATTTGTCTTCTCCCGTAACGACGAAGATTGATGCAATTGATGCGATAGTTGCTTTTCTTATTGGCTGGCACCCAATATCTTAAAATAAACATCAGAACCATTAATTCCTTTCATCCCTTAATTATTTTCAAGGACTGTATAAAATTCCTCGCATTTAAAATCCTTTTGTATCTGTGCAAAGTCAGTCTGGACTATGAAAATCATATATCAAACTTGACAAGAGCTTAAAATTAAGCAATTTACTTTTGCACAAATGTGTATCACAATGATGAGATTTTAATAGACTGTCTAGTGTACATACTCGTAGATTCAAAATCAGAGTAATAAAAACCCTTACCTATGAATGTTTTTTTTGCAATGTTTCCACATATTCATCTTTTCGGCACACCGTGGTTAGTGGTGTTTAGTTTCAGTCATGTTTGACACTGGATTTTTTTGTACAAAAATACCTACAGCTTTTTGTATTTGAACATTTTGTCTTGCAACGCATCGCTCGTGTGCTCGCTCGCTAATCCGGTTCCGGCTATCGTTTGTCCTGCTCGCACGCTTTCCCTCCCCTCGGATCCACCTGCGCGTGCGCGGCGCGACACACATCTTCCGTTTGCTTTCTATTTTCGCCGATCTCCGTGTGTTTCACACGATCATTACTTTAACTTGGCCTTCTAAATAGCCAATTTTTTAATTATGCTTGGTTTTCCTTCCTTTTTTTGGTTCTTTCACTTTTACGTTTCGATTTCATGTTTGATATTAAGTTAAAATTATTAATCATTAGAGTGTTTATATTTTATATACTTCCACCACTTGGGCCAACTTTGTCGCAGATGGCCGCTGGGTCAGACGTGATCTAGACTGACGACTTCGTACCAGTAAACGCAGCGTAGGATGCCCTCCATCTCGATGGTCCAACGACGAAAACCGCCCCGTCTTAAAGGCCTATGTTCAGCAGTACATGTTCAGCGGTTCATCATCATCTAGTTAACACGAGATATTCTTTTATTGTTCAAAATTTTAATTGAAAAATATTCGAGTTAGTACCTGATGGTAATAGTTTCAGCTTACTGCCTAATATATACAAAAGATAGAAATGCGTATTCTTATTATCATGACTAATGTTATAATACGGATTACAAAAACACCTTTGTTAAATTCTTCGCGTGACACTGTTAACGCCGGTAAACCTTGACATGGCATCAGTGGCATTAACCATTTATACTTAAGTACTAACTCTTATATCCATTGTGATACGGTTCAGAATTTCAATACAGATGTCGAATAATAGATCATAGATGCCCATTGTCCAGTTGTGACTGGTATATAAGTGCCCAACAATGATGCTTGAAATAGAATTTTAAACATTTATATGCTTGTTTATTAACGATAGTTTATAGTCAGAGTTGCAGACTTGAGGAACGATTATTATAAAGTTAATACGGACCATCTGACTATGCGTGACATTTCTCTCCACGACAAAATATCATCGTTAAGGGCCCATCGTAGATCGAAGCCTTTATCCTTCTATACAAGGAGTTTAATGTTAGACCGACTACCATACTCAAGTGTGTGTTGGCGAGCTGATACTGTGTGACTTAGTAGTCAATGACGGCTTAACGTGTTCTATGAGGCATGAGGTATTATCACCAACTGAGCCAAGGTTTAACTAAGGGACTATAGGCACAAGTAATTGTTTTAGTCTATTATATAATTCGTGGACGATGATGATGGTTGAATAAACCGGTAATACGTAGGAAATACGCATCAGTACAAATTACAAGTTTCATAATAATATAGTTAATAGGCTTAACTTTTTCAATATATACATTAGGTACTCAAATTACCGACGTACGAAGTGTACTAAGCTGCTATTATTTTACAAACTACAACCCGTTGCATTAGCTAAGGATTTCTACAGACGTTGATTTTTAAAATCGAACCTAAAACGGGCCGACGACGCAAAGACCTAAGTTACTAAAACAATTTGTTATAAATTTCAATATGTCTGGTCACATAAGAGGGAAATTATAGATATAGTACCTACCATTATAGTTTAGGTTCGAAAAAACTAGCAGTTGCAGAAGCAGTTACCACTTTTGACCTCTGGCTGATAATGCAAAAAGCAGCACTCTAGTGAGATATTCAGAATTGCAAAAATAGTAGCAGACTCACATAATGGCAACAGCCAAGTCGTCACCCATCGATATGTCTTAAGCCGACAGCGAGACCAACAACAACAAATCATGATTTATGAGCCTGACTAATGAAACTATGAATTCTTCTGATGCTATCCTATCAATGGAACAGTCTGATAGGCCTAAACTTCTCATCTCCAATGAAGGATACCTGTATTTTGACACATTTAGGCCGATAAAGATTGGCAAGTTGTCGTGTCGTGTCTAAAGTCCCTAAGCGGAGCATTTCTACGGATGCGGCCGGCATGTACTGAACGCGAAACGGTGAACTAGGTAATTACGTGCTCATGACCGGTGTTTAGCTCAAACAATAAACATCCTTACGACGCCGTCCATTACTCGTATGTACGAACCTAACTAAATGCGTCGTTACTATTATTACAGTTTTGTAAGTCACACGAAATTCTTGACAAGCAAGTTCGATGAAGATCTTGATATAGTAGCGTTCGGTGTTAAGTCACTTTATGAAAATTTCCTCGATTTTTTAATATTCTGAGATGGAGACGTAGTACCAATAAAACTCCCCAGTAAAGAAGTCCGCGTTGAGTAATTATATAAATTTTATCTTCACGAAGTACAAATATCTTCACGAAGTACAAATAACGCTAATCCCAAGCAAGTTCTTTAATTTTTATGGGAGTAAACTTATACAACATGAAGATAATATTATAACATATAAACATAAACCGTGCGGCACTACGTAATTTTGATTTAAAGTTTCATGACGAATTACGTTAACGGAAAGTGTAATGAAAACAAATTATATATTATTTATATCATTTTTAGATGTGCCTAAAAGCATTGAAACATGAAATATGTAGTAATCTTAGAATTCCTCTCAGCATTTAGGTCGCTCGGTACACTCAAATAAACGTCATAATTTTACGTATTGCTATTTACACACTGCCCGTGACCTATTTAGCGTTTCTGTTGAGGTTGCGTATTATTGATGGTTTCAACTAATTTTCTTTTTAGCAACGAGAAACTTCGCAAAACTATTTAATTCCCGTATACTATCATCATCTGTTGAAGATATCGTTAACATTTTTTAATCTTCAGATATTTAAAGTTTTTAAGATACAAATGCCAAAATTCCTAAATGTTCAATTCTCTGATCTCTTCCAGCAGGCCTATTCAGTAACTTTAGTTGATATATTACACGATAATTAGCGGTTATCAAGTCACGTGAATCCGTATTCACTATTTATTTATTACTAACTGATCAAAATTACTAACCAGTATCTAAAGGAAACCATCGTCTAGTTTCATAATTTAAATTTACTAGTACCTACTCTATTCTTCCTCGTTAAAGTGATAAAGTAAGAATTATTTGGCTTCTTCCATATTTTTTATCTTATCTATCTTTAGTAGATATCTATAACTCACAGCGACGTCACATAAACGTAATGTTTGCGCGTCTACTCTGTTATCCGTATAAAGTGAACCGAGCTTACCGTGGTTACGCATAATTAACACTTATATATCGCTCTCCAAGGTCGTCCGTGAGATATCGTATTTCATATGTTACACAGTAGAAAATGTTGTCCATTTGAAACAGACAGTTAACCGCAATGTGCTATTTATTACTACAAATCTGTTTAAATGCCATTATTGGAAACACGCGAATGTATAAATTGTACGTTTCGACATTTAGACAGAGCGGACTTTAGGATTTGAATTCGTCACCAAAAATGTGCTTCACGCATTGGTTAAGCAAACATTACTGCAGTTTATGAAAATTCAGTAGCTTGAATTTCAAGTAATCATTATTAAAGTAATTATAATTAGCCGATGGAAGTCCGCTGCTGGAGATAGTCTTCTGGTAAGAACTTCCAAACACCACCATTTTGAGCCACATCCAGCGGATCCTCTCCTCTTTTAGGTAGACCGATTAATATCATCGGGCCACTTAGAGTGGTTTGATCGAGAATAATACACTTTCTGATGCAGGGTCGCCATTCCAGCACCTTGAAACCTGAATTCATTGGTTTGCGAACTATGTGTCTCATCCTTTGCTACTTCAGTTTTGCGACTGTTTGAGCCTTTGGTAATTGCGAATTTCCGTAACAATTCTGATACGGTCAATGTCTCTATTTTATGATCATACTCGTAGCTCGCTCCACAGTTACTATTGAGTCTTTTTATACGTCCCATAGTAAGCGACATAGATCATGATTTTCATATTTTGTCATGGTTTTGATTCGCATTTTCCTTTAGTTAACTATCCCTTAGTCACTGAAATGTTAAATGTAGGCACTACATAGTTTGAGTCTTATATTTGTAAGACTTCGATTATGATTTGAGGCGCGCGCATAATCTGACAACATCCGTCGTTGACGTCACACGCCGCAGACTCGTTTGTTATATGCGTTTCAAATGTGAATGCGCTTGCTCCTAAAATAATTTATAACGATTTGTATAACAAGCCATAAATCTCCCAAGTTTTGATAACAGGAACTGCTATAAATATTACTGTATGTCAAGGAGTAGGTATGTCAGTTACAATTCATAGCGATGATGTGGTAGAGCAGTCTCAAAATTTAGATACAATTACTCCATTTTCAACAATAGAGCATAGCCATGTCGTTCTCATACCGCCTCATGTATCGGATGTTCTTAATCGCTGCAAATGTCTCGTAATTGACGTTCACTTACTTGAAGTGACAATACCACGTGTTGAACAATGCCGATCCAGTCTAGACATTTTCTTTAAAGACAAGTTGTAAGTTTTCAGTAATACAAATGTATGTAGATTAGGATCGCAGAAGTATATACAGTCTTGCATTGCATATATGCAAACAACTAGGGATATAATACGGAAAATACGAGTATAAGCTCAAATTCTTATTGCTACGCAGACATTTTTAATTGTTAGTATTTTGCGGTTGTTTTTATGACCGTCAATCTAGTTTGTCCAGATGGAATGGACTGACGTATTGATTTATCACTGGGATATTTGCCAATAATTAATCAGGGACAAGAATGATTGGAATAGCTACCTACATATTATTTTTTCAAGTTTTGTTTCTTTAGGCAATATTTATGTTACTCGTAGCCACGTCGAAGTTAATTTTAGGGTTATAAATTGGTTCTACGCACTCTTTTTAGATTGTTAACCCTAAATGTTGGTATTCTAGATTATTCACGAATATTGGCCTTATCTGGTTTAAGTTTTCTTACAGCATTAATTCTTTTGTTGGTTCCTTATTAATTATAATAAAATTTATATTGCTTGACTAGTAAAATAATATAAAGGTGTAAACACTCGGGAGTCTATCCAAAATTTATATTGCTTATAAAAGTATCTTAAAATCCGAACCACCTGGTAATTAAGGATCACTTCAAATGAAAGCGTTATTGAAACCACATTTTTGATGTTTTGGTCAGCGTCTACCGCCTTGACCTTGTCTTTGTGCATCTGCATAATTTCAGGTTATATTTAATAGCTGACACTAAGAGAAGAGTTGTTTAGAGTACTCCATTCGTATATTTTTGTTATCCGATGTGTATTTCAATCTGTCTAACTAAAAGTCTTATATTTTTTCGTTTCTAAAAAGTTCTGGAATGCAAATCGTGCAACTTTAAACTTTTTTAATCTGAAGATATTTGCGTCTTCCTCTGGTGGGTTTTTCTTTTACATAATCATCTTTTATTTCAAGATCATTGTCCCATCAAGCTCCCTTAGATGGTTTTCGAGTCTTCGATGAAGACACGACTCTACGTCTTTGAATCTAAGTTTTTTTTAAAGGCTTCGTCCGCAAATGCCAAAATAGAAATTTTGCACAGAAACAATGTTTGACAAATAGACAAATGACCCAATTCACCTCTGGACTTGTCTGACCTTGAAACTGAGCATTACCGTTTCATTCTAAATGTATAATAGAGTTCCACCTCCGAGCTACTTGACTGATGAGTGTATTGTCGGCTTAACAATGAGCCTGAGCAACTGTGTTAGTAGCGAGTGAAACTGTTTGTGTTGTTGTAGTATAAGAGCTGGCGAATTATTTGGTTGTTCATTTTTACAAGTACATACTTTTCAGTAAGTTGAAAAATTTAAATAATTCTTCCATGAAACTCATTTACATGTTTAATTGTTTTTTTTTAATTT
This sequence comes from Bicyclus anynana, assembly GCF_947172395.1. NCBI lineage: Eukaryota > Metazoa > Arthropoda > Insecta > Lepidoptera > Nymphalidae > Bicyclus > Bicyclus anynana. Next base: position 16,931,232 of record NC_069094.1, read on the forward strand.
ACCAATTTGTTGCATTCTGTTTGATAGATGAGTTGTTAACTAACTCAGACATTCAAATAACTACATATTTTGTTATGAGTTAAATGTTTATTATTAAAATTGTTAAGTTGTTAGCGAACTATAGGTTTTTATGTGGATACCTGTTTAATCTCATTATTATCGTCAGTATTACAAAATTGGTGAAAATAGTAAAATTAAAATGTTACTAAATCAGTAGGAATAAGTAATCCATAACCTCTTTGACTACACGTCCAATATGATCCATTAAAACGAGACTTGTATACAAGACTATCCTTTTTAGAACTACTTGTTTGGTTAAAACAACTTTCTTATTTTTTTCTTTCTCCACTTTTCCTTTTCTATTTGCGTCTAGCTTTTCTGTTTCGCCAATAAGCTGTATTCATTTATTCATTTTGAGTTTGTTCGAATACATACAATTACGTCACCGCTAATCGATGGTCGTACTGGACTGTTAAATCACTGTCACGACGTGACATAGGTAGTCGGTGGCATGCAAACTGCATAGGGTACTTGATCATCGTATGCAAGATCGAAGAAAGACATACCAAAAATTTAGAGATAGCAAAAACTCATAGAGCACAGATAGAATTGAACAGGATATTTCTATGTTATACGAAATTATAATAAAAAGAAAATTAACCTTGTCTTTAGTTGGATTGATTTATGTTTTATTTGAATAAATTAATTAATTTTCAGACGACATACATAGTTATTATAATGATTCATCTGTGTGGGCCAGACTAATTCCGTTCTGATTCTGGTTTTTGAGATAAGATTGCTTGATGAATGCAAATGCAAATAGTGTCAATAAACTCGTCAATATGATTTGGTATGCGACGCAATATTTTGCCAAAAGGCAAGAATTACATATTCTAGCTTTTTGGCTAAAATATTGCCAATCGCAGGAGGTACTTGCTTGCAGTTCTGCGATCTTTACGGCTATAGTTGGCGTGTTAAAAATTGAGGAGAGCCTTTAACTGTAAATAGATAGATAGACATAGGAAAATTATTCATGGTCTGATGACTTCGTAGATAACGCGTCGATTTAAAGGTACACCTGTGACTATATTCACGGTCATCAACTATATTTGTATTAAGCTGGTATCCTGATTATCTTTTGGATAGAAAAATACCTGTAAAACTATTATGGACTGCAATTTTTACTAGACACATCGTTTCTGAACTCCATAAACGAATTTGTGATGAACTTTCTGTAACGCCATAAATAAAGGTTATTTTTCTTATAGTTGTGATTGACGGATCAAACAATATGGATTGAGATCCATCTGAGGAGTGGAAAACCATCACCTAAATGCAGACTAATACATCGTAGAGCCTACAAGGAACAACAAACCGCTGCCTTGCGGCTACCATACTCTTCAAACCTCGAGCACAATTCGTCATAAACAAAGGGCCCAGCTACACCAGTGCACTAGATACAAACTAATCGTGTTACATTCGCAACTTGCGGTTGTGAATTGCATCCTTGCGATCTACAATTCCTCATTGTTATGAAATACAACCGCGCCGCAGTCACGTTCGGCCGTTGTTTGCAGTATTTGCTCTCGACCCGTTTTGTTTGTACAAATAATGCAACAGGTTGGAATAGTCTAAAACTAACGAGTTACCCGCTGCATTAATTCTTGCACTTCATTGTAACACAAAGCTACTGTGTATTGCAAAATTATAGTTTGTTATGTTGCCATCACCGATTTTTGACGTAAATCTGAATTAACAAAATAGTCTGATCAATCTGAAAAATCTGAGCTGTGCATTTGTGCAATTTGACAGTCAGGAAACATCTCAACTGAAATCGGACTTCAACCAAGTAATTGAATTGAAATCACTGAAAACTTTAGCAATATAAAACTCGAACAACTCAAATATTGTAAAATATTATAAAAACTTCATTTATTCATAGACATCATTGAAAGAAAACATGAAAACATCAAGCAGTACAAAGTGCCTAATTAGTACAAATTAAGATATCATAAACAAAGTATCAATTTACAAACTACATAGCGGATAAGGTAACATAACTACTAGGAAGCGACGTAGCATAAAGTTGTTTATTGATTAAAATGTATTCAACGAATGTGATAGCAATAGTGTGGAATGTTTACAACGTGTAAACAACTAAATAAAGGTTTTTATCGGTAAGTTACGCTTAAGTAGTAACGTTGCATTTAACAGAGAGACAAGAGATCGCATAAAACCGGAATAACATAAAAAATAAGCATCGTCAGTAAAACGTCAGATCAACGAGAAGGAACGGATTGAATGATATGTGTCATTTGAGTGGACTCAAGAAACTGTTTGTTTAAATAGTTTTCTGACGTTCTTTGGCAACCATATACATGATCGGACAGGTAGAAAGAAAAAAATCCAGAAGGAGATCTGCTGCTCGATAAACTAACCTAGAAAGTAAACGAGTAGCTCAGTGTTCCGGCAACGCAAGCGACCGTCAAAAGTGGAGAAACATCATTGCACATCGTAGCAACTACGATGACAAGACTCTCTGTCAAGAGCGCACGATGAAGAAAAAGATTGTTTTCAGAATTACAATGTAGAACTTGAAGAGCAATAAAAAGAAAACAGTAATAAAATAGACATATCTACCCATTTTTCCGCATGACATATTAAACAGCAAGGATTTGATGATGTTTTAGAAGTTTGTTGGTTGGTTGTCTACATACATTTATTAAATGATTTCTTTCACGCAAATTTTTGTACAAATATCTTTTATATCTCTGATTTCGCAAGTGTACTGTAGGCTGTAGCCACAGTAATCACATAACATCAGATGACTCGTAAATTAAAAAGTCAATATTCATTTTTCCTCCAGTGTATGTATAGGTTCAGTATAAATCAATAGTATAACGTTTTAATATATGTATAGCTACTGAATGTACTGAATTACTTTGCACACTAAGACATACTCGTACAAAAATTGCTGAATAGTTCAGGAAAATGTTCTGTGGACAAATTGTTTGCACCAAGTTTATGCCGAGTCGTGATGAGGCGTGTTTACGAAGCCGGACCGCGTTTAATGATGTGTACGTTACACTGAATGAACGGGACGTGCGAATGGTATTAGAACGATATACAGCCTAATGAGTATGTCGGACTGATGTTGTTTATTTGTGAGGTTACGAAATTAAACTGAACTAATCTTGGACTACGAGTATGAGTAATATTTATGTGAGTGCCATTTATTGATTCTCGTAGCTGACCTAACCAACGGTCTCGATTAAATTTTTCGGCATTATACGAAATACTATCAGACGCCGCGCGGTTTCACCCGCGTTGTTAACGTTCCCGTAGGAATACGGGTGTAAAATATAGTCTATATCACTCGGGGGTAGTGTAGCTTCCCAACAGTAAAAGAATTTTCCAAATCGGTTTAGTAGTTTCAGAGCAAACAAACAAGCAAACAATCAAATCTTTTCTCTTTATAATATTAGTATAGATAGATTAATGCAGCATTTAACGAGCCTAATCTGTAACGCCACCTAATTAATTATTTCATCTTACACTAAAACATCGGAAATAGTGCAAACCGCTTATACACCTTATACACGTGCAAAGGGCGTGCATAAGGTTGTCGATCAGGGTATGCACTAGTAATAACATTAAGCAAACTGGAAAAATCTGTATTTAATAAGCACTATGAAGACATCACTTGGGGCATGCAGTACTTTAATGCATGTATGAAGTGCACGCCGCTGCCTATTATGTATTTTGTGACGAATTTAACAACACGAAAAATTCTTACTTCGGCGCGTGCTTATTGTTGGTTAGGTACCTATGTTATAATACATGCGTCACTTTTCCTTAGTTTCCGATTTCGATAACTGTATTGTATATTTTACTTTAAGCTATGATTTACCTCTCAAAATCTCAACAATAGGTATATGGGCAGTTTCATTTGGTTCTATAGTGTTCAGTATACCAGTACCAAAAATAAATAAGCTGAATCACTAATCGCTATTTATACATCCCATTTAATGCGAGCGGGTAATATAAAATGTTGCTACAGAAATACCAGCCGTGTTCAAAACGGATTAGCCAACGTTACTTGCGCTAAGATATTTTGTGAAAGAATTAGCAATTTTGTGGCATGCGACCATGCAAGTCCTGGTTTCCTCACATCTGTTACACCCGTCTTATAGTAAGCGATTACGTAGTAGAACTCTTTAAATAAGTGCTCATCCGATTAAGTATTTTTAAAAGTTGACTCGTAGGTCTAAAAGTACAAGTATGTAATATCGTCAGAATTGCAAGTGCACCAAACATGAGTGTATGTTTGTATGTCTATAAAACTATGTTAGATTGGGAACTTTTTTATTTATGCTAGTTATATTTCAACTTAAAAGCAGTGCAGTGATTGTTATGTGTGTCGTTTTAATTGAGGAACTTTAAACATTTTTCCTTCAGTTAAATGCTTCTTTGGATACTCTTTATTATTTATCTGTTTTGTATACTAAACGTCCGTAAAGATAAGATTAAGATAATGAATAATATGGAAATACGATATATTGTTAAAGAATCTTTGGAGATAATTTAAAGGATAAGATAACTAAAGAATCGCCTCTAAAATAACAACAGAGATTTAGATTGCAAATATCTAAATATTCGAAAAATGCGTTTTTATGGGAAACGAAGTAGTGGCAACTAAGAAAAAATGAGTTATCTGGTTGCTATAATTAGAGAAAACACATGTTCCATACGTTAGGTGCATACGTTACCGCTGCAGGGGTTAAAATATTTGAATAAAATGCGTTTCAACATTCTTGATATATATGTACTATAAAAGAATACAAACCGAGTGACCGAATATGTGCATTGTACATTCAATAGATATGAAATCTATTGAATTGTTCTAAGGTCAAAAATTGTTATAGTGAAGTTTGTTCAAATCTAGGTTAAAGCAAAATTTAATTTCATATTTAAACAGAGCAAGAGCCTTTGATAACTTTATCAGTTTACAAAAGCAGAAAGTCTGCCAGCCCATGCATAATTGTTTTATATCGTACGAAAATACGCTCATACTAAGCAGTCTGGAAAGTACAAATAATTAAAACCTAGAAATCTTGTAACAATATATAAATATTCTCAAATACAACATTCTGCAACACGTAATCTATTCAATTCAGTCAGTTTGATATAACACTTTCTCCAGTGTTTATTGCATACTGAGCATCCATCGGCATCCAGGTTTATAGCACGAGCATGTCTGCATGATTTATCTCATTTTCTATTTCCTAGCTTTCCCCTTGCACTTGACGGGCCCTTTCTACTGTTTGCCGTCCATTCTTGAGTGCCTGTGTTAGTTCTTCATATTCTTATCAATTTAGCAGGTTATTGAACTACTAGTGGTGTGTTATTTTATCGCTACTATTAAATAACGATTAGGCAACATGTTAGTCACTTAATTATACCGTTGGCCGTCTTCGCCACAAATTGGTAACATTCTTCTTTGTTCATTCGTTAAATTTAATTTAATAAAATAATAACAAGCTTTTCACTACTTCTATTACCTGTCGTCGTGAGTAAAATATTTTTCATTTGGTGGCTTTTATTGCTTAACACAATTTTTGATAACTTTACTCAATGTCATATTCAAAAGTATTAAAGTTTGTATAGATTTTTTCAGTACCTAATACTGTCACACATAATTGTTTCAAAAACTATTGTACGTGCTGTGATACTGATGGCTATTTGAGAATAACTTGATTTATTGTAAATGATCATTTTTTCGTCGTAACCTTTTTCACGAGAGACTATAGTTTTTAGTGTTATGTCATTACTTAATCTTAAACATTGTCATTCATAAATAAGTGAAGGTCGACTGTGCATCATACACCCATTCAATGAAAAAATCGCTCTACAATTCCCACAAAGATACGAATCTCTAGTAATTTAATAAGAAATATAGTAAGATGATGCGATAATTTGCACAATTAACGTTTCAAATACCTACTTAAAATGATTAATATTGAAATCTTTACGCAAACAGGCATTAAATTGTTCAGGTAAAATAATTTGTATAACTAAGCAGGCGTAATTGGCCACATTATTTAGTAGACGATTGATTAACAAAACGAGCTAACTGTTTCAACGCACTTGCTGGCAAGTATTTAAACAAGTGCCAGTAATTCGATACAGTGATAGTAAAAATACGGAAACATTGGTACTTGACAATTTATGGGGATTTAAAATATGACATGATGCTTGAATTGTGTGATTATTCATTACACCATGAAACAGTCCTACGTAAACTAAACTTCGCCTTTAGGCTTTGAATCTAGAGAACGTAGATTACCAACAAATTAGATTACTTTCAATTGGACTAAATAGTTTAATTAGGATTAATATTGTACTAAAATTACTCTGTGTGACATGTACTTCCACTTTTTATGTGTTGTTCTTTCTCTATAATAGATGAAGTAGAGTTCTGTTTTCTCTATAGCGACTGTCGGTTTCCATATTACGCTTGAGTGGAAACTAATCGACTAACTGTTATTATGATAATGACGATTGTAATACAAATATAACAATGTATATCGTTTTAATCGGATACAGTTTTTAGCTATTTCACGCGTACATCTTTTTATGTACAATTTGATAGTAATATCCTTTTCGCAGTGTGAAATTAGTTTCATTTGGTATTTTTATATTACTGTATCATCAATGAACCTTGGTGTTTGAGCAATTTCGCAATTTCCGATTGTTTTCGCAATTTTCCGGCAATCGTCGTTTATTTATTGGCTCAGATTTAATGAAGGATGTTATTTATTATCGTATAATGTACAAGCATCCTATCTATTTTTTTTACAGTTGCAGGAATGATTATTCATTTCGATTAATCGAGTATTATAATTAAGGTTTGCTTGCTCCGCATATGGTACTTCTTTTAAACAGAGGGGATATAGTATACGTTAAACTTGTAGTCCGCTCCATTGAAATTCGCCGAACTACGTAATCTATTACAACCCTGCGGGGATATGTTTCTGAACTGCACAGCCATTCGCCTCATGTTCGGACTCCATATCTGGCGCATACTATACCTTGCGTACTTCATTCCTTTAGCAAAGTTTGCTTTAAATCGAGTGTATTATGACATTTGTCATAACGTCCGTTAACTATGGCGTCACATCCGCCACATTTCCTTTCATTTTCGATTGTCTCTGACCGAGGTCTCGTGTATGCATACAGCCTATTGTTTCATCGCACGCATCTTCGATTACAATAACGTAATTACGGCTGCCATCACTGGTATCAAAGGTATTTAAGAAAATCACTGCTTGTATATCAACTATTTGGCTATCTACTAATCAATGCAGTTACCAATAACAATTATTATCTACACCACAGAACATCAAGCACTTAAGCTGTCTTATATCCGTGATTTACACTAATATTATAAAGAGGAAAGGCTTGTTTGAAGTGAAACTACTGGACCGATTTTAAAAGTTCTTTCACCAATAGTAGGCTACATTATCAGTAAGTAACATAGGTTATATTTTATTCCCGTATTTCAATGGGTTTGGGAAGTACATGGGTTAGACCGTGGGGTCTGATAGTTATGTATATTTTAAAAGGACAGAGTGAGTATTTTTAATTTATCCTAAATGTTTGATATGAATCATAGCAGAGATGGAGAAATAATCAAAGAATCGAGAAAAAATAATACCAAGTACGTAGTGAGGATTACGCAGGCTGTTAAACGTGTTTGGCTTATCAATAGTCAATACCTTCTCGATATGTCAACTTATCTAAAGGTTAACATTGTTAAGAGTTATGAAATGAGTTTATTGCTTTATCTAACCTTTGTTTGTTTGGCATTTCGAATTAAGAAACATGCTTCAATTCTTAAGCTATTTTCAAGTTATTTAATGAAGACAGTTAATAACTAATTTCAATCTACCGCCATTTTCCAAGAATACGGTTCGTGAATTATATTCACGTCTGTAACTTGCGATGTCTTGATAGTCTTCAGTAGTAGAGTAAACTAGCCTCACCGGATTACCTAGTAATATTCAGTAGCATACACATACGATGTACATCCCATATCATGTGTCGTCTCTTATATGTAGAGGCCACCTGGCCTATTCTCTAACTTTGAGTAACTACCGTAGATATACTCGTGCATGAAAATTATCAACTAGCCATTGTTAGTGATTCTGATGTCATGTGATTTCGTATACAATATTAATCTATTGCTAACTGATCAAAATTACTTACCAATGTGCTTGACATTGTGATTTTCGTAAACAATGGGCTTTATGAGAAATGCGGTTGTTATTGATTTGATGTCAACTATATTACACGGCTAATAGAGCAAAAATAGTGAATAGGCCAACTGGTCCTGTCGTGGGTCGATAGAACTTGATGAAAATGATGATGAATACGCGGGGCAAACAAATATTACTACTAATGTCTTCAATGCAAGAACAAGTTTCCAAAACTATAATATCTATGTTTTGAAGATATGTACGCATATCATGATATGTTAATCTGCAATATCTCCAGACATTCCTGACGATAACGATAACTTCAAGAGGTGTACAGTGAACTTTGTTTAAAAACAATAATGGATGTGATACTTTAACTATTGGACAGAAATAAGCGTAATCTTAACCTTAATTCTAGATATTGAATAAATACTATATATTGTCAAATAACTTTGCTATACTCGACGAAAGCGCGAATCTATTGAAGAATACAAATCCCTGGTAAAACAATACTTATTTGATTATCTTGATAAAACTGCATTGCCTTGCATCGGTGAAGTTTGCAGTCGTAAAGAATGGCCGGCGGTCAGTGACACAACATCGCATTAGCATAATGACAACGCATCGGATAAACAGCTTACGTCTTGTGTTCCGTGCATACGAGTAGATCGACTTATTTGCTCTTTTTCCTGTCTTTTTGCCGCGGGACAAACTTCCAGGACTTGTTTTTATGCTAGATGTTGTTGCTTCCTAATGGAAAGCATTTGAGACACACGAGTTTTGATGGTGATGAGATTGTTGAGCATACATACCTTATATGTCCGCTCTTCTTTTGAAAGTGAATTAACTTAAACGAATAACACAAACTGTCCAACTGTAAAAGTGGTTTAAAACTTGTGTCATTATAAGAGTGATAAAAAGTTGAGGCCACTCCTAAAACTTACTTGTTGAAGAACAGGATCTTGGACAACATTGTGGGTACCACTTTTGATTGAAGTTAAATTATTTGAAGACTTAGTCAGTTGTTAAAGATGAAGGCCGAGACCGATTAACCGACTTGCTCTACGAGGCATTGAGGGTTTCACACCCTCCCAACATCTTAGATGAAAGAAAAGCTGTTCGACCAGCACCTCGTGACCTGAAGTCATATAGGACTGGACCAACAAGGCAGTTATATTTCTGTAATTATTCGATCGTTATCTTATTAGTAGAGTGCCGTTCCTAATATTTGATAGTAGCCAAACATATCACTTAGGATTAATGAGTTTCATTATTTGCAAATTGAAATGACTAAAGCTAAGTCTTCGTCGTTTATTGATGTTTATATTAACACTTTCATATACACATTAACAATACAACTTCCACATTCCTGAATGAATTAAGTAATGAGGCACACACCAGTTTGAGACCGGCCTCGCTTCCACGGAGCTGTCGCGCTATCGAATGCCGACCTTGCGACAATCTCTGCATTGTTTGCTAACACTGCCTCGCATACATTAACACTTGCACTCGGATCTGCAGCCAGTCTGTGATTGACATCCTAATGGTATGTCGTTGCCCTGAGAGAATATACCCATAGCTCGTGACCCATTTTTGGTCATCGCCAGTATCAACAACTAAAAAAAATCTTTTCATGTTTTCATACAAAGTAATTCAAATAATTCTGACTATCTATGTAACACACGCCTTTATTTATCCTTACATTTTAAAATACGTAATCGTAGTGGTAACTGTCGATATCGACGAGATATTGCAACTGGCACTCCGCACTTCACTAGTAAGCTACTTCATGATATCTAACACTTAATAAGTTAGCTGGGCCATAATATAAGGATGCTATACATTTAAGGGACACAATTTAAGGTCTATTTACAAAAGAAATATTTTTTACTCTGAAAATATTCATTTTAAAACACATGTTCTTTAGACATTTTTAATTAATTTACTTATCTATACTAGTATTATAAAGCTGAATAGTTTGTTTGTTTTATTGTAGATAGCCCATTTATCGAGGCAAGCTATATTTTATCCCCGTATTCCTATGGGAACGGGAGCCCCGCGGATGAGACCGCGCGACGTCTAATAGTTGAATATAACCCTAGAGTTATGGGAAATACTCCCGAGCACCCTGTATACTAGCAGATTCTCTTGACTTCGCCTTAGAATTCTGTAGAACAGACTATCATACATAGTTTCTCCACTATTTCTATCCTATACGCGCTTATACCTATTGCCTATGTCATTGAATATTTTGTATCAGACGGATAGCTCCAGATATTAGTGGGTTTAAACAAACGAAGAACTCTTTCCAATTATAATATTAATAAAGATTGTGACTTCTCCGGCAACCGAGGTTGTTAGTTTGAAGGCGGCACGAGGACAACCGAACAAGCATCGTTGAGAATAACAATAAGTTGGAATATTATAGTGACATCATTATTAAGTTTAGGTGGCGGCATATTTGGCAATGTCTCCGAGTAAAAGTTACTGAAGTAACTGTGGTTTTAGGATATAACGGTTTTATTTGGCTACATAGATATAAGTTTGGGTATCTTGAATATAATGGGAATGTCAGGTAATAAAAGTAATAAACAAATTATATTATTTACGTCTGCTAAAAATAAAAATCGAGCTGCTAAAACAGGGATGACAAACAATCAAATAAAAACTCTTCAGCAGGCAGCCTTTTAAAGGAGATTTTTATAAATTTCGTAAATGCTGCAAGTCACCATAAGATATATAAATCTTTAAAAAAATATAATGACAAATCGAAATTCTGAACAATCAAGGTGACTTTAGCGTAAGACAACATTATTAGCAGAAGCTGCATTCCTAATCGGCGGTAGAGTCTACAAAAATAGTCACTGATGTTTCAAAAGTGCTTGTACTTCATGAATTTTCATTTTAATTTTGAGACCTCTGCAAATTTGATCGCGGGACTAAGCAGGGAGACAATTGAATGATATATAGATTTTTAAATAATTAGAGAGACGTCATGGATTTGACCAAACATCACTTTCAGCTCAAAAAAATCACAAGAAAGGAGTTCTTTCCACCCAAACTTTTAAAGAAGGCAATTGCTGACTTAATTTTATGGGATAGGCAGTCCGTATATGAAGTGTGAAGTGCAGCATCCCTGCAAGAGTGGTGCAGCACCCCTGCAAGAGTGGTGCAGCACCCCTGCAAGTGTGGTGCAGCACCCCTGCAAGTGTGACGTAGCGTCGGGCGTATCATTACCATACGCAGTTGCACAAGGCGAGCCGCCCGCTGACACCCGACACACTGGTCACACCTACTTAGCCACAGTTTGTCTGTGTGACGCAACACACGCAACCATACCCGTGCTACGCTCAGACATTTGTATAATTGACGATCAACAATGTATTATTCGAAGGGAGATATGCGGAATCTAGATTATTATATTAATCTTGTGTCAACATTTGAAGATGCTCTGGTTTCGGGGTGAAACGTGTGGGGAGGATAAAATATAGGCTATAGCCTTCCTAAATAAATGGGCTATCTAACACAGAATTTTTTTTTAAATCGGACCAGTAGTTCCTGAGATTAGCAGGTTCAGCCAAACAAACTCTTCAGCTTTATAATATTAGTATAGATTCCCGCAGGAACATGAATTACGTCTCTCATCTTGACATCTTTACCATTTTATTAACTTAACGTTCTTCTATTCCAGTTGCTGCAAAACCTGGGCAAAGTAGACCGGACGCTGGATGACATCTTCGAGGAGCACCTGCAGAACTTCAACCGGCAGCACCAAACCGCCACCAGGCTTCAGAAGGAATTCAACAACTACATACGATGCATACGAGGTAATTACACCATCTTTCTTTATTCTTGCGTTGAATATCACAGGGTCACTAGCAATCAAGCATTGCCAAAAATGTGATCTTTCACACTTTATATGTAACTTACAATTCAGTTGCATTCTGTCTATAATAATTAGTGATAGAGTCAGAGTCACTTACTAATTATGTGCTCTTAAGTTGTCCAGCGTAGGAATTAGGAAGCTAATTATGTAGGGCTCTCGTCGTAATAAACGCATTAATTTCTCAAGGAGAGAGAAAGAACGAAGTGTCAGAATTACCTACATTTACTTATTTTAAAACCAAGGCTGAAAGAGATATACGGCGATAACGTATCGTAAAATCCCACGTAAAACAAATTCCGTATATCTGTTACTGTATTCTACAGTACTCGAAGCTATATTCGCTGTATATATGGAGTATGAAATAATCTAATTTATTATTATTAGTCCCGTATTGAACGTCTATTGACGTTTACTACGTCAGTTAATTAATTAAAAATATAGTGTAAGTGCCTGTAATGGCCAGACTACCGTCATTTTATAGAAGCTGAAAGCATGTCAGCATCTTTTTACCATATGTAATCACTAATTGTATAGGCAAGGATAGGTTACTATGAAGTTCGGAACATGGCGACTTTGGGAGGAAGCAGGTAACAATCCTCCAGACCTTCGATCTAAATACAAATAACAAACAATGGTACCAAATACAAAGCGTAATTTTGTTTTTCTTTCATGTTAGTATGAAATCATGTCAACACAGACACTTACTTTTAAGGCAATCCTCCGCCACAAAATATATAAAAAATATGCTTTATCGATAGAACGTCTAGACCTTTGTTAACCATTACATCCCAAAGCAACCATGACCCAAATTATATTTACTCCAACATTTACACCTTCTATAAAGTATGAAGGTCTGGCTATCATAGGTTCACACTCCATCAATTTGATAATGCCCATTTTATTTCCTCACGCAATGTAAAGCTATGAATACATTTATCCTTATAACACAACTTATCATAGTGACCATAAACAATTTAGGCTATTGTTATTACAATTTAAAGTTTGCTAGAATGATACTACTGTGATACTATTATATTACTTTGGATAATTGAAAAAGTCATCAAAAGGTTTCTTTAAAGAATGACATTTATTTGATTTTAAAGTTTTAGATTAACTTGAGATGCAAAATTCTTTAAATTCGTTTATTTCAAGTAGATATTTCTGATCAGTTTAATAATTGCGTTAACCAATTGAACAGGCTAATTCCATTCAATGTTATGCTATGGCACAACAGGTTGGGTAAAAATAAGCATCAGACACCATAATAGTTCTTTCTTTAAATTTTTAAACTAAGTGGCATTTACAATCATATACAAGTCTTGTTTCCAGCTGTCCAAACAGCGTCCAAGTCGCTGATGGAGGCGATCACGGAGGTGTACGAGAGCGGCTGGTCCGGCCACGACCTGCTGTACGTGCAGGCGCAGAACATGGAGATGCTGTGGCAGGACTTCTCGCACAAGCTGGGCGACCAAGTGCTCATTCCGCTCAACAGTTACACCAACCAGTTCCCTGAAGTTAGGGTAAGAGTCTGTCCGAGTCATCACACATCACGACTCTTCATCTTCTAAATAGCAAATTAGCCATTCAGCTTCCCAAACAGCGCCCAAGTCGCTGAAGGAAGTGATCCATCTGCCAAATTTGCGCGTAAGTAAAGTCGCTGTTGGAGGCAATCACAACCAATTCTTTAAAGTGAGGGAAATAGTCTATCAACTAAGTACATTATTAGTTAGCGTCAAAATACTAAATCGCTGACGCAGGTAATCTTGGAAGTGTTGACGATTCTGCCCAAGTATATTTTCCATGTAAGTTGCTGAAGAAATCTGTCTTCTAACTTTGCGCCCAGCTGTCTAAACATCTTCCAAGACACTGAATGAAGAAATTCAACTTCCAAGTAGCACATATTCTAAGTTTTCCTTCAAATGGCCAAATATATGCTTGGGGGCTATTTAAGCATCGACCAGTTTCCTGAAGATAGGGTAAATGTGTCTTCAAATAGCACATACACCGAGTTTGCGTTTAGCTGCTTAAACACATTTAAAACTGAGTATGTAAAGTAACTAACATATTTGATTGCATTAGCTATATTTGTGATAGTGATTAGGGAATTTGTCAATTTCAGAAAAAGATCGAGAAACGCGGTCGCAAATTAGTGGACTACGACGGTCAGAGACACAGTTTCCAGAATTTGCAGGCAAACGCGGCTAAAAGAAGAGATGACGTTAAGGTTTGTAGACTTAATTTAATTTTTATGCCAGAAATTCTTTCATCATGACAGAAAACTTTAAATGGTGTGGTGTTGCAATATGTGAGCTGGATCTAAGAAAATTATTTACTTACTGGCTCTCAAATGAAAAACACACATCGAAATCATTCCATTCCGGGAGCTTGAGAGTTCTGATACTACAGTATTTGTGGTGACTCTAAGCTTCATATCCCCTCTTCCATAAGAAGGGGGGGCTTTAAATTAGACTAATAAGAAATACAAAGGGGTAGGCATAAACCACATCTTCCCAATTGCTATGATCCTTGCATATCTCACTTGCTTCTTCGATTCTCATCAATCGTTACAAGTTCGTCGGCTTAGGGTAATCTTGAGCTGCTGGCCTATTTACTAATTTGGTCTTTATTAACAACCTATTAAAATAAACATACAATCATCTGAAAAAATTCATCTACCTATTCCTAATATATTATATCTATGTATGGATGTCATTTATTACAGTAAGTGAATTAGCCAGCTGGCTTTTAATAAGAATGTCCTGGATTTGGTCCAGGAATGTTATAATGTGTAAATGATCCAGCTATAATGTTCTCCAGGTAACCAAAGGTCGCGAGCAGCTGGAGGAAGCCAAGCGCACGTACGAGATGCTGAACTCGGAGCTGCACGACGAGCTGCCCGCGCTGTACGACTCGCGCGTGCTGTTCTACGTCAACAACCTGGAGACGCTGTTCAGCGCCGAGCAGCTGTTCCATTCGGAGAGTGCGAAGGTATGACTTACTGCCGGCTATGGGGTCCAAACTAGGACCAATTACCGTAGGACTTGCTTCACTAGACGTTACCCTTGTCAAAAGTATATGATCACGATCTAACGTGTTTATAAATACTGTTTTTATATCGATGTTTCATTATTTTAATCGTTTTCGTCGTGTAAACAGCTCTCTAAGAATGTTGATTTGTGTAGTTGCATGACGTAAAAAACGGCAACAAATTCTAGTTTACCAAAACATAAAGTTACGTTTCATTTGTAAGTATTTATAATTTAATTTATTATTTGTATCAAATTTTTAATCTGTTAAGGGACCCTTGTCTTTACTGTAATAGAAGCAAACCACTGGCAGCGCACGTCCACTCTCGACGAGTGCCACTGTCAAACTGCCCGCTTTTCTTTTTCCGATTACTAGTGTACATGAGACAATGCACATAAGTGTTTAGTAGATACAAACACTACAATATCTAAAAACATCGATACTTCTGAACTTCGTCGTTTTGTTGTTCGTCTGATTGTGTTCGTGAATTTTTTTTTAAAGAAAATTTGCCATTTATTTTATTATATGACCAATATTCCTATTCCCCTCCACTAGTCGGAAAAGACTGTGCTAGGAGTGGGTATGACAATAGACCAACGGGGCGGGAACGATCCACCCGTCGGTGATGAGTCCGACCGCTCTTACCGTTGAGCTGTTGAGGCTTGAAATTTGGGTGCGATACTAGTCCTTATGTGATTAGTCTGGGACTTAGGGTGGCTCCACACGTTGCAGGTGTTCGCGGAGCTGGAAGCGATCACCGACAAGCTGGCGATGGAGAGCCAGCGCGGCACGTACAAGAAGCCCGCCAACAAGCTGCCCGCGCACAACGGCAACGCCTCGCCCGCCAACACCGTGCAGAGTGAGTGTGTGTTGTGTGTCACCGGCTGACTGTGTTGTGTGTTGTGTGTTGCTGACTGTGTGACTGGCTGTGTAGCGAGCGGTGGATGCTTGGATACGACGGACGATTCGTTTGTTTACTCTTCAAGGTGTCTTTAAGTCAAAATAGGCATTTTCTAGTGTTTCACTATAGGCTGGCTTCATTGTTTACCATCGGGCGTGTTTTTTTTTTTTGTTAGCCCTTGACTACAATCACACCTGATGGTAAGTGATGATGTATCCAAGATGGAAGTTGGCCAACTTGTTAGGAGGAGGATGAAAATCCACACTCCTTTCGGTTTCTACACGACATCGTACCGGAACGCTAAATTGCTTGGGCCGAAGTCTCCCACCAGCTAGACCTGGACCAATTAAAATAACCTCAATCGACCCAGCCGGGGATCGAACCCAGGACCACCGTCATTAAATCCACCGCGCATACCACTGCGCCACGGAGGCCGTCAAAAATGAGGTGATTGCAAAGCATTAGCTGCATATTTGCATCTAAAAAAAATATGTGTGACTGTAATTATTTAGGACCGTTTTCATTACCTTCTAATAAGTGTCGGATAGCTTAGACGAAGGTCCTGAGTTCGATCCCCGGCTGGGCCGAATGGTTTTCTTAATTGGTCCAGATCTGGCTGACTAAGCGATTTAGCGTTCCGGTACGATGTTTTAACCGAAAGGGGTGTGGATTTTCATCCTCCTCCTAACAAGCTAGCCCGCTTCCATCTTAGATTGCTTCAACACTTACCATTAGGTGTGATTGTAGTCAAGGGCTTGCTTATAAAGAATTAAAAAAAACGTTTATTAACAAGTTTTTTTTCTTGTCACTTAACATAATGTAATAATGATGTTAAGACCTAAGTATCCAATATTTATCAGATGGTGGTAAAACCAGCTCTTAATATATACCAAAGTTGTATCTAAGCATTTATTTGTCGTACGTCTGTAGCAACTGTTGTGTGTTTGTGTTGGATGAATTGTTTGTATGTATTTGAATGTTTTTGAAAAATTTTGTCTTACTAATTCATGATTTTTAAATCCCAATTTAGTGCACTTTTGTATAGAAATTAGGTTGAAAAACTCGAAACTCATGTTCTAATGAAATGTGTCACTGGTTTTTATGGTATCATTACTTACCATTAGATGTAACAGTCAATAAGTTAATTAAAATAGTATCCATTATTAGACAGCAATGAAACAAATGTAGTGACAGTAAAAATAGTACAGATGTACGTTTTAAGGAGAACTGTAAGAAATTGGGTAAAAAGTAAGACAAAGTTTTTGAACATTCTAGATATTTCTATGTGAACTTTATCTTCTACTTACTAAATACTTACGCGTAATTGCTGGTGTATTTTCTTAATTTTATTATGCTCAGATATTAAAAAAGTTATTTGTAAAAAAACAAACATTTATTTATTTTAAAGACATGTTTTTGTTGAAATAAATTACACAAAAAATAAAAAGTCCCCTATTTAAAATGTACAGTACTGGACTTCATTTTAGGTGCACACTACGCGTATTAAAGTCTATTTGTACAAGCGAAAATTATTTATTATTTGCTTAATATTAAAGCAACCGTTAATATGTAAATAAACTTTGAAACTCCTTGAGACCTCATACCAAAGCTTTAGAAAAGATATTTGCGGTCATAGTGTGAGGTTTACACTATCTCACATCAAAGACAGGTCTGCTGACAAAGACTTACTGCCAAGCGATTTAGCGTTCCGGTACAATGTGTAGAAACCGAAAGGGGCGTTGATTTTCATCCTCCTTCTAACAAGCTAGCCCGCTATCATCTTATATTGCATCATCACTTACCATCAGGTGAGATTGTAGTCAAGGGCTAACTTGTAAAGAATAATAAAAAAATAATCTGATAGTGAGCCTGCAAATATCATGGTCAATGTGAATTTAAACCTTGAATCAAGGCATTAAGTACCATTTTACTTTAACATTATTAGTTACAATTCTCCGATTGTGAACTCTTGCTATGACGTTTCTAGTTGCGAGCAGTGGCGTGCACATTATAAATGCCAAACTGCACTGCCTTCCATGAGTCACAAATTTATATTTAAAAAAAACTTAAATGAGAACTCGACACAAATGTAATATTTAAAAAAAAATGTACGGGCCTACCCTAGTTACAAACCTTGTGCACGCCACTGGTAACGTGTACGTATACAATAACAGCATGTGTGTGAGCGTGTGCTCGTGTGTGTGCCAGCGCCGCCCTCCCCCTCGCTGAACGGGGACTCCCCGCCCTCCACCCCCGCGTCGCCGGCGACGCCCGTGCCGCCGGTGACCCCAGTGCCGCCCGTGACCCCCACGACCCCGCCAGCCGGGGGTCAAGCGACGCCAGAGCCGGCCCCGCCCGCGAGACGGGACCCCGCGGCCTCGCAACCGGAAACCTCGCCGCCCGCGGATGATAAGAAAGTCGAAGAATTGTATGACATACCTGTCGGTAAGTAGAAAATGTTGCTCACTCCTGCCAACTAGGCGATGGTTCCCGCATACCTCCTCAGGTACCGCGCTTCACATCAAAATGCTTGTGTAAGAAAAAATTTACACCGATAATCAATTATCATTTATTACTTATGTTTCGTTCAAATAAATACAAATTGACTTTTGTAGTGATCCCCAAAATTTACATTATACAAACATAGCACCTTTCACTTTGTCAATTAAATAGTCAATCGGCCATGGAGGACAAGAAATTCGAAGATTTATATCTTTTACAGAGAATTGTTCACCCTGCCAGCAAAAGGATGAAATCAAAAATTCCCCATGACTCGTGCTAAACTATTTTTTATACAAAATTATAATTATTTTGTAATTACATAATAATTATTTTGTTCTGAATCGTGTTTTTTTGCTGTACGTACAAACATTGTATGTGGTGATGTCACATTCATCAGCTGTCGTCAACCTTTTTGTTAACGTGCTATATATTTTAGTAGGTATTGGTAGCACTTATATCCCCTTTTGGCAAACCCCCCACTATATTTAGTAGTACGGGACAGCACAGTAGTTGCTTGAGTAGCTCGACTTTCCCAGGGTCACCAGAAGCTGTGCAGAAACTAAACAACAATGTGGAGGAAAAGACACAGAACGAGGACAAAGTGAACGAAAACGTGGAAAAGAAAGACACGGACAATCAGAACCTGACGGCCAAGACTGAGGAGGTGTACGACATACCAGTCGGTGAGTGATGTGTCGGTGGACAACGATATTGTATACTATAGATATGTTACGTGCCTACAAAATGTCAGCAAAAAGCGATCCGAATTTAGATACTCAACTAAGCGCACACATGTACAATTTTGCATTTACTTACAATATACAGGTGCTGGGGAGTATTTCACTTAACTTCAAGGTATTGACGAGGCCGCACTTATAGGAACCGATCTGCATATCTAATATTTTATTAACTAAAGAAAAAAGTTTTAATGTTTTCATACAAATTAATTCGAATAATTCCGACTAGCCATGTAACACACGCCTTTATGTATCGTTACATTTTAATCAATGAATAAGTTTGGCTACGTCATTAGTATAAGGATGCATATAAGGAACACATTTTAAGATTTATTTACAAAAGAAATATTATTTACTCCGAAAATATTTATTTAATTATGAATTATTTTTTGTTAAATAAGAGAGAGAGATACTTTAGGGTTATGGGAAATTCTCCCAAGCATACTGTATATTTATGTATATATAGTTTTACACTTCCTGAAACACAACGCGTTTATTTGTTTAAATAACTTTCTTTGTTTAATATACAACTAAATGAAATTAAGACGATTATTAATTAGCCACTTCTCAGTTTCGACTCGTTAGTGACATATCTAATAGTATAAAATCTTTGTCGGTGGAGGTGTTTGGTATTGTATGGTATTATTGTACATTTAAACACTGAATTCACTGAAAAAAATGGTGGGACTGGGCACTTTTTACACTTTTAAAATTATAGATATATAATATAAATATATATAATACTGATCACAGATCAATTTAATTTTTTATTCTAAATCGGCTCAGCTATGATTTGCTGGGTTTTGTGCTAGCTCGTTATGCTTTTAAGAAAAAAAATCACAAGGAAATAACTTGAAATACGTAACTCCAAAAATGTCGTAGTGTAATTTTATTATCCTTTATGGATAAACCATTAGTTGTCTACACAAAATAAGACACTATAAAAATAAGTTTTCATTCAGAAAAAAAGAATATATGGCATATTTACTTTAGATTTTATTTTCACACTTTTTAATTCTAATTCAAAAGTAAAAGTAAGAAATTAAAATAATTTTTTAGTTTTTTTACTTTTGAATGAAAGCGAACAAGCTATATTTTACACCCTAGCACTACCAGATGTATAAACTATACAATAAAACTTGAAATTTTGTAAATTTATAAACATTCACATTTTAACAGCATCATTAACTATTGTCAATCTTTAAATATTACACAGTAGTTTATTGAGACTTGTTCATGTTGTGTGTCATGTATTTGTATTGTAAGGCTGATCATTCACCGGCATTGAAATATCGAGCGACGCATCTTTATTAATATTTCATAATAATATGCATCTTGCTCTCGCTTATTATGTGTACTCGTACTTAGTTTCTAACCTTTGAACGTTCAGCCTACATAATACATTATATTATATAAAGTCAAAATTATTATTTTTTTTCAATAACTACTTGGCTGATGTAATATAAATTTATTATTTTAAATTAAAGATGATTTGATTTTGAACTAAAGATCTTATAAATTACATTCTATTTTATTATAAGTATATATATTTTTATGTGTTACTATTGATTGTATTTTTATTGGTATTCTTATGTAAGTCGTTATATACATACATTTTTTACAGGCTGCAGAAATTCTATTTTGTAAATATCTATTCTATGGAATGGCTTGCTTAATAGATTTTTTCTAACGCTTGGCTTGATTGTTCAATAATGTCCATTATTAATATGATTTAACGTTTTCATGTGAATAGTAAACATTTATATTATCTCACACTACGATATATTAAACTTTAATTATTTTGTATTTCTTACAAGTTCAAGTAAATAAAAGTCTAAGTAAATACAAGTTTAAATAAATATTAAATTTATTTCTCTTTGATAGATTCGGTAATGTCTTGGCAGTAAGAGGTCCTGTGGTTGATTTCCAACTCGAGTCAGTTTAGGATTTTATTTATTTTGAATTGGCTCAGTTTGGTTGATTTGACCATAGCTAGTTTTCCGCTCTATCGGTTAAGACGTTCCGCGTTCCGATGTAATGCGTCGAAGAAATCATTCATATGTAGGGTTAAATAAACTTGTACTTTTTCCATGTTTTACGTAATACATATAACTTGGGAAGAGATGCTGACCGATAAAACTAAATTAATAAAGTAATCCATAAGTACTAATATTATAAATGCAAAAGTAAGTCTGTCGGTTACCTTTTCACGGCTAAACCGCTGATTGTATAATTTTTTGAGCACGTTAAGCTGTTGGTCCCGCACTTTATCATAAAATATGTTAGTGGTCGTTAATTAATTTAACATTATATCCCTTCTCTTATAAAAATAAGCTTGTCGAAAATAGGCTCATAATAACGATTGATAAAAAACCGCATTCAAATGCGTTGCGTAATTTAAAAGAGCTAAGCTATATACAGAGTTTACGGAAAGTGGCTTTATTTTACACAATGTTAAGCCTCAAACTACATTACTCCCTTCGACGCTTCGAAAGAAGTCCTGGAACTGGCGAGGTCGCGTAAAGCGAAGCGAAGTTTATGTCTACACGTCAACTGCGCGAGTAGTGTATGTGTAAATGGGTTGGGGTCATAAGATGAGTGTGTTTCCAGGAGCGACACTGGCGGGCTTGCCGGCCGGCACGCTGTACCGCGTGCGCGCCACCTACCGCTACACGCGCGAGGACTGTGACGAGCTGTCGTTCGAGGTGGGCGACGTCATCCGCGTCGTGGAGTACGACGACCCTGATGAACAGGTGAGACGTAGGGCTGTATTCTGTATTCTACTTCATCAGTATCAGCCTGTTTTGACGGCCCACTACGGGGCCAGGACTCCCTCGTTGTTGGAGAGAAGATTTAGAACGCCACGTTGCTTCAATGCGGATTGGCGCTGTCAGATGTTATAGATAATGACAGGGACCTACGGCTCAACGTGCTCTCCGAGGAACGAGAATATGACACCATCAACTTCCCGACTCCTAGCTGAGTATTATAACCCAGGCCTTGTGATCCAAAATTACATAACCACTGGTCTGATTCAAATTGCATATATTTTACGAGTTTTTAACAGGCCCTGTTAGTAATTGTAACATAACTTTTTAAATAAATTTCATAATATACAATTTATCCATTTCGTTTTTGTAGGAGGAAGGCTGGTTAATGGGTATAAAAGAGTCGACCAACGAGAAGGGAATGTTCCCCGCGAACTTCACGCGGCCCATCTGAGCGGCGCCTCCACAGCGCACGCGCGTCGGAGCGCTCCCCACCGGAGAGTCGCCGTACCGCTAACTGATGTGGATAGTGCAATGCGCTCAGTGTTTTGAATTTAACAAATATATAACTTCCGTTGTCTGATATATAGAGCAAAGTCATACAATCCAAAAAGTGTTCCCATTTTGAAGCGATTTATATTATAATCTGTTTTATTTTTCAGTATTTCATAACTTTGCCAAAGTGTTTCTTTCTATATTTATATTATTTATTTTATGTACTGAACTATACTTTTAAAGTAAAATAAAGAACTAAAGTATAGTTAAATACATTATTATTCTCTTTGATGCTGCTTTCTACTGAACTTTCTACAGAAAGTTGTTATAAATTATGTATTTAGGTGTATTTTTTTGCATTTTCGCAACACTTAGCGCGTTGTCAAGCGTTAGCGTTTAGTTTTTGAGCGTTACTAGATATATATTATTTATTGCCTATGTTGTATTACAACGAAACCTGTAATATAATTATATGTGCCCCTCCCGTTTATTTCGTCAGATGTTATCACTAAAACTATTTATATTTTCATAGTTGACATAAACATATCCAAGTACTACTTTGGTATTTTTATGTATATTTTAGACGAGTTTTATAAATTATTGTAATGATATAATAATGTCTTAAAATTGCTCAGTCGTAATTATTATTGTTCAAATATTATACTATATTATTAATAAAAAGTGACCTTACATTAAATTTTAAAATATATGATGGCAAAATACTCTAAATCTTCCAATAAAATTACTCCAAGTTAGCAGTAACTATATTATTTATTATTAAAACATACATATTGGATAGTACGACTGTATTAAAATTGATAAATTCGATCATTAAAATATCTAATCGAGATTAATTTTAGTAGTACTTTTAAAATTGCGTAGAGTTAGTATTTTCTTTTTGTTGATTTTGCTATCTTTACTTCTGTTCCTTATTTTTCATAATAATATATAAATTGATTTTATTTATATAATAATTGTAATTGTCTGGTTGCATTTGAACTGTTTGACTGTCTTGACATTTGTTTAATATTTTCTTGTGTAGTTTATGTACTCTTTGAATGGATTATTTAATTTATTTATTGTAAATTATTACATTAATATCAGTTTACTATTCTTTAAGGGCAATCCTTTGTGTTTAATTTGACGTATTACTTCTTCTCTTGGTTGAATTCTTATTTATAATTTTGTTTTAATTCTTATGAATTTTACCAACCAATTAGCTTTAGTGTATATAAATCAGTTATAAATTGTTGACCTTTTTATTATTGTTAAAACCATTATTTTAACATAGCGAGTAATTTATTCGAATATACATACCTATTACTTTTACTGTAAACTTGCTTCCTTAACTAGACGGATGGTTTTAGTTTTGTTTAACCCTATTAGTGAACTGATTACTAATGTTTATTAATTAGGGATGCTTGTGATTAATTGCAGACGGGAGACATTTCTCTATTATGTTTAAATTTAATAAAATATACTTAATTAAAATGGAAATTAAATTTGAAGAAATTATAATATAACCAATAATTAAAACGAAAAATGTCCCCCTATCCAGAGAAAAATATCATATTACTATACCCATACAAACATTTGTGTCAAAAATGGTGCTTTCGGGTGTGTAAATACATAATCATCTTTTCATTACCATTTATCTAGATATAAGAAAAGATTGAATTATTATCAATTACAAACTATAATCGAACACTCCCAATTATGTTTTAGTTGTATACTCTTTGAACGCAATGTAACAGTGAGTGAAAGTTCTTAAAAAAGCAAAAATGAAGTCAAAAGCCATAAGATCATTATTTTCTTAGACTACTTTTGGTCTGTAAAAGATTAAAATGAATTATATGTAGGAATTGAATTCAAATTTCTGAATAGTCTATGAGCGACGTTATATGTGGCTTTTGTCGTCAGCAGTGCCATGCGAAGGTCCATAATAGATGATAATTTATAAGTTTGTTAAGATTTGTACAGTTTTTACAACTGCAAATAAAATGTTTCTCACAAAAATGCATTTTATTTTATTAATCCCTTCAAAGATATTAAAACCATTATTGCTGACAACTAAAGATGTTTCAAATTAACTAAAAACTGCCACGCTGATAGTTCTGGTAGTATAATGAAAAGATTTCCTGTAATTGTCAAAATTCAAAATTCATTTATTTAGTAAGTTTCAGTTTACAAGCACTTTTGATACATCAGTCATTATTTCCAACTTTTTTCTGCTAATAATCTAATTTATAGCAATTTGATGTGAACGCTCGTTCACCGCATGTTCGTGAACGATCAACTTTATCTTTGTCTCTGCTTCAAAACCGTCAATGTCAAGGATAAATAATAATGTCAAAGTCAATTCACCTGTCAAATGTCAAGTGCAAAACGGCAGACGCAAGTGTGTTGTGTATTTTTCCGTGAATTGAGTTTTTCGGAAAATAAGTGAATTTGAACTAACTTGTCTAAAATACGCAAAGAAAATTCAGGCAACTGAAAAGTTTTGTGTTTTCTGTAGTGTTTCAATTTGGTTACGGTTGGTTTCCTGATATTTGCGCACAAGTCCTCCAGGTGAGGATAATCGATTTATTTGCACCTTTCACAGTTCAATGAACTATTGACATTTTGTTGTACAAGTAGATTTATTGTTGTTTGGAATTTAGATTCGGCTTGGTATGGATATGGAAGAGCTGTGAAGTTTATATTTGTTTACAATACTTTATTTGTTTAAAACTAGGCACATTTAGTTAGTCTCTATAGTTACATTGAGTATTTTCTTATTGGAATATTCCCATCTCTTTTATGGTTTCATAAACTTACAGACTCCCAGGGATGTGATAATGTATTTAATCATTGATGTATATTGAGTTCATAATATTTCTATGCAGATGAAAATATTAATACAGATGAAAAAAATATGGTAAAGTGTAAAAAAAAAATTTTAAAATTTATGCACAGGAAAAATATTTATATTTACTTATTTAAAATCATCTATTGCACAGAATATACCTAGTAGGTACTTACTTACTTATTAAACATTCTTATTAAAAAAATACATAAAAGTTAAGGCTACAAATGCAAAGGCAGCCTTTTCACTAAATTGATCTTTCCCATACAACCTTTGGTTTGATTTTGGTTTTATTATGTTGATGTTCCTTTCATTTATTTAGGTATTCTGTTTATTTACAATTACTTACACTAACTTCAACAATAAGTAAAATTTAAGTAAATTCTTAATTATTTACAAATGGAGTTATGAAGAAAAATAAATAATAGATGACTTAGATAACACAAATAATAAACAGATATATTAACTTGAAAATGAAAAAGGGAGATTTAAAATAAAATAAGATTAGCAAATTTAGTCACAAGAGTTTCATTTATTTCTACACACATCCATGTTTGTGCTGGCAACTTACTTCATCCAAAGCAAAACTGTTTTTTTGAAATAGAATATCTATAGCTTTCTCTCTTGCAATGTTAGCAACTTGTAATGTTAAACCTACCAATTTTATTTTGACTTTGTTATCTTTTGTTTGTTTTATTTATTTTACATTATCTACATGTATTTTTTATGTTTTAGCATTTTTGTTTGTTTTTATTTTCATTTTGTTTTTTACACAGGAATCACTACCATAATATGGATCCTGATACAGCTGTTCATTTTGTAAGTTCATTTAGTTTATTTATTTTTCAATTCTTAACCACTACTGACTATTATTGTTTTGCAACAAAAATGTAAGAAGATGTGTTATAGGTTTGACATCTATGTGTCTATTTGTCTGTCTGTCTGTGGTACCATAGAATTTAAGAGGCATTATTTGAAAGCCTTTTTTCAGAATTTTTCAGCTATAGAAATAATGCATGAATTTTCAGGAATGACAGTTGAAAAAATTAAGAATTTTCCTACAAACGTTATAACTCCTGTTGCATCCCCTTTTAATTAAAATTTTTGTGATAAAATATAAAACTGACAAATTTACATAAACATTTATAATATTAATACATTATATTACATTTTTATTATATTGTATTTACCCAGAGAGGATTTACCCAGATCCTTTGCTTGGCATCATATTCTGAAAATTCTTGGTAAATGCACAATATTTGTATTGGTTCCATTATCACACAAACACTGTGGTCAAACATTTGAATACAAATGTATTAAATACTTATTATTTAGTCTATGTGCTAATGAACAATATAGAATGCAAAATTAAACATTTTGGAAATACTCATGGAACTCAGGAACATATTGTGGTTAAAAAGTAATTGAAAAAGTATAAAATAATTTCAAAATCCCTGACCTGTAGAGAATATCCCTCAGGGTGTTCATCTGCAGCCAGATTTTCATTTTCGTTAATATGAGTTATATGTTTGGTATGCAACTAATTTTTCACACTGACTTCATCAACATTATCTTATTGACTTACGCGACTTCGTTCGCGTGAAATGTAGTTTTTCACAAATCCCTCGGGAACCATGGATTTTCCGGGATGAAATGTAGCCTATTTGTTAATCCAAAGTAAAATCTATTTCCATTCCGAATTTCAGCGGTTTAGTAGTAGCGCTAAATAAATAACATACAGGTACTTAAATTTTTGTTTTTAACAGTTGAAAAAGTTCCATATGACGTCAGTCACTATCGTAATATTCGCGCAAATATTTACGTAATAATTAATAGCAGTGCTTTTTTTTTTGAAATACGTAATCAAAAGCTCAGCTTAATGTTTGTTTACTTGCGTATTAATGGACGCGTTTCCTTAATAAAGCTTCCGCGCCGAAGCTCGGCAAAGGTTGCGCGGTGAAATGTCGTTCATATATTCATCTCTGATTCTTTTGGCATTGTAATTAATTTTAAATGCACCAAATTTGGCGGGGTTAAGGTTGATAATTTTTTTTCATAAATCTCTCTTGCTTATTAATTTCTGGTTCATTAAACTTTGACACTTCTTTAATTTTTTTTAATACTTATTAATAATAGCTTAATTTTTTTTATAGATGGTATACATATAGTTACTAAGTTTTTCTTTCTCCCTAATTTCTCAGTGCGAGTTGGAAAGTTAAACCACGTATTGTGACGACTCTAAGTCTTACATACTATATAGATATAATACAAATTATGCATACTTATTAACTTAATAGGAGCTTAGAAAAAAAAAAAAAAAATAGATTTTCATCAAAATAAGCTCAGTACATGAGATTAACGATAAATCACTGGAAAAAATATTATTTGGAAATCTTTCATTTTTCATTGGCAGATGACGCCGGGAGCATGTTTACTACTTTACTGGGAGCATGCGGGCTGACGCCTGTGGTGCTTTCAGTATGAATAGCTAGAGCAGCTGACTGAATGCTTGATGTATTCTACCCGTGCTTTTCCATCGTATGATGGAAGCATAGTACGAAGTCGGTTGTTTGGGCGACCAGTAGGGACTTTTATGGCAAAATGGTGATGCTGCCAGGAGTGTCTTCTCATGAGGGGAACTCCTTGATGCTGAAGAGCATATATGTGAACCTTTACATAGTTATTGAGTTCTAATGGCATATTATTTATACACAGGGCCGAGCGGCCTATGGTGTGAAATTTGACTTATGAGTCAAAATGATAATGCAGCCAGGAGTGTCTTCGCATGAAGGAACTCCTTAATGCTTAAGAGCATATATGTGAAACTTTACATACTAATTACCTTCTGATGGCTTATTATTGATACACAGGGCCAAGCGGCCTATGGTGTGAAATCTTTTAGATTTCTTTTGAACGCATTACACTCTCTTGAGAGTAATGGATACTCTGAAAGTTAAGACTGCCAGCTAGAGGCTAGGCCTGTTACACTAGTTATACAGTGATGCTTTGTTCTGCTTGATATAAAGATGATAGTGGAAGCTAGGCCTGTATTTATACGGTGTTTACAGTGTGCTTTGCTCTACTAGTCGTCTGACAATCAGTTATCAATCCACTATGTGGAACTCACCCATACACACTTATGTACCAAAAACGATAACCCTCACGAAAAGGTGGGGGGTCCTGGTTCTTAAATAAACCTAATCTCACCAAATTCAGGGAGAGGACCACCGTCGTTGTGCGGGAGTTGGAGCCAATGACCATCTTTTATAAAAAAGATGCCAACCTAATCTCACTTGCTCACCCAGACTCACTCGCTCACCCAAAGCACTATTCCTTTATTACCTTCTGTGAGTTTGTTAGAACTACAGAAACAGCAATGAGGAGCTGTAATACTGACGTCCAGGGTAAACCTGAATGTTGTGTTGCCACTCGCTGTCAATGTGGTCTTATACGATTCACGAAGGCGTAACTATTAAAACGACCTTATCAACGTACTCAGCGTTCGTGTTTTGATAAACCACGAAGAGTTCGTGTATCGATATACCACGAAGAGTTCGTGTATTGATATACCACGAAGAGTTCGTGTATCAATTATATTTTAGGGAATCCGTGATACGAGAACTGTTACCTCTGAGACTTTAAAAGTATTTGTGTTATTATGGACATAATGTTGATTACTGGGTTCTAATCAATAGACGATCACATGCCAATTAAAATATTTTAACCTTTGGAAGATTAACACTTGATAAAGTGTATGTTTTATGCTCTTATATTTATATGAGGCATTTTGAAACAGTTACAGTATCTCGAAGAAAACACAATGTCGTCAGTCCCAGTAATTATCATTAACATAACAACAAGAGAGAGGCTTGGCCCTGTAGAGGGTCATTGAAATAAGCTCAAAGAGCCCCATTTGACACTTCTTCTTACATAAGTTGACCACTCACGTCATAAGTAGATGTTCACTAGCTGTGTCCCGCGGTGTCACCCGCCTAAATCCTATATCATTTGAAATACCAGAATAAAATATAGCTCTTGATACTCCTTATAGTATCAGCTCTCTGTATGGTCGTAGCGAGGTACGGACAGCCCCCCCCACCCCTCCCCTCTCAGAGCGGTCAGTTACTTAAGAAATAATCGGCCGAAACCGAAACTTAGGCTGAAGCTGAAATTCGTTTTCGGTATCAATTGGTGAGATACTAAATCTTTATATCTAGAAACTCTGCGTTTGTAGGTATACATGTTATTTAAAAATAGCTGTTAGTTTAAAAAATGTTTTTGTTAATTAGGACTAACCCAATTTCTATTGTTTTTGTTTTCTCATATCATCTCGACATTGAAGCGAATAAAACTAAAGATTTGCAAGTCAAGCGCAGAGAGGTAATTAATTTAATTTTGTGTATTTGATATGTCCTACAATAAATCAGCCATAATATTATAGAATAAATTCTTGAATGATTACAAAAACTGGCTATTTGGAAAACGCTATAGCCTCGGTAGCTCTAAGGTTAGGGGTGCCATACAATTTTCAGTGCGCTTTCATTTGAGACCCCACTCAAGTATACTTAGCATTCGGTTATTCTTCTCCCCTTTAACATCCCACAATTTTTAAACACCTCAACCTATTTTCATCATACATGTCTATGAACACTCGCACGTAATTCAAGTTTAATACGAAAAAAACTAAATTGAAATCGCTTCATCCGTTCGGGAGCTTAGGACACAGACAGACTGACAGACAGACATACACGTAATACTTATAACATCCCTCTTTTTGCGTCGGGGGTCAAAGATTCCTGCTACGCATTCCTGCAAATTAGTTTCTGCTGTAAGGTTGGTTCAAAAAACTTGAAATACATATATTCCAACGTCCTTTGTGGACCTGGATTTTTTGGAAATATCCTGTTTGCCTAATTATTCTATAACATAACTAGCGGACCCGCTTAAGCTTCGCTTTGGCTTATGATGCACTTCTTCCCTATCCCTACGCTGCTTCTACCCTACTCCTACCCTACCCCTACATTACCTCTACCGTACCTCAACCCTACCCCTACCCTACTTTTACCCTACCCCTAGGATTTAGGGGTTTGAAAAATAGATGTTGGCCTATTCTCATAGATACCGGATAAGCACAAAAAATTTCATCAAAATCGGTGAAGCCGTCGGAGGAGTATGGCAACGAAAACTGTGACACGAGAATTTTGTATATTAGATATCTACCCGCAAGCGTATGTATTTAGATAACTCATTGGAAAGTTTCCATGCTGCTGTGGAAACGCATACAAAATGCGACCAAACTATTCTAGTTAGATTCGCTCAGGTGGCAGAACTTTGTTCCATTTTAGTTTCCACATAATATGAAATTTTCTAGTCAGGTGAAATAGATGAAGCAACACGCTAGAGAGACGACATTGCTTTAAAAGTTCATGAAATTTTTTTCAACAATAGGTAACAAAATCAATAAGAGCACTATTTAGTGTACCTAAACTTTTTGGAATCAATCTGTAATAGCTTACAGAACGGACAGACAAAAACTTTTGCAAAGAGCAGACTTTACCTTGCTTTTTACGATTAATAGTAATATTCATGTCAAGTTTATGTAGATATTTTGTATTCTAATTGCTTCTTTAGATCTTGTTAAACACGATTATGTATACCTATATATTATGTTTGTTAGCAGTATTTTATGTTGTAATAGGTACACAATTGATAGACCAAAACATAGTACCTAGATATTCCCCGGAGGATTCTGTTACAAAAAGCTTTACTACTGCTGAATTTGGACTAAACTATAATCGGAGACTCCTCCCGTTATTTAGCTCGTGAAATGTAGAGATATCGGAATGTTGTCGTGTATTTTACATGCAGTTTTAGATTATATCAAAATGTGGGGTGATTTCAGACCATGTGGTCGAGTACATTTTCTGGAAATGAACGTTGCAAATAACACCCCCGTAAAGAGAAATGCCTCGCCTTCGCGTCGCTCTTTGGTTGAAAGCTACAGTTGAAAGGTTGAGTTGAAAAGCTTATAACGCCAGCCCGGGCGGGAGAGTCAGTCAGTTGAGTGACAACGGCGAGAGAGCGCGTGTCTGTTTTACATAAACATTACGCCGTGGAAATTAATTTTCTTCATTTTCGTTGTTTGTATTTACTCTGCGCGCAACTGGAAA
Source organism: Bicyclus anynana (assembly GCF_947172395.1). Lineage (NCBI taxonomy): Eukaryota > Metazoa > Arthropoda > Insecta > Lepidoptera > Nymphalidae > Bicyclus > Bicyclus anynana. The sequence goes on from NC_069094.1 coordinate 16,962,821, forward strand.
CTCATTTATTTATCTAGTCTTGTTTAAATAATAAATAAAATAGCGTTTTAATTAAATTTTCTTTATTGTTTTGATTGTGTGAAAAATTCTTTCTATTTTTATTATTGTTTCTTATTTTGTTTGAGAAACGAGTGCAGAATAAAATTTTATAATTAAATTCATGAACAGTTTGTTGAGGTTTTTCTAATTGAATGGGGCAAATCTGAATTGCGAAGTTCTCATAGGGTTGCCAGCAATTGTCTCTACTTTCGGCACAGCATCATCATCTTTAGCACGAGTAAGTAAGATGTTCTATTTGCTTTTTTAACCGGTTCTAACAAAGCGGACTAGCTACTTATGATAATATGACACTTTTACAACGACACGGACGTCTATTTGCTATTAATACTTATGGACTAAGGACCTGCAATGACCAGATAGACCTCATTTTATATTGGCTAAAAAATTGTCAGCCTACTATTAGTAAGTCATCACCATCATCATTATCAACCCACATTCGGCTCACTGCTGAGCTGGAGTCTCTTCTCAGGGGTTAGGCCAATAGTCCACCACGTTGGCCCAATGCAGATTGGCAGACTTCACACACGCAGAGAATTAAAAAATTCTCTGGTATGCAGGTTTCCTCACGATGTTTTCCTTCACCATTTGAGACGCGTGATATTTAATTTCTTCAAATCCATACAACTGAAAAGTTGGAGGTGCATGCCTCGGACCGGATCGAACCCACACCCTCCGGAATCAGAGGCAGCGGTCATATCAACTCGGCTATCGCGGCTCATACATTAGTAGTACGGTAGCCATTTATGGAGTTTCCATTGTGGTGACTTTGTAAGCTTGCAAGGGCCCAAACTCCAAACCCTCAACCGTTTAAGTATAAGGACCGTTGACGAAGAAGTTTCTTTAATATTTTCTTCGGCATAATATTAAAAATCTCAATCGATAGTCATTTGAGCTTTGCGACAACCCTTGGAAAAATCCGTTAGCCCTTATTCGCACGAGAGCTAAAAAAGCTATGCGTTAAAACCCAGCGTTGGCGGGCGTAGCGTATAGTATGAAGTTGAATGAAGGTAAATTTCCAACGTACAAAATTGAAATTGCAACTCTGCTCGATAAAAAGCGTCGTGTTTTAAAAACGCTGTCGTGTTAACATATATACTTGGGCACGCATTTGTTGTAATTGAACGCTTTTTTAACGTCCGTTAAAAAAACTTTTGTGCAAATGAGGGCCTTAAGTGCAAAAAACTGCGTTCGGTACATGACGACGCACCCGCACCGCCGACGCAATTTCTTGACGTTCATTCTAAGCACCGTTCACACAGCATTACCGAGCATGGAATATACTATAAATACTCGTACATACGTTTACGGTTTATGTATTTTGCATAGTCTAAAAAAATTTCGTCGCACCGCACCCGATGTGATGCCAGTGCAATTTTTGCCTCTGTACATGAATTTTCGGTGCGGCGCCGGTGCGGGTGCAGCATCGAGTACAGTGTGCACGGAGCCTTAGGGTCTGTCTAACGAAGAGTTGCCACAAAGCATGGGTCTGGCAATATTCTTTGTTATATCAATTACATTTACAGTTGAGAATCTGGACGCTTGAATCCTGCGACATTCCAATGCCGCCGTGGACCAAAATCCATATGCGCATACAATACTTACTAGTGGTACAAGAATAGGCTAACAAACATTCAACCTTCATAAAATAAGGTATCAGATAGTGTTTCTCTTTTCCTATCTTTCTTCATTTTTCAAGTCATGAAAATTGATGATTATCCAAGCTTTTAGTCAATAAATTGTAGATCTTTATAGATATTAAATATAAACATAAAAAAGTTTTTTATTTTTTATGTTATAAAACTAACATTTTATTATGTGTTAACAATTTTTTATAACCCCGTTATCGATACAATTTAGAGGGAGCTCATAAAAAAATTTACTACTGTATTTTTACTGTTGCTTAATTAATCATAACTATTACATCATCTTTACTTCTATAATTATAATAAGTAGTAAACATATTAAGAAGTAAAGTTTATTAGGTTGTAGGAGCTAATGAGCCGATTTTGAAAATTCTTTTACCAATTGAAAGCCATCCGTAGAGATAGGGAAAGAACGGGAAAGTAAGTAATTTACAAATACAATAGTGAGTTTGTTTGTTACGTTTTAACACCGAGATATCTAAAGCGTTGTATTAATTCTTTCACCAATGGAAAGCTACATTATCCGCGAAATGTAAATAATAAACTATATTTTATCCCCTTCAAAGTATAAAAATACGTAATGCATGTGGGATAACATTATTTAATATTTTATAGATCTACAAAGAGTCTGCGAAGGCATACAAATTATGCCTTAAGTCATTAAGTATAGGTTCTTCTTGGAACATCCGTCACGTTATATGAAAATTTAGTCCAGTTTCCTCACGGACGAAGGCGCGGGCGTGCACTAGTAGTAATATAATAATAGATGTATAATTGTAAACTTACACGCTCGCGTATAATCGGCTTGAAGCCTTACGCGATTAAAGCCTTGGAAGTGATCAACCTGCAGCAGTTTTTGTCTTAGCGCTACTTAGAATTAACACATAAACTCTAGACCGATAGATCTTAGTCCAAAGGGGAAGATGATAATATTATTCTCCTAACTTATGCTTATCAGCCGATCCATTGCTGGACATAGGCCTCTTGCATGGACCTCCAAGCACAACAGTCGAGCCGCCAGCATCCAGCGGCTCCCTGCAACCCGTTTGATATCGACCAACAATGCGCTTATCCGGTGCGGGGTCGCCATTCCAACACCTTGGGACCCCAACCTCTTCTAACTAAGTGACCTGACTATAGCCACTTCAGGTTCGCGATTCGGTGAACTATGTCAGTGACTTTGGTTCGTCTGTGGATCTCCTCATTCCTGATTCGATCACGCAGAGAAACTCCAAGCATAGCTCGCTCCATCGCCCTTTAATAATACTTAATCAATTAAATAGAAACAAAGCTACACCTTCGTTTATCATGTAATTAGGAAAGGATAGATGGGTGGGTTGCCAATTATTTGCCAATAAAACTCTCTCCCACTACAGCGGGTTAGGTAATTGCCTCAATTTAGGGTAATTACGTCATAATCACCCGGCTCACGTAGCGCTATCCTTCTACGCGACGTGCATCGTGTTTACTAAGTTGCAACTTGTTCAATCAATTAATATATGAAGAGTAACCCATCTATTTGTATTATATAGTTTTTGTAATCCTCTATTCTAATATTAAAAATGCGAAAGTAAGGCTGTATGTCTGTTACTTGTTCACGGTTACACCGATGACCCGATTAGAATGAAATTTCGTATATAAATAGGACCTTGGAACAGAACATAGGCTACTTTTTATCCCTAATGGAAATATAGAAGAGGTACGTCAAACACTTATCAAAAAATATCACCCAGCTCTCAGAATATAACGTTTGAATAATGAGGCAGTGACAATGTGTTCTTCTCCTAAAATAAGCAGATGATGTAAAGTCTTCAGCGTATTCCTACACGTAGTAAATAAGTTTTGAAGTAGGTACTAATTAGTTCGTACTTAATTCCTTTAAGACTACCAAAGTTGGAGCCAAGACAAAGACTGTGTTTCACGACTAATTGTGCGATCCACTGAATTCAATTAAATGCATGCGTTTAATTAGAACACGAGGTAGTTTACGTATTCATCATCATGGACGATCACCGCTGGTGCTTTTGCGTGGACTTCCAAACACGATCTCGAGCCGCCAGCATACAACGGCTCTCTGCAACCGGCTTGATCCACCTGGTGGGGAGGTCTGTCAACACTGCGTTTTCTAGTGCGGGGTCCGGGGTTTACGTATTACTTACTTTTAATTTGTTTCTCAGAATGGAGGTAGGCGTCCGGATAGTAGGAATAGTCCTGAGGGTGCTGAACTTCCTCCTCGCGCCGCTGTTCTGGCTGCACTGGCGCAAGCAGGACCCCCTGCGCGTGCCCCCCATACAGAACCCGGTGCTGCTGCAGAGCGCGTCCGAGCTCGCCGAAGCCATCCGCTCTGGGAAGGTAATGACACATATACAGTTACAGTTGGAGATACAGTTGTAAATACATACTAAGCTCAACTCCTGGAGCCGTTATTCCATCTCCGTGCACAGCGCAGATATTAAACATTAGGTAGCTATTGCATACAAATTTCTATCACCCCTTCAGGATCTGTAGTTTACTTCTGGATGAAAGTTACCAAAAATCCATTGAGCGAACCCTGAAAGCAACAATATCCTTCAACAAGAATAACAGTATCGTTGCGAAACTCCTAGGAAGATACAGACACAGAGGACAGGCCAAATCCATTGGCAATTCCCCATAATTCAATAGAAGAGTTCTTCAATGTGACCATCCTTCAAAATTCATTTATTTCAGTATACGAGATTTTTGATACGTCATTTGCCTATTTGTAAAGATTCTACTACCGGTTCGGAAGGCAGATTCTTTTGAGAAGAAACCGACAAGAAGAAAGTTTCCTAAATTGCTGCTGAGAAGAAACCGGCAAGAAGAAAGTTTCCTAAAAAACCTTCTAAGTTTACTTACAGAATAGCTGTAAACTGAAACTAAATATCTGTATTGTTCACAGTTGACCAGTGAAGAAGTGGTCACAACCTTCATATCGCGGATACACGAGGTGAACCCCCACATCAACGCCGTGGTGCAGGACCTCATGTGCACGGCGGTGTACCGCGCGCGGGAGGCCGACTTGCTACTGCGGGAAGTCAGGCTCAGGGGCGAAATAGATGAGCTCATAGTCACTAAGCCACTCCTAGGTGTTCCATTCACTATTAAAGAAAGCTGTTCTCTGAAAAGTAAGTTCATCTTAGTTTTTTTTTTTATTATTCTTTACAAGGTAGCCCTTGACTACAATCTCACCTGATGGTAATTGGTAAGTGATGATGCAATCTAAGATGGAAGCGGGCTAACTTGTTAGGAGGAGAATAAAAATCCTCCGCGAAAATCGGAACGCTATATCGCTTGGCGGTACGACTTTATCGGTAGGGTGGTAACTAGCCACGGCCGAAGCCTACCACCAGCCAAACCAGGACCAATTAAGAAAACCTCAATCGGCCCAGCCGGGGATCTAACCCAGGACCTCTGTCTTGTAAGTCCACCGCGCATACTACTACGCCACGGAAGTCTTCAAAAAGTTCTATAGAAAATTGTTTTCTATGACCTTTTTTGGCAATAATTAAAGAAAATATTCTGGCAAAGGTAATGGATTTGACCTTTTTTTTTTTTTTCCTTGAGGAGGAAAAAATCCCTGCGGACTCCTGCCTATGTCCGACTTGCACGGACTTAAATAACCTCCTCTACTCCAAGGGTGGCACGGGACCGCAATGCATTACTTCATGCCCCCCTCTTACGAATTTTCTCTCTTCTTTTTCTCATCTTTTTCTCGAACCTCTCTTCTCCTTATTGTTTCTTTCATCATTTGCGCGTATGCTTGCCACTCTTTTTCGCTATTCAGCATACGTGTTATTAAGTTTCGAGAGCTTACGGCGCTGTGTGTTCCCTGTGCCACCAATCTCAGATCCGCGCAAGCCGGACACTCAAAAATGGCATGTCTTGGGGTGTCTTCCTCTCCGCAAAAGTAGCACTTGTCTGTTGGGGTTTTCCCAATTGCGAATAGATAAGTGTTGAACACCCCGTGACCACTAAGCGCCTGCGTGAGCCAGCGATCCACCTCTCCGTGTTTTCTGTTAAACCAGCGTTTGAGATCAGTTATTAACTCCCTCGTCCATGCTCCTTTTCCTACTTCTTTCCATTCTTTTTCCCACTCTGTAAGAGATTCTTCCCGTATTTCTGTTAGCTTTAGCTCTTTATTAGAAAAAAGTTGGGCGCGTTCTCTGACCATTTTATCTATGGGAACAAGCCCTGCAATAACGAGAACTGCATCTGTGGAGATTGTTCGGTATGCTCCACAGATACCAATGGCTAAACGTCGCTATACGGCTTCTAACTTTTTCCGGTATAGCTCTACCCTCATTGCTCTATCGAAAATTAGCGCCCCGTAAAGAATGACTGAGTGGGCAACCGATGCCAGCACTCTTCTCTTGCTTGCTCTCGGACCACCCTTAGTTGGCATTTGTCGATATAGTGCCTCCGTCATATTCTGTGCCTTTTTTGCTACCTCCTCTATGTGCTTTTTATAGTTCAGGTTCTTATCCAACCAGAATCCCAGATATTTGATGTAATCTTTTGGTGTAATTAAGGCATCCTGAACTACAAATGTTATGGGGTCTAGCTTTCTTCTCCCGCTAAATACTATAGCTTCAGTCTTTTCTGGAGCTAAAGACAGCTGTTTTCCGAGCATCCACCGATGTGTTTTAGGGCCGTGTTGGCCTTTACCATTAGTGCTCTTTCCGTATTTGCTACGACTATTAATGGATTTGACCTGTGACCACGTGGTGGTTATTAACGAGGAAGTATCGCCACTGTTCCAATGCAGGTTAGCGGCCATAAGGGCAGTCTTGAATTAGACCAGAAACAACCGAGAGAAAAAACGAGCACACGAAAGTTAAACCAATTTCGAAACCAGCGCGTTTTTAATTGACATTGATATATATTATTTGTTTTATTGTAGTTCACATAGGTATAGGGGGCCCATAGGTAAAGATTACTTAGGGCATTTAGTAACCATAATCCGTCACTGTATAGGGGTGATGTTTGACTCTATTACGATCACTATCAGTTGTCAAAGATAATCATGAGAGGGCTTAACGTACTCTCCGAGACATGGGAGTGTGACTCAGCCGACTTCCCAACTCCGAGCTGTCACTGTTTTATTAAAGAAAGAAAAGAAAAAATAAATCACAACCCGATCAAGACTCAAAACCCGGATTTAATGATGAACCTCATTCCCGTAGGAGTAGGCTCCTTCCACTTACTACGACCCTATTTCCAATCTTATAACTTCTCTATACCTATACCCTTTTATACAGAACAGACTTGTGTCTCGTTGTGTATTTATTTAGAATGTCCTGAAATTGGTTCAGGAACATCGCCTCCCCTTATAAATCTCTTTTATTAATCATCTTCTATTCAAGCAGACAAGTCCGTCCATACGGCGAACGGAGCAGTCGCTCCAGGCGCCAAATCCTAAAGGGCGCCTAAATGGTAAAGAAAAATAAAAGAAATTTCTTTTTTTCGATTGTCTATATATTTAACGAAGAGATGATTGAGAGACGCGAATAGAATGCGCAGGCGCAGGCCTGATTTTCAATGCACTCTAGAAGTCCAAAGCTTCGCGTTCCATACATACCAACTTTGTACTCAAAATTGGTATAAGTACCTATATTAATAGGAGCAAACAGGAAAGGCGCCATATTTGGATTTCGCTCCATTCTAAAATTTACTTCGGGCCGGTGCTGCAAGGAGACTTTTAGATTATAGTTAATCATATATTCCTTAACACCCAGGTATGTCGAACTCGGTGGGCTGCCTGGAGCACCGCGGGCGCACGGCGCGAGAGGACGGGCGCGCGGTGCAGCTGGTGACGGAGGCGGGCGCCATCCCGCTGCTCATCTCCAACACGCCGGAGCTGTGCCTCGGCTGGGAGACCACCAACCTGCTGCACGGCGCCACCAACAACCCCTACCGCCTCAGCACCACCCCGGGCGGCTCCTCGGGGGGAGAGGTGGGTCTCTGAACGCTTGCGACTTTGATATCTCCGGCACTATCTCACGTACATTAGTTTCACTGAATGGTGGTATACTTACGTGGTTCCAGACAACCCGTATCAAACGATTCGCCTCGATTTCCATAGCAACTTCGTTGTTAGTGACATTTTATTTTTGGCGATATAAATAAAGAAATATAGTTCAAATTCTAATAAAACTAGTTATAGGCGAATATTATTTACATCGACAATTATAAAATAGCGGAATCACACCCCAGTTAAATTGTGGTTGCCTTTGTGGCATTTCTTATCACCTAAACATCTTCAAATCAACAGAGTAGGCACTTTCTATGCCAGCGTTTCATCAGAACTCAACATTAAGAAATAGCTGACTCGCAACAACCAAATCAATTTTTAGTTGTATGAGTTTCTCCGATACTTCTATTTGTAGGTAATTTTAGTAATGATTTGATTTGAGTTACGTAGTTTGGTATATTTCTCTGTAGAGTAATAATTAGTCAGAATAGACAACTGTTGAGCAAAGAGCATCCTAACTGCATGTCCTACCTAGAGACCTTGCATCGCTTGCTCGACTAATATTTACTTTGCGACAATACTAACATAGTATTTACCTAACATACTCTTATAGAATTCTAGTGGACACGCGACTTCATACGAGAAATACTAGACTAGAGGACGCCTGCGACTCTGTCGGCGTCGTATATATCCTGGATAAAATGTTGTCTATGGTATTAATCCAGGGTATAATCTATCTCCATTCCATATTTCAACAAAAAAAAAAAGCAAATGCTAATACCGCCCTTTGTCTAACCCGGCGCTGTATGGAAGTTTGTATAGAGCATTCCGCAATTTTCAAGGTAGAAAGCTGAAAATTGGTATGCAGACTATAGACTTGCACAGATGGCGAGTAACAAACTTATAATCTTAGACTTATAAAATATGCTTAAAATATAATAATATTATGGGTAGGTATGTCCTTGGAGAGTCTACGTCTGTAGGCTACATAATTAATATTTAATTTAAGTTTTTGTTTCTTTTATTTGTAGTTGTAACTTGTAACCTAATTACCATAAATATTATTTTGCTTTTAATTTTTAATTCTTTATTTGGTTGCATTTGTTTTTCTTTGTAACTTAACGCAAATTTATGTAAAAAGTTTTCAACTCTTCATTTTAAGTATTAGCAGGAAATATCATCTGTGCAAGATGTAGCTACCTTTACGTAAAATTATATGTTTTGCACCCTACCCTACCCTAGTTTATCAGATAATTTAGTTCTGTTGGTTATCCAAAAAAATAAACAAGTATGTTCGTCACGAGCATCACCCTTGACTTGCGCAAGTGGTCGAGGTGTCAGGCATTACTAATATTATAAACGCAAAAGTTTGTATGGATGTTTGTAACTCTTTAACGCCGCCACTACTGAAGCGATTTGACTGAAGTTTAGAATGGAAATAGATTTAGCTACTTTCATCCCGGTAAAATCTATGGTTCCCGCGGGATTTGTGAAAAACCGAATTCATGTAGACGAAGTCGCGGGCGTCCGCTATTTAGTGATAAGGTGTTAAGTGTGGCACAATGTTTGAAAATAAAATGTTTTTGACTTTCTTTCTAAGTCCATCAGCCTGAGCTTGATGTGTACTGTTTAGTTTAGTAACATTTCATAAAAAAAACACAATACATAATTTAAAAGAAATAATTTATGAAATAATATATGCTTTACCAACAAACTTCAAATTATCTTTGTTAGTAAACAGCGCACATCAAGTATAGCTTTAGTATGGGTACTAATATAGCTTGGCAATTTCGTTGATGACACTCCCATGAGATGCGGGAGACTGTGCGGGTATGAAGTCGTGCGCGCGTCCCGGCCCGCGCGGACCATCGGGAGTGTCACGAACGGATTAGCCAAGCTATAGTCCTTGATGAGGTGTGTGTCACTGTCGCAGGCCGCGCTGCTGGCGAGCGGCGCGTCGGCGCTGTCGGTGTCGTCCGACATCGCGGGCTCCATCCGCATCCCGGCGGCCTACTGCGGCGTGTTCGGCCACAAGCCCACGCCGGGTGAGTCGCTGCTTTGTTCTTGCCTAGCAGAACCTATGTCTTATAGGATCTGCTAGTTCTTCTTTTTTCGTGTTAAGTAAGTGCCGATGGCTTCATGTGGGACCACTACGGCGTCACCGGGGAGTTTGGGCGAGCGCAGAAGCATCGCCTGATGAGACTCGAAGGCTGAAACAAAGATAGAGGACGGAACGACTCTGTAAGGGCGTCTCCTATGACGTGACCGTGACCTGAGTGAATCAGTCCGGACGCCCCCGAGATCGTGAGTTAGAAGACCCACGTCCGGGTGACGTTAGATATCGGGGACTTTAAAGCTTAAGGGTCGTTTTGGGACGGTGAGCAAACACTACACTAGTTAAGATCGAACGGATCGTGGTTTTATAAAGCGTTAGCTTTGAACGGAGGGCTGCTAGTGCTATTATATCTACTCTTCTATCCACTGCAGAGGCGTAGCTAACGCCTTATCAGCTGTATCAATTATACGGGGCCCTTGGACTACAGAGGCACTTGCGTGCGAAAGCAAAAATCAGAAAAATGTAGGTAATCCACAATCTCAATTTCCGCGGTTCGGTTTGCACCCAAAAGTTGGAAACATCCTACATAAGTTAAGTTACTCATTTATTGTAAGCGAGCATTTTTGTTTCTTTTGTGAGAAATTTGTTCCCTGAATTTGCCTGATGGTGTTACACTCCTGTGCCTTGGAAAACACGTTAAATGATGATCGTTACAGAATCAAACAGTATCATACCAGTAAGTCTGCCAAACTGCATTAGAACAGCATGGTGGTCTGATCTCCGTATTCCCACTTTTATAAGGAGGGAGGCTTTGCCCCTGTAATGAGCCGAAGACCCGAGGTTTCTCTTGGCCAATCTAACACATGTGAACTCGTTATCTATACTTATAATAAAACTGGTCACTTATATGATGGCAATATTGCGATTCAGTTAAGAAATAATATATTAGTACTTATGTATAATAATATACGAATATTTATGTTCCCATTGTATTTTACATACAATACACCATAACTGTCGTTAATGGAACTGACGACGGCTAGCTATTTAATTTCACTTCTCCGAGATTTCGGTTTAATAACTGTAAAAATGCATGTTGCCCTCCACTATATACAATAGCGGCCTCCCTTCCAGAATGATATATTAAGATATAATTGAACTACTTAATATAAGAAAATAATAATAAAAACCAAGTGTGCTTTAGACCTCACGACTGAAGTCAAATTCATTTCAAATTACAAAAACAGCGCCACAGGCTCTTGAAGTATACAAAAAGTGATTGTTTCAAAGTTCTCTAAGAACGCCATCTGCTGGTAGTTTAAAATAACAAACACTGTTTCACTGTGCCTGTAGATGGCAGCATGCAACTTAAAATCTTTGATTACATTTTGCGAGCTGCATTCACCAACTTACTCCCGTAGTTTCACTGAACTGATAATATCAATCGAAAATTCAAATTCCAGGAATAATATCAATCGAAGGCCACGTCCCGACGCTGACTGACGAAAACTACCCAAAGTTCCTAACGGTGGGCCCCATGACGCGCTACGCGGAGGACCTGCCGCTGCTGCTGTCGGTGATGGCGGGGCAGCAGGCGCACCGGCTCGAGCTGCAGCGGCCCGTGGCCGTCGACCGGTTGAGGGTGAGCTACTGTGTGGGAGCTGGTGCTCTAAACTGCAGGCTGCAGATCATTTTGTTTTCTGTATTCTCATAATTAACAGGCGATGGACGTCCACTGCTGGACATCCTCTTTAGCGAGGTAATGCCCTTAATTGACCATGCTGGGCATAGGGGTTGGTCATTCGTAGAAATAGACTACTCGCACCAGTGTCGCTGTTGTCCGATACCGGTTTGTGACACTTGTGAAGTCTAGCCGAATTGAAATGGTTATACAGTAATTTATGGTTGATGCACCACGAGCAGGTGAGGTTAGCAGTTGGGGAGGCTGACTGGTATTAGCTTCCCTTTTACACCCCTTGTGTATTCTGCTTCATGGTAATATGCTCATAAGCAATGACCCACTTACCTATCTGATAGCACTATATTAGAGCATAGTTTTCTTCGGGTGCTATATTTTGCAGTAGATTTACAGGCAATTGCCGCGAGACGAAGAACGTGCCTCTACTGCTGTTCATGTAGGTTTAAAAAGCGGTACAAACCAGAAAACCAGAAGATTGAGCTTGCTATTGCTACATTGTATCGCAGTTATCGTTCGTATATTATGCCTGGCTTTGTATACCTGACCATTAGGAAGTATATTGAAATGTTCCTGTGCACGCTCTTAAATGTAGTTCTAGATACCAAGAGGCAGGCAGCCTCTACGATGTTCTAAATTTCGTAATTTTACGTTTCTCAACATTTCCTGTAACACTAGGCTGAATAATACATCGAAACCAAAGCAGCGAACTAGTATTTAGCTGAACTCTGTCATAACCTAGTATTAGAACTAACGAACCAATATCAATTCAAGAGCTCTATACGAAGAACATGTGGTTACGTTAGGATTCCCGTTTCAGATATACCACATGACGGAGGCCACCAAGTCGATAGCGTTGCTGAGCGTGCACCCCGCCATACAGCAGGCCGTGCTGAAGGCCACCGACTACCTGCACAACAAGTGCGGGGCCACGCTCTGCGCGGTGAGTTGATTCATCACATCCACAGAACATGGGTCTGTTGTATGGACTTCCTAACATCACGATACTGAGCCGCTTGTATCCAGCGAATCTCTGTTACTCGCTTGATGTCGTCAGTCCACTTGGTGGAAGGTCGACCAACACTGCGTTTTCCGGTGCAGGGTCGCCATTCCAGCGCCATGGGATCCCAACGTCTATCGGCTCTTCGAACTATGTGCCCCGCCCATTGCCATTGCAGCTTTGCGACTCGTTGAGCTATGTCGGTGACTTTGGTTCTTTTGCGGGTCTACTTTTCTGATTCGATCACGCAGAGATACTCCTAACATAGCTCATTCCATCGCCTGCTTTGTGACGCTGAACCTTCTTGTGTGGCCCATAGTTAGAGAAAGTCTTGGAAGCATCACTGGCAAGACGCACTGTTCGAACATTTTTATCTTCAGGTACTGAGGAATTTCGAACGAAAATATTTCGCGAAGTTTCCAGAATGCTGCCCAGCCGAGTTTGATTTGGAGAGCTTGATTAATGAATAAAATCAGTGCGACCTTGACGATTGTGTGACACCAGGGTGTGACACAATCGATGAAGGCTTATGCTCTGTATTGAATCATAAAAAATAATTATTCAAATCGATCCAAGCGTCTTCGAGTAATCGCGTAACATACCTACATACAGAAAAAGTAATAAAAAAAATTGAGAACCAACTCTTTTTTTGAACTCGATTAAAAACATGTAGTATGATTGTGTTTGTTTGTAACATCACAGGAGAAGTTCAAGGAGCTGGAGGAGTCTGTGGAGATGTCGGTGTCGGTGTTCTTTGCCATGAAGGACATCCCCAACATGCTGCAGGACCCACTCAACCCTAAGGTGAGTTGCACTTGCTCTGTAGGGTAACATATCATACCACGACATATCTCTCGATATGTGTCGTGCATGGAAATGTTGTGAAAAAAATTTTTTAAATAATTTTTCGGAAAAAACATCCTAGTACTCCCCAGATACTCTAGTTCTGTGTTAGCGCATTTCCGTTACGTTTTACTATTAGTGTGCTTTGAAGTATGCAGTTTCATACAAATAATATGAACCAGCTGGAGGCGATACGGAACCGTTATATTGAGTTTTTAGCCTAATCCGAGTGCCCAGCTTTCATAATATTATACATATTCGCCATTGCACAAGCATGCAAGGAACATGCATGTATTTTTCAATATTTTTTTAAAAAAAAAAACGTTATATTACTCTTCCTGCACTAGATAAAGCAAAAAGAAGAGAAAATAAAGAGAATTTTAAATAATTTAAATTACTCGCAGTACTGTGCATAAATAAAATATTTGAAGATCGACGTTATTGCCAGTGAATACGATAGACTTTGACATCATACTTTTAGCCTCAATAGTTCAACGGTTAGAGCGGTCGGCCTCATCACCGTGGGGTGGCGGTTCGATCCCCGCCCCGTTGGTCTATTGTCGTACCCACTCCTAGCGCAGTCTTTCCCGACTAGTTGGAGGGGAATGGGAATATTGGTCATATTTAAAAATATATGGCAAATATTCTTTTAAAAAAAAAATACTGTTCTTATAAAAATAGTCGCTTGTGACTGAATTAAAATATAAACTCCATGATTATTATAATATAGCTCTCGCGACAGCTCAATTAGCTCAACTATTACTATCTGTACCTTAAGATTAGCATCAGTACCCTAAGATCAGTGTACCCAAGATTATCATAAAGTACTGATACGTGTGTGTTTATATTTACAATAAACATATTGTAACTGACCGTCGACAAAATCTTACCTATAAGTCGATTAGGGAATATGGAAAAGGTATATTGCATTTTCCCTAATCGATGAAACTTTTATTATAAATATAAATGTGTTTTGCAGCACGAGAAAAGTTTGCTGATGGAGATAATAAAGTACTTCACCGGCAACGGCTCGCGCTCACTGCAGGCGCTGGGCTTCGCGCTGTTGCGCAGCAAGCTGCTGTTCATACCGCGGCGCCGCCTGGCCCACCACAGGGAGCGAGCGCGCCGCCTGCGGACTATCATGATGGTGGGCTTCTGTCGCACTATTCTATAACTAGTTATATAACATTCATCTTAAGTAATTATGTAACTATAACGTAGAATATATTTCACCATAATTTACTAAACAAATGAAAGACTATAAGCCGATCATGAGTTGTAGGTATCTAGTGTCACCACTGAAAGTCACGATCATCACATCACCCGACTTAGTTTTAATTAATAATATTTAGCTTATCTTTAGCAGACTCATAAGTGGTTTACAAAAATAAGAAAACCAATGTCGACAAATGTTATGATTGACAATATTTGTCAAGGCAACTCAATTAACAAATCAAACTGTAACCAAAATCAGACCCTGAGTGAAGTAATGACCTTTAGTGAACCAACACTAACTTTTTCCACTCAAGTCACTCTCCCCGCCTATTCCAAGTAACCCATAAAGAATTACACAGCAAGAAATGTGGACGGCTCGAACGCCACGAGCATACTAAAGCCGACCGCATGACGAGCGCCGTATATCGCAAGTCGTTTCCGCCAACCGATCTGTACCCCTCTCTAACTCCCCACTCTTTCTCGCGAACCAAGTCGCGCCATACGTCATATCCATCACAAAGTACTATTTCCTACATTATAATCTATACTAATATTATAAATGCGAAAGTAACTCTGTCTGTCCTTTTCACGGCTAAGCGGCTGAACCGATCAAGATGAATTTAGGTATGATCGTAAATGGGACCTTGGAGCAAAACATAGGATACTTTTTGACCCTAAAATAAAAATAGAACGGGGGTGAAATAAGGGTTGAAAGTTTGTATGGAAAGTCCTTCATTTTTACTCTTTTAATTATTCATCCTATTAATATTATAAACGCGAAAGTATGTATGGATGTTTGTTACTCTTAAACGCCGAAACTACTAAACCGATTTCGTCGAAATTTGGAATGGAAATAGATATTACTCTGGTTTAATACATAAGTTACTTTTTATCTCGAAAGAGTCCATGGTTCCCGAGGGATTTGTAAAAAACTAAATTTCACGCGGACGAAGTCGCGGGCGTCTGCTAGTATGAAAATAATAATGTTATACGGATGCTTGTTGTAGGAGAAGCTAGGCACAGACGGCGTCCTGCTGTACCCGGTGCACAACTCGCTGGCGCACTACCACAACCAGGTGTTCCTGCGCGCCTCGGGCGTCATGTACTCCATGCTGTTCAACGTGCTCGGCTTCCCCGCCACCGTGGTGCCCATGGGCCTGCACGACGGGCTGCCCGTCGCCATACAGGTGATACATTACCGGCTGTACCCTGACATTACCGGTTGTACCCTAGCATTACCGGCTGTACCCTAACATTACCCTTACATTTTTTTTAAGAATATTTGCCATATCTTTTTTAAATATGACCAATATTCTCATTCCCCTCCAACTAGTCGGGAAAGACTGTGCTAGGAGTGGGTACGACAATAGAACAACGAGGCGGGGATCAAACCGCCACCCCTCAGTGATGAGTCCGACCGCTCTTACCGTTGAGCTATTGAGGCTTACGAAGAACATTACCTTTCGTTTCTTAAGATTACAGATTTCTTAGACAACAAATACCACGTATACGGGATTGTACATGTATACAAACTTAAGAAACCTCTAATATAAGTGTTGAGTCAACTATTATTGTTCCGATAGACGTCTCAGTCTATGGTCGTTATAGCGAAAAGCTTCGACCAACACCATAAGAAGCTTTCACTCAATGGCGTGCACAAGATTTTTAACTAGGGTAAGCTTTATACATACAAATTGTACAAAAAGAAAATTTCCTCCTCCAATACAGATTTGTAATGAATCCTCAGGGTATGCATTGCGTTTATACATCTATGCAGTGCACGTCACTGCTTTCACTTAACTGTTGGATGAAGAGTCGGATACAGAAGACAGTGATTCTTGAGACGGCGCGTATTGTGAGGAGGTTCCTCACTCTGGAGCCCCATTTGAGTGCCTAAGCAACCACCAGTTGCTTAGGCACTCAAATGTCCCACAGCGGGACATTTTTATTAATTTTGAATAGTGTTTTGTTTTGTATTTTATAAAAATCGTTAAAAATATAAGTGAAAATTACTAATTTGCAGTGATTACCGTCTGTCCTCTACTAGTGATTACCAACTGTACCTTTATTTGCAGGTGATCGCCGCTCCATATCAAGACAGACTTTGCCTAGCGGTTGCGAAACAACTGGAAGAGCGGTTCGGTGGTTGGCAACCGATAGTATAAACCAATGCAACCATTGATTACTACATAAATATAATATTAACTAATATTTGTCAGTCTGAGTGTAATGAAAGTGATTTTCGAAGAATTTACAATCTGACTTCATGAGATTGCAGCTTTTGATGTCATTGTTTGGAATAACTGAATTTGTATACTATTACTGATTACGTGAACCAGTGGCGTGCAGTTTCGGTCAGGGTAGGCACTTGGTAGGTATTTCTTCAAGAATATTTTGAAAATTATGGAATAGCCAGTGCCTTTATGTGTGTATGGGTAGCCCGCCACTGTCTTGAATGTATAGAGACGAATTATTTAGTTCCTGAGCTAAATGTTACAGTTCAAAGTTCGAGTCCTGGGTCGGACAAAAAACAAGCGTTTGAATCCCAGCGGCTCATGAGTTGGAATGATATCCGATAGGTTCCAGGTTCCATTGTACTAATTTTGTATTTGTTCCCATAAAATCTTTTCGTTTAGTTGAAAAGTAAAAGGGAAAATTAGGCATGTAAAAAACTTGGCTATTATTCGACTTAGAGTAAAACCAATAATTGTTTTATATTATATTTGTTGAAGATGTTATGGCTGTGTAGACACGTGCGATTGTGTGTAAAACTGAACGTCAGAAAAACAGAAACATGTTTATAAATATATCTGTCTGTGCGTGTTTGCATAACAACGGTTTTCGGTAAACTGGTTTCGATGTCACACGCCTCTGTATCACTAAATAATTTAACATTGCGTTTCTGTTGTGCTTTCGGTCCTTTAGTTTACACACACAAACGCGTGTGTGCTGTCATACAACCAAAGCCAAAAATATCAACTTATGATAGGTCACTTGATCTTTATACATATTTCATATTGATTCTATTTCTACAATCGCTAACGCTTTAAAAACTAAAAAAAGTGGATAGAAGCAGGCGTTTCATATATAATATTTTGCTATAATTGACTTTGCATTTGCACGTTGTAGAGTGAACATCTCCGGTTTTGGGGTGAAACGTACGTAGAGCAAAATAAAATTTTTTTTATCTAAAAAGTGTGTGCCAGCCCCGACGCACGAATGGCATGCATACACTATGTACGTTTCAATACCTTCGCCTGAAAAGTGAAAGGTGCGCAAGGAGACCGAGGAGCAGCAGGCCGCGGCGTGCGCGCCCGCGCATGTGTTGGTGGCAGAGTAGGTTGCGCACTAAAACATAACGCTATATAATTTTTTCATATCGAGGACTATATATGAAAAATCGATTCTTAAGGAGTAAACTCCAAAAATATATGTAAATGACATTTTTTATTTTTTGCAGCGTTAGCGTTTTTAGAAATAGAATCGATAGCATGGCTATAGACTGGTGCACTCGTATCACGAAGGCAACACAAAGTGTCGAACTCAACAAACCACATGTATGGCGTGGTTGTTTTTATACGTTTTAACTATGGTGTAGAAAATAAAAAGAGGTGGATACAGTGAATGTTTTTCGGATTTCAATATATATTAGATATCGGATTCCGTTTTTTTCTTTTTGAGACGCGGAACGGAACCCTGAAAATGTTTCCTTTGTTGACTACAGCGAGTCCTTTTTTCCAAATGCAAGGGCCGTTTCAAACGTGTTTTTAATACAATATCAGCTTTTTCTTTTATGATAAAACATATTTTTCTTTCTACAAAGAAATCTTTAGTAAAAATTAAAAAAAAAATCCCATGTCTCGGAGAGCACGTGAAGCCGTCGGCGCGAACATCATCATTAACATCTGATAGTTATTACTCTTGTGTCCGCCAATCCGCGTTGGAACAGTATTTTGGGTATAAGCTCCATTTCCCCTCTTCTATAAGCATGCTGATGATGATCCGGCTCGAAGGACCAGAAATGTTGGTTATATCGGAGGACTACAGATTGATAATTATCGAAGAATGATGATGATGTACGTTGCCTCTTTTCATTTGCTACATCATTGTATTTTAATACTAACATTGTACTCTATTAATGATAAGTATTGTTAAGATTTGCGATACTCTTACTGTTAAGAGTAATTAATCGTGAAATCCTACACTTTACCCGACTGCGGTGAGATTGGTGTTTGTGTGTACTCTGTGTGTGTCACTTGATTCATTTCATTTGATATTGTATTACACGTAGACAAAGAAAGTAATAGACGAACAGATAGTGTCTGTCGTATTCCCTAAAAAAAGAGAATAGCTTATGCCAGTTACGTCAATATCAAGCGTGCGTATCTCGGGTAGAGAAAAAGACAGACGGCGACTCGTGAAGAGAAGATATTCGCGACCAATGGCGGCTTTTGTTGTGGTTGAATGACGAGCTACTGTTAGGAGACAATGCAATTCGATATTGAAGCGTGCGCGTGTCTTTTATTTAGACTCAAGAATAGTTCAAACAAGTTGTCATTCGAAGGTAGATATTATAAAGCTATTATTACAAAAATATAAAATTAACGTAGGTAGTATGAACACAAAATTACATCCTCAACTTTTAGTAAAAATAACCCGTTAGCTTAAATTATATTGGTGAAAAAAATGCTTCAGTGTAGTGTTCTCGTCGTGGCCTCGTAGTATTCTCTCGCAGTAAGTTGATCTATTTTTAAGTGAATGCGATGGATGCCTTCTATCTGTCTGTTTGCTTCTCTGTCTACGTTCTACTCGAACTAACCAGTCCTGTTTTGTAGAGTCGTTACATTTTCTTTTTTACATCATAGTAAATTTAAATGCTATGAGGGCTCTAAATACACCTAGTCTGAGAAGACCTAAACAAACTAGGCCAAGTATTATTTTTTTTACCATCATTCTACATGGATTTTTTCTTGTAGCAAATAAGCAACATAGTACTTTGGTTTTTAACGTTAATACAATTTCCTTCAATAGTGGGAGGCCATTTACAAACGTAATAATAATAAACTCGATGGATACAGTTTGGTATTGCAGCTACATATCTGTCATAAATATCCAAAATTTAGTTAAACCACTTGATAAGTAAAGGATCAAAATCCATAATAATAAAATATACATAAACACATAAATGTACGTTAGATAACGATAAAAAAATGTGAAAAAATTCACTACTATTGTGAATTTAAGTCATCTTTACATTTTATTATTATGGATAAAAATCACGTTATTTTTAATCCTTAAAAAAATCGATTGTCTGTAAAGTCGGTTTACTGACGATAGTTGAACGTGACAACTTATTAAGAAAATACTGATGGAATGGTTGCATTTTTCAAAAGAAAATGTCCGTTTTTCTAAAATCCTGAAAAAAGACCAGAATATACTTTACTTCTTGTAAAAAAAAGTTGGCAACCCTAGAGCGAGGGAACGACGCATGATGTCATCTTTTTTCGAGTGTGCAGCCAGCTCCATCGAATCATAAGACGTTGTCACGTCAAAAAGATCACAAATTAGTTAACAGAAGACTGACGCATCGCGTGTGGTACTTCACCCACAAATATTTTTCTTACAATTAGGTCTAAACGAAGTTTCTATCCAGGAATCTAATTCCAGAAAACTGATAGTCTATTTACTTTTTTTTTAAAAAGAAAAAAATCTTTCTATTGTTTAAAATATAAATTCTATTCTTGTAAATATTCCTCTAGATGTTAATGTAAAATTATTTTCTTACCCTTTACCTCTAAATGTGTTATTTATGGTGTATAAACTGTTTTATGAAGCTATTTTAAAATTGACTGCAAATTCTTCATAAATAATCGAATTTTAAATTTTTTGTTACAATTATTGTGTAAAATGAGCAAATTTTTAGATCAAAATATGTTAGAATTAAAGGTATGTCAGTGTTTTAAAATAACTTCATATAAATCCTCTAAGGTTCTATCTAAATACCCAAAAAAGGTTTTACATAACTGGTAGGTTGGGGAAAAATTTGTTGATGTAAAATTTTTTTTAACTTGGTATATTGGGAGGACCTTAGACTTCTCTTCGGTCTGAATGTGCTGTGAA
Source organism: Bicyclus anynana (assembly GCF_947172395.1). Lineage (NCBI taxonomy): Eukaryota > Metazoa > Arthropoda > Insecta > Lepidoptera > Nymphalidae > Bicyclus > Bicyclus anynana. Next base: position 16,983,446 of record NC_069094.1, read on the forward strand.
CTTAACTTTAACATTTTTAAATGTATTTGTAATGAATGTATTACACAGTAAAATATACCTTATAAAGAATTTGTTTTATTTACTAACTAAATAGGGTAAAATTTATTTATTAGATTTTTGGAGTTTACTCCTTAAAAATCGATTTTTTATATATAAGGCGCCCGGTATGAGAAAAATCCGAGGGGTAAAACCAACTGAACTAACGAAAAAGTGTCACGTTTTTGGTGCGCACCTTTAGTGCGCAACTTTCTAATTTAGCTGTGTGTGTATTGAGACGTACATAGGGTATGCTGTATAGGCGACTATACCTATATACTATATGTTATTGGGCTTGTTTGTTTAATGATTATATCATTGTAAGAGTAAAATATATAATGTGAAGTATATTATAAAGTCTATTAGTTATTTTACAATTCTATACATTTAGTCTTCTTTAACATAAGTATTACTAAAGCCCTACTCGATGTGCACTGTTTACCAACAAAAAAAAGTGTGTATGTTAAAAAAAACAAAAAGTTAGCTCGAAGCACGTCTCAATACTCGCGCCTTATAAGTGAAAGGTGCGCAACCGAGGTGCAGCAGGCCGCGGCGTGCGCACCCGCCTACAGCGTGCACATGGGTGCGATGTGCAAGTTGTTGGCGGCACAGCGCACGGTGAAAGGTGCGCAGAATAGGTTGCGCACAAAAAACGTAACGCATGTCATTTCATAACTTATTGGAGTTTACTCCTTAACAATCGATTTTTCATTTATACCCCTCGGTACGTGTTTTGTGCGCAACCTATTCTGCGCACCTTTCACCGTACGTAGCCGCCATAGCGTGCACATGCCTAGCGCGTCCGCACGCACGTGCACGCTGTTGGCGGGCGCGCACGCAGCGCTGCACCTCGGTTGCGCACCTTTCACTTTTCAGGCGTTGCTATTGAAAAGAGTAAACTCCATTCGTGCGTCGGAGCTGACACACTTTTTTTTTTATTTACTTACTTGTAGGTGGTATTAAGAAGAATCATACCTATAAACACAGATTAAACTATAATGGGCAGAAAGAGCGCGCCAACATGGCAGTAATGCAGCCATTCCAGATTACAAATTCAAAAACTAATACAATTTTGATTCAGTACGACACGAAGCGTCGCATCAGTAATTTTCAATATTATTCAAGAAAAATGGAATTTTATGTTTTTATATATGTATTTATAAACTATTCACAAAAACCACAAATTAAACAATCATAGGCAGATAGAGCGTACGGAGCACGACGGTGTCGTATCCGTTCCAAATACAAAATTGAATACATTCTCGAATCAGTACGACGCATCAGTAGTTTCAATGTTTTTTTTTTCAATTTTGATACTACTAGCTGACGCCGCGCGGTTTCACCCGCGTGGTTCTCGCTCCCGTAGGAATACTAGGATAATCTATCTATCTATACTTATAATAAATCTGTAGAGAGGTCAATTCTGTACATGAAATATATTTCCAAAATAACTATCAGGGGGTGATTAGTGGTCGATACTGATGCCAAAAATGCAATCAGTAAAATTTTTGTCTGTCTGTCTGTCTGTATGTTCTTTATAGAAACAAAAACTACTGGACGGATTTTAACGAAACTTGGCACAATTATTATATACTCCTGGGCAGGTTATAGTATACTTTTCATTACGCTACGATCAATAGGAGCAGAGCAGTGAAGAGAAATGTTGAGAAAACGGGAGAACTTACTCAATTTTTTAAGCTTCCGTCGCGTGTACAGCTTTAATGGTTAAAGCTACATAGAAATCATGTATGACGGAAATGTTCTCCTTAAAATTATCTATAAAAACACAACAGCATATATATGTCTATCTTTTATGGTTGACTCACAATAACACGCGTAACTCTCGATAGCTTAGCAGTTTGGAGCTTTCTAATTATATTTGTATACTCTTATGTTTATAACACTCATCACTCATCCCTAACTAAAAAAGTTAACATTATTACCTATTCAATAAAAAAAGAATCATAAAAATCGGTAAAGAAACACCAAAGTTATACAAGAAATACGCTAAGCCATCGCGCGAAAATAATCCATATAGCTATTCATGCTATATGGATTATTTTTGTGTACCTAACGGTTGCCGCGCTCGATGTGACTCGCGGGGGGTGGGAATAAATAAAGAAGGTAGGGTAGGGTAGGGGTAGGGTAGAGGAGGGTAGGGGTAGGGCAGGGGTAGGGTAGGGTAGGGGTAGGGTAGTGGTAGGGTAGGGGTAGGGTTGGGATAGGGTAGGGTAGAGGTAGGGTAGGGATAGGGGTAGTTGAAAGTTTACAACGACTTTCACGCGGACGAAGTCGCGGGCGTCCGCTAGTATATAACCTATAGCCTTCCTCGATAAATGGGTTATCTGCGTACTCTGTGGTACTTTGTTGTTGCGTACTCTGTAGTACTTTGTTGTTGCGTACTCTGTGGTACTTTGTTGTTGCGTACTCTGTGGTACTTTGTTGTGTGACTGTAGAGTATTATGTATACTCTTATATTTCAAATCTTAGACCATTAATAACTGGACGCGGTTCGCACCCAAATTCACCAACAAAAAAGTCTGTCATTTTTTGAGGGGGACGAGGTAAACTCACACATCGAAAACATTTAACACCACTAAGTATTTTCTGTGTCCATACACTACACACAACTATAAATTTGACTCGCAATACACACACGCGTAATTTTTACACACACTAACAAACACATTGTGCACAGTAAAAATATATACAAGCAGTATACTCGGCCGTATTTTTGAAATAAATACTTACAGCGCGCGGCACGTAAACATGCACAGAGAAAACCCTCGGTTTAGTATATTGTTAGTGTATCTGTTTTAAGTTTAGTATGTTAGTGAGTTAGTCTTATTTCTAATTAATAAAATCTATTTAACTAGTAAGTTGAAATTGAAATTGAGGTATAGCTCGCGTTTCGACCTCTAGTATGAAGTCAAACTACTGTTTGCATATTTACTGTGACATTGCTTAGACTATCACAGATTAAATACATAGAATATTCGATTACTAATCGATGTTTGGCTGTTTCGTCAAAAGAATCGACTCTTTTTATAAATTGTTTTTATTAAAAATTTGATAAAATTAAGGTTTAAATACTTTCAAATGAAACGTTACGTTTACGAGGCAGGTCCTTTCTTTTTAATGGTCTGGGATTGCAGTCCAAGGAATAATATACGCAGTCTGTGACGTGTGATATTGTGATTTGTCTGTGGTTAACGACGTTTTTTAGCGCGTGCGAGATGACGCGCCGGTGAATTTTTGTATTTTAGAAATAATTTGACGTAATATTTGTGTGTATATTTTATAAACAAGGTGAATAAAGTTGCTATTTACTTTATAACTAGAGTTTTGGTTTGAATACTGTGATAGTGCGTTAAAATTATTCGTGTTTTGCAGATTTCACAATGGCCGATCAAGTCGATTCAATGTCAGACGCGGAGCTCCGCACCAAACTGGCCGAGCATGGGTTCCCGGTGATGCCCATCACGGCGTCCACGAGAAAATTGCTCGTAAAAAAGTTGAAAATGGTGCTCGACAACAAGACCAAGCCTAGAAATAGTGTCGACAGCAAGGCCGAGAGTAGGCGCTCCCTCGCACGGTATTCGAGCGGCGAGGAATCTGACATAGACACCAATAGCGCGAAAGAAAAGAGAGGCCGTCGAGCCACTACCGGTACGGCGATGTTGCCTCCGGTCACCAAATCACGACGAACACCTGTCAAGAAGGGCTCTCCATTGAAACGCGATTCTGACAAAGGTTCCGAATCTGACGAAGAGAAGTCGCCCGTGCGCACGCACGAGGAGGTGGAGACGGTGACCACGCGGCGCGTGACGCGCACGTACGCCAACGATCAGGACGATTACGAAACCGGCTCGGACAGTGACGTCGATGGCGACAAAAAGACCTCCACATCGTTCAGAAGCAATTCCAGGTCGAGTGACTACATATCTAGCACATTGCCTGCTCACGACGTGTCGACGAGCCCACCGAAGCCTTCAATTTTCTCTCGTCCATCTGCATCTCATTCTACTAACTTTGGTTCAACTCTATCGTCTTCTGATAATTTGAACTCCATACGGTCTAGACTGGGGCTGACCTCCTCCCTGGCGGACCGCCCGTCAGGCAGCAACTACATGTCTAACTACACATCCAACTACACCACCACTACTTACCAGCCTTCCACGTCAACTATAGATGAAGTTGAGTCTCCTTATATGAGTAATTTCACTCGACGCTTATCTGCTCTCAAAGCTGATCCTAAACCTACTGCATTCTTAGACAGAGATTCCAACAACGGTGGCTCATTGACTGCCCGCAGGTCCTACATCACCGGAGTGGCCAGATCTGATATTGCGGACTACAAGGCTTCTAATGACAAGAAATTCTTAAAAAGCAACATGGTTTCTCTCGCCCTAGTTGGTCTTGTTGCACTTTTTTTTTTTTGCGTTTTTTTTATGTACATAGTTAAGAAGAATGATATCACTTCTGTAGTGGACGATCCCAAAAGTGGGATAACCTTCTGTCAATTAGGAATACCAGGCAACAGGCCGGGCATAAATTGTGTGCCCAAAGAGCAAGTCAGTTATGCGAAAGATCTTTTAAAAGTTATTCATCCAGAACTTACTGCTCGTGCTGCTAATTACAAATGTGGCAAGCCGGATGCCTTGCCGTATCTTACAGAGAAGGAAATCATTGAAATGGCCAGTGTCAGATCTGATGCTGTTGATGTCAGCCAATGCAGAACTGATCTGAACAATCTACAAGTGTTGTTGATCCACAACCCTCAATGGGGTATAAATGTTGTGCAGCTCAAGAACTTGTATTCTAAAGATGTTGAGTATTCCTCGCTCTCCTCCACAGACCTACTTGTTCCACAACGCAATAAAGGTAGCATAGCTCTAGCATTGGCCGACCCTTCCACTCCCATCTCGTGTCTAATTGTCAACACCTTGTATTCGGCTGGCTCCACTGTCATTGTTGTCATAGGTTTGTCTATTGTTATCTTAGGTTTGCAGAAAGCGTACAAGTTCTACATAAGTTATAAGAAAGTGAAGAGCGAGAAGATATACTCGATGGTGGAGCAAATCATTGATGTGATTTCCCAGGAGACCGAAGAGAGTGGAGAACCTTACATATCAGTTGACCACATTAGGGACACTTTAATATCACCACAGAATAGAGAAAATTTGGCATCTACTTGGGATGCTGCTGTCAAGTTTATTCAAAAGAACGAGAGTCGAGTGCGGATGGAGGTGCAATCTGTTGACGGGGAGGACTGCAGGGTGTGGAGATGGATAGCCACCAGCAGCCCGAAGCGCAGCACCTCATGGCAGGGGCAGGCGTTTGAAACTCAGGAAGGATCAGTCAACAATCTCACTGTATCGCCGACGCCGTGCTTGAAAATCCGCCATATGTTCGACAAGAACGATGCAAATCCGAATTTAAGGACCATAATACAAGATGTTATCCTGGAGAAATGTGAACGCTGCAATATACTTCACATAGATATCGAGAGAACTTCCTGCTGTGTGTACGTCAAATGCCCGTCTCCGACAGACGCTGGTGTAGTCTACAAGAGTCTGCACGGCTGGTGGTACGAAGGACGTCTGATAACTGTCAAGTATCTCCGTCTAGAGCGGTACATGCAAAGGTTTCCATATTCCCCCTCTTCTGGGCCATATTTGAAACCTTCCAGGATGCAACGGCCATTTGATGAATAGATTTTTGTTAGTGTTAATAGGAATTTTTGATACTGATTCTCTCGATGTGGTATTTATTGAAGCGAAAGCGTACAAAATTTATGTAATAAGATTATAGTTTTTACTAGTTAAACTAATGTTTTTGTGTTCTTAATTACTTGCTGTTATGACAAAAATATTGTCTTTTTAATATATGTGTATGTTTTGTTGGGGATATTCTGAAATGCTCATTGTTGGAGTCCATGTTTTGTAAGTTTAATATTGTAATAGATGTTTGGTATAAATTATTTGCATTATGTGGTACTTGTGACTCTTTGTTTGGGGCAAGTCTGCAGTCTTAGAATATACACTTATCTCAATGCAAGCAAATGTTTAATTAATTGTTCACTGTTTGTACTGAGTACATTAAGCTCTGCATTTGTGTGTAGCGCGGGGACTAAAATAGAAAAGATTAAGAGTCACAGACTTATATTTAGCTAGACACTGCAAATTGTCTCTGCAGCTCACTTAATACTTAGTATAATTTATTTGAATTGAAAAAATTCAATTAAAAAAAAAAGTTATCAGGTGACAACATCTCTAAACTAGGCAAATAATTCTATTTCAGGCGTCACCATCAAAAATATGGTGCATTTTACCCATATCCTGCGTTTTTTAGACTTTATTTATATTAATAATATACAATGAACTGCGTCTGGGTAAATATAAGTCCATGACTATGTTATAACTTTGTAGACTTTGAAAGTAAATAAAACTTGTAAATATTTGACATCACAAAATAATATGTAATTTTATTGTCTTTAATAATTTTAGTAGATTTATAAATTTAATTTCTTTTTCACTTTTTTTGGAACAAAATAATTACTAAAACATGTAGTCTTTAGTTAAAAGTACTTAGGTTTAAGTTTCTATTATTTAGAGAGTCTGTAAGTTTAATTTACCATTTGTATAAAAAATGGCACAACTTATCTTACAGCTATGTGTTACTTTTCCGACATTTATTTGTAATAATCTTTACTTACTAACATTTGCTTTATTTTCTAGAATATTTTTTTTATCGATTTGATTTTCAGTAATAAATAAATAATTTAGATAAAAACAACTTGTTTTATTTCACACAATATAGTAGGTACTTAAGTCTTAACTAACTATAGTTACAGGGTGTCCCGTAATTGATGGATAAAACGCAAATGATACACCTAACACCACCTAATTATCTAATTTTGTTAAGAGTTCCTCGAGTAAGGGTGATATTGACATTCTTTATTTAAATTATTCTAAAAGGGAGGTATTTGTATGAAGTTGTTACAACAGCGAATAGTGATGGTTTAAATATACACTGCCTAACAAAGAACTGAAGTGCTGCTAGTCGTTAGTGCAATTATTTTAAGTATTGTAATTAGTCTCATTTATTTAATTTTTAACAATGTTTATAAAATACGAAACACTATTAAAAATATTACTTAATAACTAGCATACGCCCGCGACTTCGTCCGCGTGGAATTTAGTTTTTCACAAATCACACGGAAACCATGGATTTTTCCGGGATAAAAAGTAGCCTATGTGTAAATCCTATAATATATCTCAATTCCAAATTTCAGCTAATTCGGTTAAGTAGTTTAGGCGTGAAAGAGTAACAAACATTCATATAATTATAGTCAGTTTTCGCAAATCTCGGGAAACCATGGATTTTTTCGGGATAAAAAGTAGCCTAAGTATGTGTTAATCCAGAGTAAAATCCATTTCCATTCCAAATTTCTTCAAAAAAAACGTCTTTTACACCTACACATAAGTTCACAAGTCCTGGGACCTGCTCGAAGCGTTTCTTCTACCACCCCTGACCCCGAGCCAATTTAGAAAATTTAAAATCCTAAATAGACCTGAGTTGAGACCGAACCCTGGACCTCTATTGAAAGCCTTAGCATTACCAAATGCGCCACAGAAATCGTCGAGTTCTGACAGTGACTGTTGTATCTAACTTGGAAAATCGAGATATTTAAAGAAATTTAATATCGTCCTTAATATTAAATGCGTATTTATGAGCTAAAAAAGCATTGAATTTGAAGCAGTTTCACATTTTATAATATCTATATAGGAACAAGAAAACAAATATAAACAACTTATTAAATATTTTTATTGTTAAGTAAATATATTATATCTCCCTGTATTTGTAGTGTTTCATAGGGAGAAATATAATATGTCATTCAAAACGAACACATTCAACGTTCAAGTTAAACAAACATCCTTACTTTGTTAATGGTATTGGTAATGGTAACCTAAGAAGAGATACTAAACTAAACTTTATCGGCCATATTTATAAACACGGATTAAGATTTAAATTACAATTTTCTTCAACGTAAGGTAAACTTGAAATACATAGAGATTACCACTTTACTTTGAAGAAAATTGAAGTGTAAATCTTACCTAAATCATATTTATAACACATTTGCTCAATCGCTTATTTCACCAATTTCAATATCGTAATGTATCTCATTATGCACATGTGCCGCAATGTAAAGTAAAATGCACAAGTGCCGTAATGTAATATAAAGCCTTTATCATCTGTCTAAAAAGGAACGGTACTTTTTAAACTCTTGGCAAAGAGTTTTTATGTCAGAAAAGTGCTCAACATTTTCTATATAAAATTAACTTTCTTTCATTTTAATAATTTTGACAATAAATGTCAACCTGTATCAGGAACACAAAAATATTAATTTACGGTATTAGTAATACTGGCAGGTTTTGGTGCATTTGACTAACAAAAACGCACGCACTTCGCTATCTGTGCAAAAATGACAAGCATACACTTGTCATTTTTAAAATGTCATCATAATGAAAACAGACAAAGATTTCATCAAAAAGACATTTTCAGAAAGTGTGTTCAAAGTATGGTTCCCCGCAAATGTGTTATAAAACGTCGTATGACATAGGTACGTGCGCTTTGATTATTACAGCCTCTGTTTCCTTACTATAGCTCTCGCCTACGGCTCGAGCTGCAATATCGCCTCGGCTGTAATTTTCAACTTACCACACTAACATCATAATGTACTATTACAAACACGGCCGACTACGCAACTGCTACTGCTGGTCGTAGGCGAGCAGCCGCTGCAGCGCGTCGAAGCAGCGCCAGCGGTCGGGCAGGTAGAAGGGCTCGAACACGTGCGGGAAGGGCGCGTCCCAGCCCGCCGCGCGCGCCACCGGCGCCTCCAAGTGCAGGAAGCACTCCTCCTGACACACATAATACATCACCATCTAACTCCTCCTTCTCCTGTCTACCACAGAACCGCAAGACGCCGAGAACGGTGGCATCCTTACGTTGTGAATGTCCAGGCAACTTGTACGAAACTATTTGCATCCACATTTCTAGTTCGCACAGCAACCATTTGGCATGCCCTTATGGGACACGTAATATAAACACCTTTAAAGCAAGAGTGAATAGACATCTTCTAAGTAAGCGCACTTCAACTAAGACCATATTGACAAGCGAAAGTTCATATTGCATAAAAAAATAACAAAAAAAAACGACTGAAGTAAAATTTCTTTCAAAAATACACCTGATAAAGTGCTAGTAGATCAGTTAGTGCGCCATGCAATAATAATTGATAATAGAATAGGACCATGATGCATGTAAGGTAGGCCCAGAGTTGCTTCAGTCAATGGTCTTATAACAAAAACCAACACCTTAAGAAGCTTTCGCTTATTTGCTGCATCAAGGGTCAGATATAGAAGGCATTGCCTTGAGATAGCGCGTATTGTGAGGAGGTTCCACACTCTAGACTCTAGAGTGAGGAACCTAACAATACGCAACCAGCGGGCTCTAGAGTCTGGGGCACTCAGATGTCCCGCAGGCGTGGTGGCCAAGGCCTGAATACCTGTATGGTAGCAGCCAACTCGGCGCCGAAGCCGGCGGTGAGCGGCGCCTCGTGCGCTATCAGACATCGGCCGGTCTTCTTCACTGACTGCAAACAGATGAGTTCTATCTATTTACGTATTTTGAGAGAGTTAAAATGTCAGCATATACTAAGCATTTAAGAGCGCGCAGCGCGTCGGTACGATATGGATAAAATTCGAAGCGCAAACGAGACGCCGAATTATGACTTTCACGTGAGTGAAAAGCACGGAGCGATTGACGCGCGACGCAAATTTTATGACGTGAGCGCCAACTCCATTTTTACCTAATTGCAAGTGAATTAAACAACATAACGAAAAACAAAATGGCCATGTTCAAGACCTAATTTTCTATACAAAACAAAAATTTAAGAAAATAAGCTTGCTCTTCTTGAGATTGAAACCAAAATGTGAGCAAAACTTGTATTTAAAAAAAAAAAAAACTATCTAAAAAAGTTTTACAAATTGTGTATAGTCATAACGAAGCTAACACTTTGAAATATCATTCACCCAAATATCAGGCTCCTAACTTTTCTAGAATCTGAGATCCAGAACCATTTGTAACCACCAAATTATATATTGCACACTCTTAAAAGAACGCCATTCTAGCGCACTATGCGACCCTGTCGTTTGACGTCACACAAGACACTTTTGTATTGGTCGCTCGAACTTGTTAACGAGTCGTCGTGTAAACGTCACATTTTAAACGGATTGATAGAAAATGTTTCCCTATTTAATTTCCTGGGGTCTTGACACACTTTTTAATAACTAAAATTCTTGATTAAAAAAAATATTGGTTTGAATATGAATACATACCAATAAGGAATACATAGAGAATTATTGTAGCCTTTATTTCAATCATATGAATATCCAAATAGTAGTTCCACATATTTCGATCTTACGTACATACGGACCAATGACTCAGCCGTGTGGGGTAGTCTGCACCGGCACCTACGTCCTAGAGCTTGCGGTGTGGCGGAGCCTGTGTCTAACCTGATGGTCACATACTCACATTGCACACGGTGTCAACGTCCCACGGCAGGATGGACATGAGGTCGATGACGTCACAGCGGACGCCCAGCCTCTCCTCTGCCATCTCTGCCACCTCCAGCAGCACGTGCACCTGAGTACCCCACGCTATCAACGTAGCTGCGTCTCCTGGAAATGCAATAATCAACATATGCACATCACTAATTACCCCACACCTATGGCCTGTGTACAAATCTTAATCACCAATCAATCTTAATCACGTGTAAGGACTCACTCACTTCCAAACTCCCCTTAACACATTCGATGCCTCCCAACATTTTTGGAAAGCCAGAAGTCTAAACTGTATCGTTAGGGGTCTGGTGATGGAGACGAGGGACAGTTAAGGGAACTCTTCAACGGTTTACAGTAGCTACCTTGTGTTTGGGTTTGATTAATTTGTATTGATGAGAACTTTACATTTAGATGAGTTGTGACTAACATTAAGGGTCTGGTGATGGAAACAAAGGACAGCTAAGGGAATTCCTCGACAGTTTACAGTAGCTATCTTGTGATTAATTAATATTAATAAGAACATTACATCTAGATGGGTCAACTCAAACAAAGCAGATGTTAAATGATCATATTTTGTAGGGGTAAACAGGGATTAATGTATGTGAGTAAAGGTTAAAGTAGTATTTTGATAACATATAATAACTAAAAATGGAAAAATAAAAAATGCAACCGACTTCAAAATCACAAAAATGTTTCTACTAAACTAAAAATAAAATTGTATGTGCTACCTTCTGATCAGTTTGAAGGCGGTACCAAGTTAGTGCTGTGTGTGTGTGCTGTAGTGTGTGTATTAAAGTCGTTTCTGGAAGAACTGTCTAAAAATCCTAAATATTTATGCTACCGCCTTCAAACTGATCAGAAACCACAAAAAAATACAATTTCGCTTTTTAGTTTAGTAGAAACATTTTTGTGATTTTGAAGTCGGTTGTATTTTTTTATTATATTATACTGTGTTTTTACCTTCTCTCAAAACCTGTGCCTTCCCGAGCGGCAAGGTGTAACTGTCCACCGGCACCTCCTCAGCGGCGGAGCGGTACAGGATCTTGGGCTCCAGAAAGATGCAGGGGTCCTGCTCCTGGATACACGCGAGCAGCAGGCCTTTGGCTGCTATGGGACCTCTGGGGACCACGACCTTGAACCAGTTCAATGTCATTCATGAGTTGGGCCATCTTCAGGCGGAGGCCGATCGGGATTTGTGACCAACTGGTGTATTGATAAGTAATTCCTTCATAACATGTGTTACGATTTTCTCGAGTACCGATGGTATTAACATTCATTATTATTTTTTTAATTATTATAATAAAAAGGAGGTATTTTTGAATGTTGTAGTGTGAGCATGGAGAACATATCAGGCAGGGGAGGCGAATGTTAATGCATTATAAAGGGATCCCTTAAACCTGCACCCAAGGTCACAAGACCTGAGACCTGCTCGAGTTGTTTCCTCTATACAAACAAACACAAAATGACGGCACAATCACAGTTTTGTATACCCGTTCTATTCTTTTATAAAACTTGCTGAAGTTATAGAGAAGTTTTGCTGGTAATCCCTCGCATTCTTATATTAAAATAAAAAAAAAACCAATTTCGTTTAGTTCTAGAAACTGCGGACATGAGTTGATTGTGTTACTTTTAATAATAAGTAAGTAGAAGCTTCGCTTTTTGTGACAGAGCTCATTCCGGTAAGTATCGTCATGTAATTTGTGATGTCATGACTGCGTTTCCGTCTGAAGGACACGGTTGCTGCAATTACAGGAGGTTGAACAGGTACAATTGCTGCAAAGCAGAATCGCTGTATTTCAATCAAAATCGACCGGCTCACGGTCTAAAATCTGCTCCATAATTGATAGGCACACAGCACATTGCAAGCGTCAGGAGATGTTCCTTCGTTTTAGGTGGGCCATCGTTCCCGTTAACTTTTATATTATACAAGATATTATGCAACAAAAGTAACCTTGAGTCCCGCGGCGTGCGCGAAGAAGGCCTCGGGACTCTGCGAGTGGTAGAGGCCCCCGTGGCCGACGGCCCCGCACGGCGCGCGCACGGTGAGGCCTCCGCACGCGAACTGGCCCGCCGAGCGGTACCGGGCCTTGGCTGCCTCGTTCACTAGCTGGAAATTAGGCAAGGAATTTTAAGGAAAGGAAAAGGCGCAGCACTCGTTGGCTCCCCAGCAACACTCCATGAGGCGTTCGGCGACCTGGGCGGACTGCTGAGTTTCTGGAGTGAGCTCGCTTGGCAAGTGCGGAAAAGACCCAGGAAAGAAGAAGGAGTAAAATTAAAATAGTTGTAACTAAGGGCGCGCGATTAAAACAGATATTGTTCATTCTATATCTTGCTCACACAGCGGAGTATTGAATACTTAAATATATATTACTACACAAGCACCTGGTCAAACGCCGGGAAGATGTAGTCAGCGAACTGTATCTCCGCGATGGCGGTGGCGCCCGCCGTGGCGAGTCCGATGCCGAAGCCCGCGATCCCTTGCTCGCACAGCGGCGTGTTGAACACACGGTCTTTCCCGTACTTTTCCTGAAAGTTAAACATTGACAATAAAAAAAACCGGACTGTTGCATCCAGGATTGATACACCCAAACACATCTATTTTCGTATGTAACGAATAAACATAAAACCACTAGATGAAGTCACAACCGTAAGATTTGTCTCCCTTGGAGCATGGAACCCTTACAATAACTTATAATGTGGTTATATACCTGTAACCCCAGGGCACAACGGAAGACCCCACCGAATCCCACATCCTCACCAAACAGCACTGCAGTGGGGTCAGACTTGAGGGTGAGGTCCATCGCATTGTTGATGGCCTGCATCATGTTCATTTTTGATGTCTCCCCTGAAAACAAGGGTAATCAATTAATATTTATTAAGTTATTTTGTTAATATTGCATATAAGACATGAAGTAGCAAAAACGTTTGTACAAATTCTGGGGATGTATTGAACAACTGCCTAACAGGTTAATTGGTTAGCCTGTGTGTGTTCAAGTCCTGGGACAAGTAATTATGTACTGAACTTCATTTTCTTCTAAGTAAAATTTCAGTCTCTGTTGTTATCACACTAAGAAGTGTACGTCTAAGTTTGTAAAAACAGTAATTTATCATCTGGTTGCTAAACAAAGTGCAATAACATTATTTTACAGCAATCATTATCATCATTCCTCATTGTTAATTTTTTCACTAACATTATTCATATACATTAACATAATAATGTGCAGGTTGACAATTAAATAGTACTGGTCATGATCGTTAACTGATAAAGCTTGTTTTTTTGTCATTTGGTTATGTGCACATGAGGGCTTCTTAATGGGACGTCAGTGGCGTCATCGGGGGCTCGAGCGAGCGCAGAAGCGTCGCCTGATGGGGCTCCAAGGGAGAAGCAGAAGAGATAGGCGTAACAACTCTCTAAGGGCGGCTCTTCTGAGACTCAGCCCTTGGCTTAGAGGGTATTTTGGCCTGAGTGTATCACACCTGAGGCCCCCTTGGCCGTGGATTGACCCCACATCTGGATGACGTCAGAGATAGGGGGCCATCAAAGACACTGTGTAGCTTGTGTTTGTGTTGCCTGGGAAGCATTATCGGCCGTTATGTCTTCGTCAGGATCATAGTGGACCTTTTAGGACATCTACAATCAGCAGTTGCTAGCCTCAACTACTAGTTGGTTAAGATGGGTGGCAACTCTCTCAAAAAAAGTTTTCGAAAAAAAACTGTTTCATGTATTGGGCGATTATGGGGTCATCTTCTTGGTTTATAAACAAGTCGTTATTGCATACAAATCATGGAGTGTCTGTGGCCTGACACATGAATTGGTCCTGAAGGACCTGGATGAATCAATGATCATACCTAAGTATTTAGCAGTGCATTGCCAGGTGATGGGTACTCTGTGTAAATTTATTAAAAATATTTTGTAGCCTCAATGGCTCAACAGTAAAAGCAGTAGGATCTGTCACCGAGGGTTGGTTTATTGTCGTACCCACTCCTAATACAGTCTTTCCCGACTAGTCGTAGGGGAATGGGAATATTGGTTATATTTAAAAAAAATATGGCAAATATTCATTGTTTAAAAAAAAAAATATTATAGAAGCAGGGAGAGCATGGACCCCTAGTCTATGCAATATTGGAAAATATGATTTGCCAGATAACTCTTAAACAATCAGACTAGTCTGCTAGGCAAGTCAAAGCGAATGACCTAAACTATTAGGCATTTGTGCCAGACTTGGTCCATTGTCTTTGCTACATCGTCAAAAATGGCCTCAAATTGGGATGTGATCACAAAGCCAGAGAAGGTCTGTAGAATGTTCCATGAGGCTACGGTACAGTACGCTTATTGTACAGAAGAATGTTTGGTTCAGAAGTTCAAACTGTTGTTTTATGAAAAGTTGTTTGTCATAGCATACAGCCTAGAAACGGTAAAGAATAATACTCTCATACACCTTGGCGATAGTGTTTGACTAAATTAATAAGGTGATAGCAAAAATGGAGATTGTTAAGATAGTGCTTGTCACAAAATCGAACATTATCTACACAACCTGCAAAGTAACAGTATGATGGATTTAAGCACCAAATTCTATTTTATTATTAATTTTATGAATGAGGAGATTTTAGTTTACAAAGCAATTGCCTCAATAGGTCATAGAGTTCTGGGAAGTCTGCTGGTATGTCATGCATATTAAAATACTGGTATGCTTTGGGCAAAAATAAGTTTTTTTGGTCATTGGAAGACTACCAAAACACCCTTATTATTATTTTTGTACATCTTTATCTGTATAGGCAATCAGTTACACAGTACAAAACACTTAGGTGTAACTGTGTAACAGAGCAATGTGCATCATACATTGGTTCTTCAGCACCACATGGGGTTGAGAGTGGCTATCTGCAACTGCTGCAGTTGGCTTGCTAAGCTTCTGGAGCGAGCTCAGCTCAATGGAATTAATTCAGGGACATACACACAAAGACCCACACTCAACGGCCAATCTGGTCAAATGTAGAAAAGGCCCTGATAGAAGAAGCAGGGTGTGGATGAAACTCATGACTTCCACTGTGTTGCATCTAGTTGATTCATGAACTAATAGAGATGCTAATATATGAGCAATTATAACCTTAGTTCTGATAACAGCTAAAGTTAAAAACAAAACAAAAACAATACCTGCCACCGGCGCTTCATTATCAGGGTGATAAACAAAGTGCGACGACAACCTTTTGCTGCCATTGTTGACATATTTCACCAAGTTTCCGAGGATTGAAATTTTTTTCCCCAAGCCCGCCATTGTTCACGAGTCACGGTACACGCAGCGTATGATCATATGATGCGGGCGGCGGGTCGGAATCAGAATAAATTAAATAATAGTAGCACGGCTTATCTGCAATTGTAATTAGTGAACTTGATAAACACAGATAAAGCATGACGGCTTCAGTGTTTTTGACGAAAACTTGTTTGTATTTTTCATCATTTATCATGTTGCGTATGTAACACACTTCTACTGTTACTTGACTAGAGTTACTTGACTTGTTGTCTGTTTTTAGTGAACACTTGAGTAGTTTACAGTAAAGTTAAAAAAAATTGAACAATTTCTATCGGTAATCAACAAAAAAATTCAAAATCGCAAAGCAAAAGCAAAGCAAAAAGTAAAAAGTAAAAACGTAAACAATAACATTCACATCTCACATTGACAAATGACATTGACATAGTTTGTCAGTTGTCAGTGTCATTTATGATACGTTCCAACGTTCAAAATTATGTGAAAGTGATATTTTTAAGTTATATTCATGATTTAATGCATATAAGTGTGCGATAAATACTAATTATTTACCTATTAATATACTATTTTTTTATAGATAATAGAATTATTATAGTTTTCACAAAGTATCTGTCATAATAGATAGCTATAGTGGCGCCTTTTTCAAAGTCTTTCGACATGATGTCTGAAATTATTTATAATCTTCTTCCAGTTCTATGCATCATGTCATATGATGTTTATCAACATATTTTATGTACATATTCATGATTGTTAGAACAAGGTTAGTGTAATTACTTAATATAAAAATTACAAATTGAAAAAAAAATGTCTAAAAACAACACTTCTATAATCCCACATAAACGATTCGTATTACTACTTAAAATAGGGGCAGGGTAGGGTAGGGTTTTTAAGGGTAGGAGTAGGCCAGGGTAGGGGTAGGGTAGGTCTAGGGAAGCAGACCACATATTATGTCAAAGCGAAGCTTGATCGGGTCAGCTAGTATATTAAAATGTCTAAGCAACATTGTTTGCAGGCAGGTTTTAATAATAAATTGACTATGGCCATTAATATTCTTTGTTGTTCATTTAAATACAATTTACATTTAATAACTATTAATTCTTATTAGGTACAAGCTTTTATTAATCGACTTCCAAAATGAGCAGGTAAGCAATTAATGTGTTGTGATTTTCTGCTGGTAATATTAGGTAGGTAGGTACTTATACCTACACTATAAAATCTCAACATTTGATTTCAGAGAAAAGCGCTTTACATAGATAGATACATAGTTCATACATACCTATTTCGAGTGCTTTTAAGTTCCAAAGATAATAGCGTACTAACCTGTACTAATAGGTAGGTATAATTCCTGACATTTAAATTTTTTCAATAATTAATGGACAACGGGCTCTAATGGAGTGGAATAGATAGATTAAGTTAGACTCCAGTTTAACAAGGGTCGCATTAGTGTAGCTATTGTTATATTTTTCAGTTGTGGCAATTGAACCCATGACCAGGATGCAAAAGTCAGGGTCACTACCCACTGCGCCACGCAGTCGTAAAATAATAGTTGCTAAATGATTTTGTTCATAAAATTAAAGCTGTTAAAATGTCTTGTAATAGCATCGGCTTTATAATGCCCTGTAACTTTTTAGTCCCACAGTAAAAAAAGTAAATAACATAAAATTGAAAATTTTGAAAAAAAATAATTTCAGGTCATGAAATTATTAATTACACTCTCGATCATCTCATAAATATTCTCTTTCAGTGCGCTTTCATTTGAGAACCCACTCGAGTATATTTACAGACATTCGGTTATTCTTCTCCACTTTCACATCCCACAACTTTTAAACGGCTCAACCGATTTTCATCAAACATGTCTAAAATCGGTTCATCCGTTCGGAAGCTATGATGCCACAGGCAGACAGACACGTCAAACGAATAATACCCCTCTTATTGCGTCGAGGATTAAAAATACATGAAATAAAAAGCGCCACTTATCGCAATTCTAAGTCTAGTCCTACAAAGCTAATACCTCCATATTAAAGTACCTAAGTAGTTTTTTTAATACTTCCACACGCTCCTGAGATTCCTTTCCTTCCCCGGAGGCCGTCAAGTCTTCAAGTCTCAATATCAAAGTACCACTGCGCCTGAGGGTTCAAAGGTCTAAAGACGCATTAACGGACTTGTCTTTCGTTTCCCGGCGGGAGAGTATTAGCATATGGGGTTATCATGTCGCCCCCGACGCGAGGACAAGCTTTTTCAATAAAACACGATCCATTGACGTAGGTACGAGTAGGTATCAACTGGTTTTTTTCACTGGCTTGAAGGTTTCGAGTATGTAGCCTTGTGTAGAAAAAATATCTTTCTTTTAAGACTATTATGTAAGTACATAAGTACATGACACCGCAAAATGGTAAATAACGTTAGATCATAATCTATCTCGTGAGAACTCCAAAGAACCGAAACTTCCAAAGCTCAGAAACCGATGGTTAGGTTAGGTTACCTTCTTCCTTACAATCTACCGAATAATAACTCGTTAAATTGTAAGTAGTATGTTGCGGTTCCTATTATCGGTATTAACCATTTTACATGTGACATATGTTTTGTGGGAATAGAAATCAAACTATTAGATGACTTATTACCTAATAGGAAAAATATCACATAAGTACCTAGGTACCTGGCTACCCTGCATCTTAAGTCATTTATTAACCAACATAACTAGTATTCATGTTCGTAGGCGTTATTCGTTAGAGGATGTAAATATTGATGTTAAGAGAAACGGTTTCGTTATTTCATAAATATTGCAGTATTTCTCCGGAGACCTACAGGTTCCTTCCAATGTTTATATTTGTAGTCCGGCCAATGAATTGTACACAGAAGTCACCTGGTGCAAAGTTATCCTATAAGTATAGAGAATATATTTTCTTCAACCGAAGCGCAGAATTTCTTATATTTTACAATTCTTCTAGTGTTAAAATACATAAGTATGCCGGAAATAAACAATTCTCGGAGACAGTTGAAATAGCCGGGTTTACGGGGTTACGGGGTTAGGGAGTTACGTAAAGTGTGCGTACAAACAGATCGGCCGCATGCGCATGTTTGTGGTCGGTCAACACAAACACTCGCTAACAAGTAGCCACTGTAAACTATAAGTATCTACCTACTGACAACTTCTGGACTTACACTGTCTTTAGTCCTGTGACTAGTCTACGTAGATACTTTCAGATAACTTGGTACTGGGCTCAAACAATTTCAGTAAAAAAAATCAGCCCCAGTTGGTGGTATTACAGCCCCGTGCCTCGGAGGTGTAATACGCTAAGCCATCTGTTCCGGGCATTGTCATTAACATGTGATAGTGATCAAGAGTCAAACATTATCATCCTAAGCCAATGCGCATTGCAGAATGGTGAGTCTCAGCTCCACGTCCCCTTTCATACAAGAATGGAGGCTTGGTTCTCTAGGAAGTGATGATAATGACTTCTCTACAGGTTCGTACGGCAGATTTACTCAAAAGAGACTTGATAACTTACTCGTAGCAGTCGTAGAAGTAGAGAAAAAACGTTAATTTACAAATTGTGCACACACCACAATGCCTAAGAACTATTGTAGTGTCTGATGCCTCTACCACCTGGACAAGGCTCAAGTAGTAGAAGCATCAAACGGCACTCTGTCATCTTTGGCACAACCTTGAAAAAGGTACCAGCTCAGCATTGTACCATGTAGACGAACGAGTCCTCTAAAGCAGCCAGGTTAGACACAGGTCGATATACGACCTCCGTGTTGTGTTCAGCGAGTGTGTGTTTGTGTGTGTGTGTGTGTGTGCGTGTGTGTGCAACAGCTGCAGTGAGGCCCACTTTTACTTTCAGTCACGACGCGCGGCCGGTGACTTAGTGCATTGCTCTATTAGCTTCACATAGACTGTGGAAAGGTAAAAATGACCAAGCGAACATTTGGACCTATTTAACTTTAAGTATACAGCGTCTGTAACCAAGTTACACAACAATTCTCTTTCTACAAACGCTAACGCTTTGAAAAGTGGAAAAAAAAAATGAGAATAACATTCGTTATCGATACTGCACTACTCGTACTCGTCACGTGATCAAGCTATAAGATCGGATTTGTCATTCTCATTGATGTGTAACTTGTATAGAGCTCCACCAAATATATAACAAAATGTAAAACGAATCTCGATAGAAATACATTTTTATGTCATACTAGTAGACGCCGCGCGGTTTCACCCGCGTGTTTCCCGTTCCAGTGGGAATACGGGCATAATATATAGCCTTTCTCGATAAATGGGCTATCTAACACTGAAAGTATTTTTCAAATCGGACCAGTAGTTCCTGAGATTAGCGCGTTCAAACAAACAAACTCTTCAGCTTTATAATATTAGTATAGATTTGTATTATACTTGCGAAAGTGAGTTTCTTTGTTTGTAAGTTTGCTCTCTGTTCAGGGTTTCATTATCAACAAACAGCCCTTATAATTTCGCCATGTACTCGTACGTCATTCCATCTGTCCGCGGGCGGTGGTTTTTGGTTATAGCAATAAGTTTTTTTTATGTAATGCAAAACTTACAGTGTGACCTACGTATAGCACCTGTATTTATAGTATAGTTAGCTATATGTCGTTAGACAAATCGGATCATTGAAATTATTCTAATACCTAGTTTCACTTAGGACCGGATATTTTAAATGGAAGCTAGATTATCACAATCGTTCAACCTATTTTTAGGATCATCGCCATTAACGTATCCGATGTTGGGTTAGAGTAACGTTTTTTTCAAGTCTCTGCTGCTGTTATTTTTTTTTGAACCTAGGTAGGTGGGTAAGTTGACATTTGGATTCAAATCCAATTATTTTGGTCCTTCGTATGCGAACGTTTCAGGGCGCCTACGTACAGTCCTACTCAATAACGTTGAAAATATGTAGGGTAAATACATTGCCGGGGCATGACTTACATCTTGGTCCTTAGTAGCTGATGTCGCGCGGTTTCACCCGCGTGGTTCCCGTTTCAGTAGGAATACGAGGATAATATATAGCCTTTCTCGATAAATGGGCTATCTATAACTGAAAGAATTTTTTAAATCGGACCCGAAGTTCCTGAGATTAACGCGTTCAAACAAACAAACAAACTCTTCAGCTTTATAATATTAGTAGAGATATTGTCACAAGTCATAACCCAGAAATATAGTTAGGTAGATGTGTCACTTGTGGGTTGAAATCCAATTAATTATTCTTTTCTTTGGAAAAGCCTTTGACTGCGATCTCTTCTCACATTAGTTTAGTCGGAGATGGAAGAGGTACAGGTTCATTCTACTCCTACCTTTGACAGTTTCTACGTGGCATCGTATCGGAACGCTAAATCGCTTATCCGTACGTCTTTAACGGTAGGGTGGTAATTAGCCACGACCGAAGCTTCATCATCATCATCATTATATCAGCCGATGGACGTCCCCTGCAGGACATAGGCCATTTGTAGGGACTTCTAAACATCACGATACTGAGCCGCCTGCATCCAGCGACACGCTTGATGTCGTCAGTCCACCTGGTGGGGGGTCGGCCAACACTGCGCTTACTAGTGCGGGGTCGCCATTCCAGCACTTTGGGACCCCAACGTCCATCGGCTTATCAACCGAAGCTTACCACCAGACAAAATATAGTTACAATATTATTGATTGTGTGTGTGCAAACAATCAATACATTTGGCTGTATCATACCCGTACAAACATAATATATATTATGTACTCGTATAATGATACAGATACACTATTGATTTGTTAATTAGCTTCAGTTCGCTAGTAACCGACCGCTAATCCGATTATTAGCGAAGTCGCTGAGACGTGACGTGATTAAAGGGTGTACCTACTCGTAGTATTTGAGCGCCTTGAGCATTAGACTTCAACGGGCAACAAGATGGCCGCTCTGTGGTCTCGTAATTATTTACTGCTCTGCGGAGCAGAAATTTGGTTAAGCGCTAATAAGTTATTTCGCAAATTAGATTTCAATCAATAGACAAAATTGTAGTGTCTGTCTGTGATATCAACATACCTACATAACTGTTGTCACAAGCGTTTCTAGCTGTTAGTTACACGATATATGTATAAAACACAAACAAGCTTTTTTAAAAAAAATATGTGTTATCTGTTTGTCCGGTCTAATCACTCGAACGGTGAAACAGATTTCACTAAGACTGGTGGAGGATATTGAAGAGACGAATATCTTAGCATTCCATGGATTCACCGTGCAGGTGCCGGGTCCATCGCGTGGTAGAGAGAAAAACACCGAGCAAAGTCCAGGACTTGTAGCTGTCATTTTCATCTTGTTGTAAAAAGGATTTATTCTAGGCTCTATTAGTCTGTGCACCTGCCATAAATTGTTTATGGAATTGAAGCCTTGAATTCAATTCAGTGGCACACACATCTTTTGGGAGTGTCGCTACTAAATCGTCCTGAGACTTTGCCAGGACATGCGTTTTGGTAACTCTAAGATGTTTGTAGAGTTCTGACGCTTCTTCATTTTTAACCCAAAACTGTTGTGAGCCCTGAATAGAGTTGAAGGGTCAGCCGGGTGTGCCAGACCAAACCAAAACTTCAATGTCTCTATGACGTTTGCATCCAATTTTGCTAGAAGGGTTTTACCAATATCATAAACAAGGAAAGGCCAAAGCAGACGTGAAGTAAAATGGTTATCGTAAATACAAGCTTTTTGATTTTGCTTATTGGCTGTTGATCTACCTTATTTAGGTCATTAATGAAATTATCGATAACTACCTCTAGATATGGTGTACGTCCTTTGTAATCATTCTTTCTACCAAAAAATTTAAAAGGTATTTGTTCGGAAATTGTGGTTACTGTTTGGCCGACTAATAGAGAATCCCGGATCGTAGGAAGTATATTTGGTATTTCGACTCCCCAGACATAGGCAGTAGCATTTACTTGGCTTTGTCCTCATTCCACGAACAAAACTCATCCACCTGACAATGTTTCAGTATAGCAAGATTGTCTGCAAAGGGTAAGATGGACTCAGTGTACTTATTCTTAATTTTAAACCGATAGCCCCATTTCTTTTCGTGGCTGATTAATTTATCTATTAGAATATTAATAACTATATTTAAAACTATTGGGGATAAGCAGCAACCTTGGGACAGGCGCACATTGTCAACATTAGGCTTCTTTTTATCCCGAAACAATACACAAGAAAACTAAATTTCTCACGGACTCCGCTATTTAAAAATAAATCCCAATATCTTCAATGATCCTCGACTATATTCAGGGTTCTTTGTCATGAGCTTGTTTGTGTGACGCTCATTTCATGGTGGAGGCCTGATGCCTTGTATGATGCCTTGGCCCAATAACCTGGAAAAACGGCACGGTAAAAATGTCTAATTGTATTTTTATCTCGTAATGTTATCTCCTTCCTTTTCGCTAGCTGTCGATAAAACGAAATGGCAACGGTTTTTACTGTTTAACATTTCAAACGTTAGATTAGGTACCTATTTAAAAAAGAAACTCGTCGCCAATAACTTTTTAGGTATAGGTATTACAAATACTACCTTGAAAATATGCGTTTAGTAAAGAACAAAAATATCATCATTGAATTTCATGTAATAAGTTGTTTTCAAAAAATCGTACGTAGATAGATGTCATATTAAAGTATTATTAAACGCGGCTAAAATGCACGGTACACAACGTCGGAATGTGCGAGAATAGTTACAAACCCATATTCTTAATTATAAGCTCCGGGGCTCTTAATTATAAGCCGGTTCTTGCAACGCGGCGTGAACCAAACTGTTTTAGCCGAGTTTTATAATAGTTTAATATACAGAGTGCAGGTTGAGGTTGTGGAAACCATTTTTTTTTAAGTCGGTGAAGGAAAATATTTTATTCAATAGAGAATTCTCCAGTAGGAAGAGATTGCCGCCGTAAAAATTTCATTAACTGAACTTGAAGTTCGTAGGGCACGGTCTAATATGCATTCCTTAAATTATGAACATATTTTTCTCAGAAATGGTAAAGAACCAGTGTCCAGGTAGGCACGTACTTTAAAATACGTGAGCTTTATTTGTCTATCTACTTAATTGAAACTGCAATAGGAAACATAGGTACAGCATTTAAACGAGTCAGATACGAGTTTAATCACAGTAAACTAATTATGATTTATTAAAGAAAAACGAATGCCATAATTGAGAGACGAAATCTGAAAGAGAATGGGCTCGTGTCAGAAGTTGATAGTCATATTCAGATCTTAGTGCAGATGTACAACGTCTTTGTCGACGTTAAAGGACTGCCCAAATCAACGAAATCTGTGCAGCTGTGCTTCAGCTTAGATAAATTAAAAATAACAGGCATTACTGACGGGAAAACACCGAGAGGCCGCTCACCAATACGATGGGCTGACCAGCTGAAGGAGGATAGCAGCGATGGCCACCAACAGAAGCCGGTGGAATGCTTGGACCCGCAGGAGGTTGGGATCTTACCAGGACCACGATATTTAGTAATGAAGGAACGATTGCACCTGTATGGAGAGAAAAAGATCTTTTGAGGTTAGCCGGGCCTGTCTTCCGAACCGGTCACAATACAAACAGATAAGAAATGTATTTTGAAATGAATTTTGAATTTGATTAGCGTCATGGCTCGCGTCATCAAATTCATACAAACAGACAACAAGCAAATAGGTACTGGTATATTATGTATACGAGTAGTTATAGGACGCGTTGGTAATTGTCACGAAGCTGAATATTCATGACGCAACATAGACGCCCTAAATCGCGCTCCATAATCCAGACGTGAGACGGTAGTAACGTTTACCGCGACTTCATTCGTACGGAAATTTTATTTACATATCCCCTACTCAACCCTTTGTTTAGTGAATGACGCTAAATAATCGCTTGGCGTTTCGTCGTTTCGGATAGTGTACGGGATAGTAGCCACGGCTAGTGTCTACCACCAGACCACACTTTAGCCAATTTACAAAATATATAACCCTATAATTGATCCGAATTGAAATCGAACCCAGGAGATCTTTATTGAAAACTAGAGCATTACCTGCTACACCGATTAGGTCGTCATTAATCTCCCAAAATCACTTACCAGTAAACAGGCAGTACCAAATAACGCCTGTTTCTATACAATAGAACCTTATTACTCAGAACCTTTAGGCAGCATCTGAAAATATGGGACTACTTTTTAATTATCGTCTCACTGAATATTCATGAGGCACTGTTGTACTTAGTAGATTTGCCCCAAATTGTGCCCCGTCTTATACCTACCCTTTGTTTGCTCGCTGAAACTTAGCTCAACTGCGAATGAGGATATGATAGTTTTAGCTGATAACTGCTTAAAGTAACTTTTGCCTCTAGATTTCAATAGGGTGAATATCCTAGCATAATATCCTCCTAATTGAAAATTGATTTCGACATAATTTATTTAATAATATATCCAAAAAATAGATACTTAAACATCTTCATTTTGCTATTAAACGTATTCATGCTATTGCCCATAGGCTTCTTGTATAGACTTCCAAACACCACAGTCTCGAGCTGCCAGTTTCCAGCTCAGCTTCTTGTAGCTCGGTTGATGTCGTCGGTCCAGCTAGTGGGGGGTCGAATAACACTGCGCAGTGAAGGGTCGCCATCCCAGAACTTGATCCAGAGATCCCAATGTTTATCATCTCTTCGAATTGCCACTACAAAATACGAGTAAATGAAGTTTTGTTAAGCTCTTTGTTTTTCTAAGTCCGGCACCATAACCGTAAAGCGATGGAAGGTCTAGAAAGAGAATGATCTAGAAATTTCTTTGTTGGCCAAGTGGTTATCTAATCTGTCGTTCTAGCTTTGATTGTTTCAGCTTTTCTTGCTTTTGAGAAATTCTCAGTAGTTGCTTGGAGTTGAATGCATGTATCTGCAAATAAATAAATTGATTGATTGATTGATTGAAAAGTTGATGGTGTTACCACCATGCCTGGAAGAGCACCGTTATTATCGGTCGCGGCTACTATCATTGACATCTGATAATATCATTATCACCAAGCCCACCAACTCGCATTGGAATAGTGGAGCGGGTGTTGGCTCCGTGTCCCTCTCCTATGCCGAGGGAGGGTTGGTGCTGTAATGGGTTATTGAAATAGGGTGATGATAACTAATGATATTCCGTACAAAATAACGTTTTATACTTGGACAATTTGGACCCATATAACGTGTCACCTTCTAAATCTACCGAGGTCCAGTCTCCACAATTGTCAACCGTAGGTTCTTACTTATGATACAGAAGTACGTGCTGACAAACTGTTAGCTTTATAATTTGAGGTATGTCTGACTCTCGCCTAATGGTAAGTGATGATGTCAATCTAAGAAATAATCGGACTAACTTGTTAGGAGTAGGATGTAAATCCACATTCTTTTCGGTTTCTACACGATATCGTACCGGAATGCTAAATCTCTTGGCGGTACGTCTTTGCCGGTAAGGTGGTAGCTAGCGCCACACTGAAGCCTCCCGCCAGCCAGACTTGGCCTAATTAAGAAAACCTCTATCATCCCAGCCGAGGATTGAACCCGGGACATCGGTCGTGTAAATACAATGCGCATACCACCGCGCCACGGAGGCCGTCAAAATTTTCTATTTACTTTCTATAAAATTTCGCAACGATTCCACAGAATACACTCAACATTATAATTATAAAAATTCCATCAATCAATCCACTTGAAGATAAAATCAAATTGAATATACACACTCTACTCGAGTAGGCAATTACAAGTTCCATTGAAACGTCACCAATAAGTCGATGCTAATAATGACAATAAATTGCAATTTGCTCGCTTCCAAGAAGAATCGCACATACCAGGAAATCTTCTCCGTTTGCAAATAAAAGATATAAAAGGAAACTGCATAGATCAAGAGAAATATCTATCTCCTTTTCGTTGACGGCTTCGATTTACGACGTGAAATGAAATGAGATACCGTGTAGTTGTTAAATATAAGTTACCTTTGACTGTAACCATTCTAAACCGTGACAAGTAGCGTGCGATTGAGATTTTCTTAATTGGTCCAGGTCTGGCTGGTGGGAGGCTACGGCCGTGGCTAGTTACCACCCTACCGGCAAAGACGTACCGCCAAGCGATTTAGTGTTCCCGTACGATGTCGTGTAAAAACTGAAAGGGGTGTGGATTTTCATCATCATCCTCCTCCTAACAAGTTAGCCTTCTTTCATCTTAGACTTACCATCAGGTGAGATGTAGTCAAGGGCTAACTTGTAAAGAATTTAAAAAAAAATCATAGATGACTCATGACGAAACTTTATAGGAATAGGCACTGTGTACAATATGTTAGCACCTGTGCACGCCACGTGTGACCAACGCCAGAATATTCCTCTATTTCACATAACTACTCGTACCTGATAACCTGACCCTAACCTGACTATACTTCTAGAAAATGCTTGTATTTTTTACACTCTTCTATAAAAAAGTAAAATATTTATTATATGAATATAAAGGTACGTCTTTTTCCTACTTGCGCCAGATATACATATATAACTTTAACCAACCTTTAACCCTCTAATTTTTAAGTTACATCATCATAGAATACTGACCAGAACCGAAGGCTTAACGTGCTCTCCGAGGCACGGATATACTGTGCCTCAGTAGCACGTGTAACATCCCTCCCCTCCCAGCTCCGGGTTGGGAATTTTTACTGAAGTTTTTTAGAAAATTAATATTTCATAGCACGACACAGGACTCAAACTTTGCCATGGTAAGTCACATAGCCTGTAATCACTGGTCCAACGAGGCAATTAAAAGTTAATCTTATGGCTTAAATGTGTAAATTCAACAAGAAAAAGATTTGTAAATGTAAATTCAACAAGAGGAATAGTTAAAGTCCACATCCTGCATCTCCAGTTAAGTTAAGCAGTGGTTTAAAAATATGAAATTAAAAACTTGCAAATCGAAATATAACACCTTGAGAAAATCCGTAGGAAAAGTACGAATCTATAAATAAATTCAATAGCGACTATAAATTCTATCAATTCCAGCACAATACACTAGAATAGAGTAGGCTCTCTGTAAGAAGATTTGGAGAATCGGTTTAAATATCAGAATAGGGATTATACGGATATACTTGGACACGTCTTTTATGTTATTACAAGAATAGTTTTATGCGTTTTATCGACAATGGACATCTACATTTAGTTCATTTTATTGTACGATTGCATCTGATGGGCAGTGACAGCAGAACTTTATGCGTTGATAAGGACATACTTTATGCTGTTTTTTTTTAATTCAATGACAAATTACATCTTTACAACGACCTCACCTGACGTCAAGTGATGATGCAGTTTAAGATGATACCCATATCTCTAAAGGTTTCGTCGTGCCATCATACCGGAACGCTAAATTGAAAAAAAATGGTAGCAGCGGTATTATCACTACTATGGTAAGGCATGGATGTACTATACGAGCCTTTTGGATCTTTTGGTCAAGGTAACTGCGATATAGGATATATAATTTAGTTCATGTCATTACAAAGTTGCCCTTACTTTGGACTAGTTGCGACAGTGTGTCAAATATGTAGTACTGTCTTACAGTTAAGCCAAGAATCGCCAAGTCGCTAATTGGCACCCTCGATGCACGTATAACCAACTTCGGATCACAAAAACAGTCGAACGTATATCCCGAGGAATAATACGTATACCACACCCGAATCGTGACATCGATTAGACCGACGGCGCACGGTAATCTAGTAATACGGTTACGAAACTATAAAATATTGTGGAGTTAAGTTACATTACGTAGGCAAGTTGCGAATTGCAATTGTCCACTCGCCTACGGCCGACACTTGCGGCGCCAGCGCGAGGAGAGACTAGAACAGTGGAAGTTGGAACTAGCTCCAAGAGTCGCAGCCAGTACCGCGCCGACCGCCGCGCGGAACGAACGTCCTTCGCAACGCATCCGGCCCGCGCACCTGTGCACCTGTGCCAGTGTTTACAGCCACCCGAACACGTAAACAAACGGAACCGTCACGCGAAGTGCTGCCGAGTGAGATTCGAGAATTTCGAGATCCAGAGATTAGACGAACGCTGCGCCGAGTTACAGTTGCATTCTGCAGGTGCCCAGTTCTTTATTAATTGAAAAGTGATTGTAATGTGGTCACGGCCGCGGCTCACATGTCCGGCCCAGTTTTCACGATCGTTGCCTCCGACTTAGAATTCCACTGGTTGCTTTGTCTGTCGACCGATAGCCCGGTGCTACCGACGCCGACGTCCATGCGATGCCGTCGGCACACTTGTTGATTCAGTTTCACTGCCTCCGCTCCAATAATACAGTAGCTATAAGCCTTCTTCTCGAATGCGTAAAAAAACAGCACGTTTGAAAGTAGGATTACCTACGAACATTTAAAAAATGAGGGTAGACAGGACAACAGAGTTTTACAGTTGTTTAGAACCTGCCCTAATTAGGCCATCTGCTTAATTTTATTACTGTACATTTCGGATTTAAATACAAGACAATAATGCTATAGAGTATAGATAAAAGCTATAAAACAATTTAGTCATCCCTAAAATTTAACCCTAAAATTACGAATTACAATTTGCAAATCCTCTTCAGCAATTGGTACTAAATTATACAATTAGTAAGCTGTTTTCGTCAATTGTGTTTCATTGTGTTGCTATTAGGAAATGCTGATAATTGGAAAGTTACGAATACATTGCTGAATTTGAAATTACTAGTGAACTAAATAAGTTTTTTGCTATTTGGCGTATTTTGCGGGACACGTCATGTTGTTAATACAATATGTGTCCTGCAAAATACGCCAAATAATATGCATTCAAATAAAATTTCATGTTTTCTATATTATGTTCTAGATAAGTATATCTACAACTTAAACAATTGATGACCCATTTAGTAATTGAAAATAAAAATCTAACTATAGTGTAGAAATTCAAGCTTTTAAAAGAATTTCTAACGCGAAGAAAAGAAAACGGAAAAATAAGATACGTGAGACTGTGGCATGTTGCAATTCCTTGGAACTCACTCTCGCCGGCCATTCTTTAGCAAAGTTTAGCATATTAACTCTCAGCGATCAATTACTATTGAAACCTTATCGACACATAAATTAGCTGGACGTGACATCATTTATTTTAAATATGTTAGCGAGAGAATTTGCAATGCCGTCTAGTCTAGCTCAATACCAATATTGACAATAATTCGGTATTTATTTGTTTTAGCTACCTACCCTATTTTAGTCATTATCGACTCTTAAATCTAAATTAAATTTATTACAATCATTAGATACCGTTATCGATATTATGCTTTTCATAGCAATAAATATTTTGATTATTGAATCTTATTGTTCTTAATTTTTATGGTACATATTGGTCATGCCATTTTCGAATTTCTTATTAATTTAAAATCAGAGATGATTTTATAACAAAAGGGTAAATTTAAAAGAATCTGAGACTTTTAAAATTATAGTCGTAGTTTATTAGACTATATTTTGTTCAGATGTTAACTTTCTTCTTCTTCTTCCTTCAACTTCAAATTGATAATAATTGCATCTTAATACTTAATTAAAATGAATAAAATAAAAACCAACAAAAATTCGCTGCTTTAGCCTTGGTATATTAAATGTTTGACTTTCATTATTTGCATTATGTTGATTATCTAATGATGAGTTAAAATATTGTGTAATATCTGATGAACATTCAAATTAATTACGAGATTTTATGTAACGTTTTACATTCGAATTATAAAATTTGTTTAACTGTTTATCAAAATTTAGAATTAAGCAAAAATATTTACATACACAGAATTACAAAGTGAGCAAAGTTCAATCAAAAGTTCATTTTCATTTTATTGGAGCTATTACAAGACTAAGTACTAAATTGTAAATCTTTATTAAAATACGCTTAATATATGAAGCAATATATTGTCACAACAAACATGCCTGTGGTTTTAATGTTATGTGAACATAAACAAATATTATATTGGTTATAGCAGGCTTAAAGGCTAATAAATAACATGAATTATTGTATTTTAATTGTTTGTCACAACAATGTGATTTCTTGGTATTCCCCCAACGTATGCCTTATGTAACAATGATAGTATAGAAGTAAAATAATGCACAGTGCTGAATTCCTACTTTAATTTAAAAAAAATTCAGATTTATTTTGTAAAACAACTTTTTTGACTTGGTAGCAATTGGTAATTGATAAATATTTTTAAATATATTATTAATTTACTTTCAGAATATTATTTCTTAATTGTTTCGTTATAATTGATACGTCTGTGTTTTGTTCTAACTGTTCACTGAAAGATGAACACAAAGGTTGATAAAAGTCACAATAATTCTTTTTGTCTTGAAGCTTTTTTTCTAATTTGTAGGTATTTTCTTTTAGAGTTGTCTTGTTGTTGTTTAGATTACAGTTTGTAAAAGCCTCCAATATTTTATTTCAAACGATTTGTTCTGTATTTCGACGGGTTCAATTTATTTTGTGTGCCGATGTCTAGCTGCTACGTTAAATAATTTCGAGAGAACTTTCTCGTTAACTACGTCTCGCTTAATTATTGTTGCCCAAATATCCATCTTTTGTTCAATTTGTCGCCTCAATTTAATGAATATTTTAGGCTTTAGGACTCTCTATGTCTACGTCTGCGTTCTGAGTACACGTCAGATTTATTTATGTATACATTTATCTCGTTTTCTTTGATATATTTTTTGATAAAAATGTAAGCCGTCTTTTAAATATGAACATTATCTTTCTACTAAAGGAAAATAGGTGATGATAGCGAGCACAATAATAATTTAGCAGGCTGGGATTAGTCCCAGGGCCTCTGGGCCTTCCTGCTTCTTGTCCTCGGAACTCTCAAGCCTTAAAGTTTGTTGGAAATTATAGGTTAAACAATCTATCAACGCTCGATTACTTTGAAAAAAGTACGTTACGTTGATGTGTAAATTGAACATATAAGAACATTAATATATTAATGTTCAATAAGTTCCATGTCTACATTTACAAACAGTTATATACATATAAAATCATCGCGCATCGAATCATTTTTTTATTGTGACGGTTAAAAAATCACAGTAATAGTGTTTCAGGTACGTAATTGTCATTAAAGACATTGTTTAGCATTTGAAAGCCATTACGCCGGCACCGGGTTCCACATTGTGACCAAGGAAAAAAAAGAAATTCAATGAAATGTAATAAGTTGATTATCATGAAATTGGCTTAATGATTATTCATTCACGTTATGCTTTGAAATATATTTCGGTATCACGTTTTTTCACATTTACGAGTACTTTTAAACTTTAATTACCACCAACGCTCATAATAACGTAAAAATAATTTATTGTCGACTCAACTGTCTGAATAAACTGTTTCAATAAAATCAATTTTACTTTAAATGGTATCCTTTTAAATTATTAAAGTGGTGTTCCCAAAACCTCACATCAAAAAAGTGAAAAAAATAAATCTTCAGCTCATTGAAATATGTGCAAAAGCAAGAAAACAAGGTACAAAAATAAATTTATATAAATTTTTCACCAAAATGCTTTCAACATAACTTGTCACTTGGTAATGCACTCCGTCCGAGCTGAAGGAAATAAATATTTTGTCATTAGCCTGTTTTTAGATAGTTCAAATTTGAAATTCAATGCATTTTGTAAGGATGCAACGCGTCATTTATTATGCGATTCCGAACCTTGTGACCTTTCACATAAGGATCGAATATAAGCGTAATATTACAAATTGTGGGATTTATTAAATTTTATTGGTAGTCCATCAAGTCTCGGGCCCTCGATACAGGTTTAAAGGATGCTGCGGAGTTATATCATCGACGTTTTTGCTTTTCAGATAATCATTATTTATAGCCGTAGTGGGATTTAATAAAACAACTGCGCCAGCCTTTTTTCCTTATTTGGTTGTAAGTTTAATCGAGTTTAGTGTTGTTTTATTGTTTTTGTTATATCTAAATGTATTATTAGTGGCACAATTGGGTAAATTATATTTATGGCATAATTTGTAATAACTACACACTCGTACGTTTTGAATTTCTTGAATCGTATTCTATTTCAAGATTTTTAAGTAAACGAGAATCGATTCAAGATTCGAAATATAACCGTTAATGGTAAACCGTAACTTATCGAATGCTGTGCGAAATCTATTTGCGAATTGACAATTTACGACCTACAATTTTACGGTTTATAGCAATATGACTCTAATAGATTAAATGTTAAATCAAATAAAAATCGTTAATCAAGAAGTTAGTTTACAAGCACTATTGAGACATTATGTTTGTTTAATTATGATGAATTTAGTACCCGTTAAGAAGACTACTACAAGTTTGATGGGCTGGCAAGAGACTCGTCAGTTTATTTATTACTTCTCATTAACCATAGTAATTTTTAATTCCACTTGTGTTGTGAAAATGTAAAACTCCAGCCTCCAAAACTCATAATGATTACGTGTTTGTTTGCTTCTTGCCGTTATTTCATAATATGTATATACTAATATTATAAAGAGCTAAAGTTTGTGGTATTGTAAGGGGCTATCTTTGGATCTACAGAACCGACTTTGAAATTTCTTTCTACCTCTAGAAAGCCACGTTATTTGTAGGTGTCATAGACATAAACTCTATATTTTATCACCGTATTCTCACGGAAACTACGCGAGTAAAACGGGGGAGGGCTAGTAGTAGTGTATGAATTATTTTTTTAAATGTATTAACAAATGACTTTTTTGATCAGTATGATTTTTTTTGTATTTGTACTGTTTTTCGTCATAATATTTTATAATTCACTTGGTAAAGAAAGTATAACGTGGTTTATAGTGAAGATAGTTAGTTCACCATCCATAAGTAAAATTGCTGAATCAACTTCGTAACTCTTATCTATAGTTAGTGGTGTTTTATAGTTACTACTACTGCATGAGACCTAGACGCCCTCTTGTGTGTTATGAGGCATGGTTTTACTACTTTTTAAGAACCTTTAAAGATAAGTCACGCAGGAAATCGATAAGGATGTATTATTCAGGTGCATTTTTAATGTCGTGGGTTCGATAAGCTTCAAGTGAGAAATGTCTTACAAGTTAAAAAAAAAATTCTCTATAAAGTAACAATTCTAATTTTTTTTAGTAAATAAACTCTGTTAGAGTTTACTAACCCACTAGAATGGTAATGGTAGCGTAGGTAAAGGGCTGAGATTGGATTGATTTGGATTAATTAATGTTTAAATTAAATTCAATATTTTTGGCACATAACCTTGTTGCTACTACAGCGTCACCCTAATTTATAACATGAACGAGGTTTCGCCAGACTTTTTCATTGCGGTTTTCTTTACTTTTACTCTCTATAGCAGGCTTAACTAGGGTTATGAATCCTTTAGAATATTTTAATCTATGATAAGTTGCGTTTAACTACCGTGGCAGTAACCGGGTATTAAGTGATGACGCATTAAAAATGGCCAATGACGATCACGAAAGCAATTGCTTATTTATTTATATACCTGCCATTTAAATTGAAACGGACCTTATGTAAGAAACATTTATTTCTGCATTCAGTATAATTACATTATTAGTAGATAGATATGAGATTGAAAATCTTAATACTATATCATTATTTTAACTTCATATTTAGCATTAGTTTCTTTATCACCAACGTAATAGACTAAAAGCCTGTGATGCTCAGATCTTTGTTATTTTAAAAACCTAAAAAGTTATCAGCTCATGTTCTCATAGGTACGCAACAATTTAATTTAAGTTTTTTTTTTTTTCAAAGAAAGAAAGAAAAACAATGGAGTCTGGACCCTGGCGGCTTTGCAAGGTATAGGTTACATGTCCATGTATCGCCTCAATTGTCCAATCAGCATAATTTAATAAAAAAAATTAGTATTTTTTATATTTTTGAGGATATCATGAAAAATCATTTCCCAGATATTTTTGACGGCCTCCGTGGCGCGGTGAGACGGAGGTCCTGGATCTGCTGCTTTTTTAGATTATGTCAAGAAAAATAAAAAGAAGTTATACTTTATATTTGAAAGGCTGAGGGTCCTTAAAATTTGCTACTTCCAAAAGTCACTACGGTCCAAACTTCATAGTTGCATAAACTAACAAACTTTCAGTTTTTATAACATTACAAAGATCTGGCACCTACTGGCTTTTAGTCTATAACCAATTTACTTACCTCATAACATCTTCCACGTGTCTCCGATGCAGCAAAGTGCAAATCAGACATGACGTGGGAGGCGTGGGCACAATGGGCATACAACCACGCAGTCTTAAGGATCTCGATCCCTGAAAAAGTCGAAGAAAAATTTTCCATCAAGTTATTTGTTTTCAAAGCGTTTCTCGAGGCACGAGGCACCTTTGACCCCTAAATAATACATTTTCAAGAATGAAAATTGACAGCTCTCTGGGGATGTTGCTTTTATTACTACCATCTCATATAATAATAGGCGTATTATCGTTCAAGGTCGTTGAGTCAGCAATAGCTTTAACTTAAAGACGTGTAAGGGTTAGAACTCATCTCACGAGCAGTACGTTTGTGGCGCGTGTGTTGTGGACTACACTTTCTAATGGATACAACTATCTATCTGCAGCTACTCGCACGAAGAAACAACTGGAAGAAACGAGTGATCCGACGCGACCGAGAGTTGCATCAGATGGGGGGGACACTGTTGAATCTATACACACATTTTATAATACATATTTACATTTACCTATTTATTACAATTTTACCTAGAAAGTTAATATAAAGTTGCCAAAAAATCATCATCATCATCCTCATTAACTACCCATATTTGGCTTACTGTTGAGCTAATTCTAATAGTGCTGACACACAAATTGCAGTTTCCATAATATTTGACTGACAGCGGATGACATCCTGAGTATTTAACTCAGACCAATTAAATATAGACCTATATGGCACCCATATTCACCAATAAAATTTTCTGTAAATTTTTGAGGGAAAAGTGGTAAACTCACACATGGAAATTATTTAACACCAATAAATATATTGTGTCTTTAGACTATAAATTTGATTCGCAATACATAATTTTTAGATTTTTTAGATTCGTTACACAGAATATTCGATTACTTGATCGATGTTTTGCGGTTCCGGCTTAAGAATCGATTTTTTTAGAAATTGTTTTTATTACAAACTAGCGGACGGCCGCGACTTCGTCGCGTAAAATTCAGTTTTTCGCAAATTCCGCGGGAATATATGTTAATCCAAAGTAAAATCTATTTCCTTTCCAAATTTCAGCCAAATCGCTTCAGTAGCCGCAGCGTAAAAGAGGAACAAACATACACACTTACACACAAACTTTTGCCTATATAATATTAGTGTGATTTGATATAATTAATTTAGAAATACTTAAAAATGAAATGAAACTTCATCTTTTATTAACGTCTAGCGATACGGGTCTTTATGGAATTGGTCTGAGGTATTATATAAACGTTCCGTTTCATACTAGCATAAATATATTTTAACACCCATGACTCAAAACGTGGCACCATTCATTTGACTCTGTAAAACGAAACGTCTTTTTGTAAGCATTGAGAGAATCAAAAAAAGTTTAAATATATTTCACGCATTGGACAATAAACGCTCGAACGGCTTGGCCAAGTTAAAATGACCATACAGTTAAAATTCGACGTTCGTTGGTCGATAGTCTAATAAGTAATAGTGGTATAGTGAGGGTTGGGTAGAAGTACCGTATGGGTAGAGTAGGGGTTGGGATTGGGTAGGGTAGTGGTATGGTAGGGTAAGATAGGTTTACGATAGTAGTAGAGTGTAGGTAGGGTAGATGTATGATAGGAGTAAGGTAGCAGTTGAGTAGGGTAGGGTAGGCGTATTATAGTGGTATGGTAGGGGTAGGGTAGTGGTATAGTGAGGGTAGGGTAGGGGTATAGTAGTGGTATAAGTATCGTAGGGGTAGTGTAGGGGCTAGGTAAGTGTAGAGTAGGAGAAGGTTAGAGTAGAGGTAGGGGTAGGGTAGATGTATGATAGGGAAAGAGTAAATGTATGGTAAAAGTATGGCAAGTTTAGGGTAGTGGTATGTTAGGCGTAGGGTTGAATTATCGTAGAGGTATGGTAGGGATAGAGAGTGGGGGTTGGGATAGAGTAGGAGTACCTAAGTATCTTCGTCAACTTCTCAAGTGAGAATTCATTGATAAATTGTAATTGTTTTACTTGGATTCTTATTAATATTATTTTTGACATATTTTCAAAATTATATTTTTTTATCTTCAAAAGTAACACTTTCGTACGTACAGATACTTACTGAATGCTGAAAACAGAGAGGTTGACAGAAAATAAACCTTAAAGTTAGTTTATTTTTAATGTTGATTTAATATTAAAATTATTTCTGTTAAAACTTTGCAGTTTTGATTTACTATATTTATTAAACACAACTAAAGTGCTTTAAAAATCTATGCCTTGCTTTGTCTTTAATATTCCTTGAGAACTGATAACTACAGAAATATACCTATGTATGTGTGTATTATGGAGTCACGAAGCGGGGTTTTCATCTAGTATTAGTATAAAAGGATCTCTATTGTTATTATTATATTTATGAAACACGAGAAATCGGAAAGGTAAAATTGACATCCGATCTCCACGAGCGGCAAGGTCGTTGTTCAATCAAAATACAAGTAACTTGATATGATTTTTTTTTATTCGCCGACCTCTCTCGCTCGGTTAATGTCTAGCCCTATTGCCAACAGGTCCGGGGTTCGATTTTTAGCTTGAATTTATTTTTCTAAATGGTATTGATCATAATGTCAATTACCCGTGTAACGAGTGGGACGGACAGCAATTGGTTGCAATTTGCAATCATAATTATCACCCCTCCCATGACCCCCCCCCCCCCATTGTATTAACGACCACCCCCCCATGCCGAGATAGCCCCGTGAATATGACCTCTGCCTCTGATTCCGGAGAGTGTGGGTTCGAATCCGGTCCGGGGCATGCACCTCCAACTTTTCAGTTGTGTGCATTTTAAGAAATTAAATATCACGTGTCTCAAATGGTGAAGGAAAAGCATCGTGAGGAAACCTGCATACCAGAGAATTTTCATAATTCTCTGCGCATGTGAAGTCTTCCAATCCGCATTGGACCAGCGTGGTGGACTATTGGCCTAACCCCTCTTATTCTGAGAGGAGATTCGAGCTCAGCAGTGAGCCGAATATGGGTTGATAATGATGATGATTAACGGCCCAATATAGGGCCAGGCCTCCCATAGTCGAGCGGATATAGAGTGTAGACCCATCACGCTTTCCCATTGTAGGTTGGTGGGCTCAGGCTGATTGTTAATTACCATTAGGTGTTAATGAAACAGTCCAGCAGATAGTCTATATGGTTTTGGGTCCCAAGTTCCTGGTGTGGAGTTCTGTGCTGGCGCGGGCTATGAAATACTGACTTTGAACGTTTGTGGTTCAGACGGTCATTGTTTATCATTAAAATCTTATAATGATCTTTAAAAAGCCAAACATTATAAGCCCTTGGGGCATTAGAGCAGCGTGGTGGGTCAAAACACCATAGCCGGAGGGGCCGTTGGCTGATAAATATGATAAAATGCATAGTCATAAAATGTTAATAAGTTAGCAATCTGTGCGCTTAAGTTTCGACCGAGTTGACCACTCGGTCGAAGCGCACAGATTTAGCGAATAGTTCAGTCGGTGACTTGGTGTATTTGGAAGTGATTTGTATGTATTTGTATAGGCACAGAATAAAGAATAAATCCAGAATAAGTCTTTGCGGTGTTTTTTTAACAGCATGGTGAAGCCGGTGAAAACCATAAAAAATAAAAGTCACTCGTCTCCTTGACATCCGCACATACAAACTTTTTCCATAATTTGTATTTCAAAAATTAACACTAACAATAATTACGTAAATTAATATAATAATTAACAATTACCAATAAAAAAATACTCCGTCCTTTTTCTTTTTAAATATTTAAAACATAAGACATCATTTTTCTTGTATAACATTGAAAGTTACTGATACGACGCTTCGTATCGTACTGACTCGAGAATGTATTCGTTTTTAACCGACTTCAAAAAGGAGGAGGTTCTCAATTCGGTCGGTATTTTTTTTTTTTTTTTTTTTTTTTTTTTTTTTTTTTTTTTTTTTTTATGTATGTACACCGATTACTCAAAGACGCCTGGACCGATTTCAAAAATTCTTTTTTTGTTTGAAACGGTATAGTCCCCATTTGGTCCCATTGGCATCATGTCAAGATCTGATGATGGAATCCTGAAGAAATTGAGGGGAACTTTCGAAAATTATATGGGTGTCTAGTGTGTTCGTAAACTTTTCCATTTAGTACTTTTAAGCACTACAATTTCATGAAGGTTTAAAATCGATCTGATGATGGAGCCATAAAACAGACGAGGGAACTCCTCGGCGATTTACAGCAGTTACCTTGTGTTTGGGCTTGATTAATTTGTATTAATGAGAACTTTCCACATAGATAGGTTGTGACTGTCATTTAGGGGTTTGGTGATGAAGACCAAGGACAATTAAGGGAACTCCTTAACAGTCTACAGTATCTACCTTGTGTTTGGCCTTGATTAATTCGTATTGCTGAGAACTTTGTACCAAGATGGGTTGTGACTGTCATTAGGGGTCTGATGATGAAGACCAAGGTCAATTAAGGGAACCCCTTAACGGTGTACGGTAGCTACCTTGTGCTTGGGCTTGATTAATTTGTATTGCTGAGAATTTTGTACCAAGATGGGTTGTGACTGTCATTAGGGGTCTGATGTGTTCGTTTGAGATGAAATTTTACACTAAAAATGGAAAAATAATAAAAATTTTAATAAAAAAAATACAACCGACTTCAAAACCAAAAAACGTACCCA
This sequence comes from Bicyclus anynana, assembly GCF_947172395.1. Taxonomy (NCBI): domain Eukaryota; kingdom Metazoa; phylum Arthropoda; class Insecta; order Lepidoptera; family Nymphalidae; genus Bicyclus; species Bicyclus anynana. The sequence continues at coordinate 17,023,199 of NC_069094.1, forward strand.
GTAAACTAAAAAGCGAAAAATAACATCATAATATGTTCTACCTGCTGATCAGTATGAAGGCGGTGCTTAGCCGGTGTTGTCTTGATTTAAGCCATTTCTGACAGGACCAAATGAAACAACACTGTTTGCAAAATCTAAATGGCTTGAATTAATACATCACCGGCTAAGCACCGCCTTCATACTGATCAGCAGGTAGAACATATTATGATGTTATTTTTCGCTTTTTAGTTTACTGGGTACGTTTTTTGGTTTTGAAGTCGGTTGTATTTTTTTTATTAAAATTTTCAATTATGCATTTGAAGCGGCTACGACACCGTCGTGTTCCGTACGCTCTATCTGTTTAATCTGTGTCAATATTTTGAGTTTTTCGTAGAATATGATATGACAATCATGCAATCGCATGACCTTGTGCTATTTTTACTCTGTATTAAATAAATCGGAAACAAAAATGCAACTGATTAGATTATTTAATTAATTTGGTATTAGGGTTAACAGCAGTTTTATTGAAGCCGGAAATGTCCTAGATTTTTTAATGACAAATTTTCTTCATAATCATCATAATGAATTTATCAGAGTATTTGATGGCCCACCGGGGGGTATGGAGCTTCAACCAACCACGTAGGTAACATAGCCTAGCAATGTACGTTTAAAGGGGTGATTTTAGTTATTATAGTTTAGATATATAACTAATGTTGTCAATACGATTATCCATACTAATATTATAAATGCAAAGTAAGTATGTCTGTCTGTCTGTTACCTTTTCACGGCAAAACGGCTGAACCGATCAAAATTAATTTTGGTATTATGATAATTAATGGAACCTTGGAGCAGAGCATAAGGTCTTTTTATTCCTTAGTCAGAGCTTTTTTTATTCCTTAAATAAAAAGAAAAGGGGCGAAATAGGGGTTGAAAGTTTACATGGAAAGTCGAATAGAATAGAATGAAAAACCTAAACCCCGTTTTGAGGTTGAATTTTAAAATTTCTTAAATCACATTATTATTATTTTTCATGTTTTATGCACAATGCACAAAAATGAACGAACTAATTTGTTAGGGAGGTAGTTTATAGTTAGTACTTATGTGTCCACTAAGAACTCATTTTTCGATAAGGCCGGATAAAAGAGGTCTAAAGACGGACGAAGTTGAGGGCGTCCGCTAGTGCTGTAATAATAACTCAGAATTTTGAGTGACAACCTTAGACCGTTACACAAACATTCCGTATTTCTCTATGCTTCCGTGCAAAGTGGGTTTACTATTTCGCGGATAATCTGTGCATTTAGTACGAGCTTGCTAATTTCAGGGGCGGCGATGAGAATAAGAGCCTCTACACACTAGCGTTTGAGACGCAGCGATTATACAGTGTCGTGTGAACATCGCTTTGTTGTGAATAGCTTGGTGGTATGTAGGTACCTACTGTTTTGTCGGACAATGTCTCTCATATTCGGATTTGTTAATGATTACGAGCTTATATATGCAAAATTGCATTAAACGAAACTTAGTTTGCTGTGTTTATACTATCTTGTTATTTTAGTGGTTAGGAACTTAGGACTTGTACATATGTTTCCTGTGGTTAGGTTAGGTGGAAGTTGCTGATTTTACAAATTATCCATCTATAGTTGGATGCAATCTTTTGACGTCTCCGAAATAAGGTGCGGGTGACCCTAAACATCTGTAATAGCCCAGTGGATATGACCTCTGCCTATGATTCTGGAGGGTGTGGGTTCGAATCCGGTCCGGGGCATGCACCTCTAACTTTTCATTTGTTTGTATTTTAAGAAATTAAATATCACGTATCTCAAACGGTGAGGAAACCTGCATACCAGAGAATTTTCTTAATTCTCTGCGTGTGTCAAGTCTGCCATTGAGAAGAGACTCGAACTCAGCAGTGAGCCGAATATGGGTTGATAACGAACGACCCTAAAGTGTATATAATCGCTACGTCATACAAAAGTCAAGACGCGTGACGGCGTAAGACGAGTTGGGGTAGTTGGGAGGTGCGCGCGGGGTTGTGTGTTACCGGTTACACCTAAATCCTTGTTGTATTGCGATGTTCGGAAATGTATGTATGTAATAAGCCGTTTCTGAATCGCGAATTGTATAAATAGCGCTTATCGTTGATTTGACGTAGAAATACAGTCTATAGATATAGATAGCTATAAATAGATATTTTTTACGATTTTTTTAAATAAATATCTACGTGGAAGGACCAGTGTGCCTAGTGATAGTTTTCAATATTTTCATACTGTGACTATCGCGTTGATGTAAACGTGATTTTTTTGTAATTGAAAAAGTTGTGTAGTAGTGCCACTAGATGTCGCTGTTTCAATTCCTTAGAAATTCGTGTTTACGTTAACGCGATAGTAATAGTATCAAACTCACTAGGCCCTCCGATGACCCAACTAAAGTTGACGTAAGCATCACAATAAAGCGCGACACAGTGAACGCTGGCGATAACCAACCACCAGCTGCCGGGACTAATCGATAATAATCGATTCATTTCTAATTATAAAAAATAGAAAAATTATTCATGTGAAAATTAAATGATAAGCAAAAGAAAATATTTGCTTTTGCTACATGAGCTCTTATTAATAAAAATATTGTTGTGGTAGTAACCCTAGTTTCCCACCCATAAGATAGAAACTTTTTAAGTATACTAAAGTAAGTAATTATCGGTTACGGTTGAATTTCTTTTTCCAATATGGGCCCTTTAAAATTAAAAAATAAATTTAAATCAGTAAAAAGTTACATATTATGTTCACATAAAAAATATACACGTGGAATTGTTAACCTTAACTCTGTTTTGTTGGTTTAAAAAGACAATGCAATAATATCATCATGTAAAATTATTAATCTAAGATCATCATCATACCAGCCGATGGACGTCTACTGCAGGACATAGGCCTTTTGTAGGCACTTCCAAACATCACGATACTGAGCCGCCTGCATCCAGCGAATCCCTGCGTCTCGCTTGATTACGTCAGTCCACCTGGTGGGGGTGTCGGCCAACACTGCGGTTTCTAGTGCGGGGTCGCAAGTCCAGCACTTTTGGGACCCCAACATCGATCGGTTCTTCGAACTATGTGCCCGCCCATTGATTGCCACTTCAGCTTCGCAACTCGTTGAGCTATGTCGTTGACTTTGGTTCTTCTGCGGATCTCCTCATTTCTGATTCGATCACGCAGAGATACTTCTAACATAGCTCTTTTTCTCTTGTTGAGATGACTCGTAGACACCTAGCTAGGTACTGCAGTTTCACAGCCTTTGACTGAATCAGCAATGCTTCATGGTTGTAAAAACACTTATTTCGCTGTGTAAACATTAAATACACACATCATACACGAGAGTATTGTGTAGCTACACCTACGCGATATAACAGTGACGTCGTTTAGTTGTTTCAAATCCTATTATATGCTGTAAACGAGCTTATGTCTGCCTACTGCGCGCTGATTCGTTATGACATTGAAATCCATGTTGTACGCGCCAAATGCACTTTAATGGTAGGCGTCCACACATCCCCATCGTACGTATCGGACGCATCGCATCCAACGGACTTTAGTATTCTGTGTATAGAAAGCCATACAAATGCGTCCACTGATCCGTATCGTATGGACGACGGCCTCCGTGGCGCAGCGGTATGCGCAGTGGATTTTCAAGACGGAGGTCCGGGGTTCGATCCCCGGAGGGGCCGGTTGAGGATTTTTTAATCGGCTTCCGAAGCCTCCCACCAGCCAGACATGAACCATGTCTGGCTGGTGGGAGGCTTCGGCCGTGGCTAGTTACCACCCCACTGACAAAGACGTACCGCCACGCGATTTAGCGTTCCTGTACGATGTCGTGCATAAACCGAAGGGGGTATGTGTCAGCTATCTCCCTGTAAAATATGTCGTAATATTAACGGGACATCCTGTATAAGTATAAATAAAAACCAAACCTTTCAGAATTAAATACCCCTGTCTGTTTATTGCATGAAATGTGATCTAGTGCGTTATGATCATAATTACGAATAGGTTGCCTAAAAATCTCCGCCAAACTATCATTAATAATAGTTAATATTGGGTGAAGGGCATTACTAATTCAGATGTTTGATTGTTTTTTTATATGCATTGAATAGTCTCCGCAAATACTAAATCGATTTGAAGAATTCTTTTACTGATGGGAAGCTACACTATCCCAGAGTGCTCTAAGCTATATTATATTTTCAAAAAAACCATAGGGATCTTTCTTAAAACTCCAATAGTGTAACCCAAGGTGTATAAATTACCTAAAATATTGTTTGCAGGGTAGGGGTACGGTAGGGGTAGAGTAGAGGTAGTATAGGGACATATTAGGGGTATGGTAGTACCTACTAAAACCTTAAGTGGTTTTAGTAAAAGCGAAACTTGACGGAATCCGCCAGTATCATTAATTAGATTATATTATGTACAAGAGAACTATAATTTCGTACCTTCAAAGTTTCTCGATGTATGTCTGGAACAACAATAAATTAATATAGACGAGACCATTACTAGAGGTAATGTAGTTAATAAAGAAATTGCGAAAACCAAACTGCTGGTTGTCCGCAATAATTACTTTGTACTAATAGAACACGTAACTTGATACATTGTAGCGCCTTCATCTATTATGTATTAGTTTTGCTGACCTAACCCAACTGATTCTCTTTAGCGAAACACACTGTTACGAGTAGGTGGCCATCATGTTTTAGAGAATACTTAAAAATAAACTTAAAATGGTCAGTGATTTTAAAATAACTGTGTTTTCTCGAGTAAATTATAGTTATTAATTTACTCAATCTGAGTTCTAAACCAAGTACTTACGATATTATAACACAAGCAAGCTTTTTTAAACTTTTGCATGTATGTCTGTCTGTCTGTCTGTCAGCTAAGGGCTCTGGAACAGTGGAAACGATTTTAATGTATTCGCTGGACAATAGGGGAGGTTAGTGAGCCACATATGGGCTACATCTTCGAATACCGGCTACGATAATTACGTGGAAAAATTATACTCGATAAAATATAGTTAATTTTTCTGGGTTGCCATAATATTATGTAGTTCGCATTATACATATAATGTAGTTAAATAAATAACACATATATGTAGAGAAAATATTGAAATAGAAATAAAACAAAAAAATATTGCAGGATTTGTCCTAAAATTTTGATTATATATAGGTCTCCTAGTTATGGATTGAAAACAGTACTCATATGGTTGGTTTGCTGTGGAATTACTCTAGAATTCATTAATATATCTAAATAAACAACTATATTATCTTCACCGCCTTCAAACCGATCAATAGAATTCAGATTCTGGAAGTACAAACAAAAAATAATTAAAATTGGTTAATAAATGCTGAAGTTATGAGGTACCTACCAAAAAAAATAAGTGTCGTATTGAGAACTTTCGGCTTTTTTTTGAAGTCGGCTGATAATACATTATAAAACATTATGACACTGTATCCGCCAACCCACATTGGAGCAGTGTGGTGGGTCTAAGCTCCATATCCCGTCTCTTATAATGAGAGATGCCTGGCCTGTAGTGTGCTGTTAAATATTAGGTAAATAATGCTGAAGCTTTGTTAATCTATGTTGTAAACTATATTAACTTGTAACTAATATTGTAAAGCTAAATATTTATTTGCGTGATTGAACACGCAAATCTCTCTACTGGTCCGAATTAAAAAAATATTCCAATGATAGATAGCCCATTAGTTAAGGAAAGCTATAGGGCTATACATAGGAGCATCAGGTTACGTACAAAAACATTTTACGCCAGTGAAATTGCGGGTCACAGAAATATTGTAAAATCGTAACCCTACATTGTAAACTATGAACATACTAAATGGGCCTATATTCTGAGATGCGACTTCAATCCCTACAAACTCGATTTAATATTTTTCCACGATCTCAAAATAGATATTTAGATATTATTTAAAACCACCATATTTGTAATCATTGACCAAATTAAAATCTATTTGGACACAGAATACTACATGGCTTGGAGCAAGCAAACCTGGGACTTTATGAATACCAGCCAAACATAAGTTAGCCAGTATCGAGGCAGGCTACATTGTAGCAATTGAAAGAGCAAACAATGTCGTCTAAGTTCGATAGGTATTAGGTATGGCGTACGGGCCAGTTGTAATGCTCTGTGATAAAGCCAATATGGCCGGAATGCCAAGGCCGCGTTGGCGTTTTTCTAGTTTCCCGGCCAATAAAAAGAAAAAAATGGCGATAGGTATGCAGGAAACATTATATTACTTCGGCTATTAAAATTGTTTTAATAGAAAAAGTTTCTTAGAACGAATTATATGAGAACCTTTTTGTTGGTGTTTTTTCGGAAAATGGAACAGATTTGCGTTTGTATTTTCTTCATTAGAATTATCATTTTTTTATTTCTTGTTAGTTATAGGAGTAGGCACCCGAAGTAATTATTATAATCGAATACGGACTAAAGATTCTGTTTCTCGATGTAATTTTTTTTTTAAATTTGGATATCAAATTCAAGACGATTTCAAAATGGTCAATATCATGGTCAAATTAAAAAAAAACCTACAACTAGGAAAATGATGTAGGATACCTATGTATATTAATCGCTATACAAAATACGAGCAGGTTAGGAAGACGTGGTTTGTTTTTATTTTCTCAATTATTTACTTTTTTTATTTATTTCTTAATGTTAATAAATTTTCTTTGTATTTAGTGTAATTTTGTTTAGCTGTGTGTCACATGGGTCTTGTCTGTATAAAATGCAAGACATATTATTATGCTGAGTTGTACAGTTGTAACTTCGTTTTTTCTAGTTTACAGACAGATACTTATGTCTTTAGTGTAAGATTGTCTATAACAATTAATTTACAAATAATTCAATTTTCTTCTTTCCTTCATATACACCGTACAGGTACCTATATTGTGCGAATGTGATGCCGCGCTAAGTTATAAGGCTTTTGCGACAATCTGTCCTAATTTATTATCAAAACAGGCTTCGACATACAAAGATAACCAACGGGATTATCTCTGAGGGCATAAGCTGTTAAGGCTTCATCGCTAAACCTACGCAGATGTAGATAGCCTATCTTTAGGTACACTAATCAATAATTTTGCGAATGAAAAATAAAGACGAGGTAATAGAAAAGGAGCAGAAAGGGAAACTAGAGAGAGATCTAGTGGTTTAATCAAGTGGAATTCACTCAAGTCTATGGAAGTCGAAGACCCTTTCAGTGGCGTACCTATACCATCTAATTACTTGTTTGGCTTGTTAATTTATTGGATAAAGCCTCAGAAAAATGGTCACTTTGTAGTTTTTCCTTTCGAGCAGGGGGTTCGTGATGCCAGCCTTGTATAATTAGATCATGAACGCCCTGCCAATTCGTCACAGAAGAAAAAAAGTGTGTGTCAGCTCCGATGCACGAATGGAATTTACTCTTTCAGATCGACTGTCTGAATATTTATATGTTGCCCCGCAGCAAACATTATGTACGTCTCAATATTGATGCCTGAAAAGTAAAAGGTGCGCAACCGAGGAGTAGCAGGCCGCGGCGTGCGCCACATGCGTGCGGGTGCGCATGTGCACACTGTTGGCGGCAGTGCACGGTGAAAGGTGCGCAGAATAGGTTTCGCACAAAAAATGTAACGCTGTCAGTCGTTCATTGAATTTTACTGCCCTTTTTTCATACTGGGATATGAAAAATCGAATCTTATGGAGTAAACTCCAAAAACGTAGTAATAGTATATGTGTGGTTGTGTATGTGTGTATGTGTGTGTGAGTACGTATCTGTCTATAGTAAAATACTGTTGTGTTGTGTGCACAACATAAACAAAGTTTGAGGTTTGAATGAGCACAGCGATCGTCCGCTTGCGTCACCGCGCGGTGAAAGTGAAGCAGATCGCGGCTCCTTTGTATATAGCTGTATGATATAACAAAGTCCTCTCGAACTAATTTCGATCACTATCTATTTTACCCACCAGCCAGCATTGGAGCAGCGTGGTGGGTCTAAGTTCCATATAAAAAGGCCTATGATAATTATACTATATTTTTTTTATTTGATGCCATTTAGAGATAGTGTACAAGTGTGTGCATATGCACTCTCTCACGAACTCACCGGTTCTTTATTGTAATGTTTCATAAAAATTAACTTCATTTTTTTGCTTTAACCATTCCAAGGTTAAAGTACTGCTCTGTTGTAGTTGTAGATACTTCTGGTTTGGTTTTGGCTTCTGGTTTTCCATTTAGACCTGCTTGTTCCGCCACCTACAGCTGCAGTTCGAGTTCGAGTTGTTTTTGGATTCGACACTTGTTTTCATGAAATTGAAATTATGATTTCTTATTTCACAACATCCAAATACGAGATGAATTAAGGACGTCATTTTTCTACCATTTTAGATCGCGTATTAACTTATCTACATTAGTGGAATCAATAGAGCCCAGAAACAGCTCCAAAATGTTTCTGATTTTAAATAACATAAAAGATTAAGCTTTCTGAGGACTTCCTGAAAATGCTCGTTTTATGTATTCGTTTACTCCGCTAATGTTCTCTAACGGTTGTCTTTCCTAAATCGTGTCTTACTTGAAAATATTAAAAAGTCATCCGTCAGTATATGGCAGGTTGATCCTAAAAATACAGTAAACAAATCTTTATAAATTGGATTACGTCAGCGCTCGCGGGATCGCGTTGGGATGCGTCGCAGCCTCCGACGCCGCGCCGCGCATACTGATGCGGTGCTTGCGCGGCTGGATTACGGGCTAACCAGTGGCGTGCACAAGGTTTTTAACCAGGGTATGCACTATGCACAGGGCACTAATTGTATAAAATGGAAAATTCCTCCAATACAGGTGCGTAATAAATCCTCAGGGTTTTGCATTTGTGCATCTATGCACATTTGTGCATCATTGCAATTGTGCATCTATGAAGTGCACACCACTGGAGCTAACCATCGTGGCTATCGAGGAAACTGTCGGATGCAAACCAAATTCATCATTAGCAGCTATTTTAACAATCCATTAGGCTCGATCGATCGATGTGCTTATAACTAAGTGCGAGTCGAATTTACCTTTAACTGTCTAACACATATAGCAAGAGAAAGATAAAGGTGAATTCCAAACTCGCACTTAAACAAGACATAGTTATAGAATAGCAGTACCCGCGTAAGCCTATAGTGATCTTCGACGTATGGGGGTGTAACATCACATAATTATCAGCCCCGGAATTTCATAAAAGAAAGAAAACTCATCAATTTAATAGCCTAATCCAAGACTCGAACTCAGGATCTTGTGATTCAAATCAAATCTGATTTGGATGAGTTTACGTTATTTAAAGGCATCAGCCAATTCAGTTTGTGTTACCTTGAAAAAGAAATTTAATATAACAGCTAGAGTATTTGATTAATTCTGGCCCATTAATCCCTTTATCTAAATTGGCTGTGACATACATATATATGTATGTATGTAGGTACGTAGCCTGCGATATCGAGTCGCATAATATTATGGTAAAATTGTACCGATAAATTAACAGCGTATAGATAAGGAAAGCCGCTACCAAATGCGACCAAAAAACCGCAAAGAAACCGTTTTCGATTGCAATCGTTGATACACATACGCGCGGGCCACGAATACCTCGTTGTAGCGACAATTCCAACGGTGCGAAATGTATGAATAGAAATACAGAAACATTACGGTACGTGGCACAGAAATTTTACGAAGGTCTATACGGGAGTCGGTAATCACAAACGGAACATTACTCATGTAGCGTCGAAACAGCACTGCATATCTAAAAGTACATCTTCCTTCTCTTCCTTCCTCTTTTAAGTAGTAATAGTAGTTTATAATATATTTAGTATAGAATAAAGAAATTGTTATTGTTGTTAAAATAATGTAAAAGTTATGTAATCATTAAAAAAATTAATAAATATTAATTAAAAAATAATAATTGAAATTGAAAAAGTTTTTAACATCAGTAGTTTTAAATGTAGAAGAAAGGAAAAAAAATAAAATACGATTATTCATTTACATACGATAAGTGCTTAATCAGTTCCAATAGGCCAGTTTTCATTATTTTAAATTACGTATTATGTTTAAAAGATTGTTTGGGCATTTTTACGATGGGAAGTATTACGAATACGATTTTTATCTGTGGTGCTGAAAAGTATCTCTTGGTTTCGATTTAGAAACGGGTGCCGGTAAATGGTAATTACAAGCATTTGAGATCTAAAATCCATGTCTCGTCAATCATTTATATATTATGACAATAAATACACTTTGATCTGGCAAGAATAGACGCGACGCTATACGTATCGCCGATCACGTTTCCGGTTGCCGTGGCCCAGCTATTAGTGCAATACGAAATACAAATACTCTTTTAGCTAGATATACGATTTAAGACTTTATCTATATTGTGTTAGAGCATATTTTAATTAGGTAATAAGTTTTAGTGCGTAGCTAGTGAACCAGTCTGCCTTGGGACAGTTACATTTTGTTTCTAAGGGCGTATAGGTATATGGGAACGGCAGTTACGGTTTTTGCTCGTTGTGTTGCCAATATACATTTTTGTCATTTTAATTTGATAGCTTATTCGGTAAAAATTTAACGGTTATCTAAATATTTTAGAGAACGATTTTGAAGCTTCTAGTAACTGTAAGTTTTTTTTTTAATTTTAAAATCATCATTATCGTCTATTGAAAATTTCAGCCAAATCGGTCGGCCAAGTAGTTGCGTAGGGTTTCAATAATACACATATTCAACTTAAACTTTCGCATTTATAATATTAGTAAAATATTAGTGGAATTGTAAAGACATAATAAAGTCGTAATACGTAACGTAAAAGTCGTAAAACTTAAAAATGCACCTACCTCAATACAAGTTTACTTAGCATGAAACATAGTTTGCATATCTCATTGAAACATTTACCACAAGAAAAGTGGGAATTATAAATACTTAATACCTAGGTACACTAAAAATGCCAAGGCTGTTTGGCGGTGCTTAGTGATAATTGAAATATTTCAATACATACATTATAACATACTATCGAGCAACTCGCGGAAGAGTAGACATAGTTAATCGTCAGCCCCATGTTTTACTATACTGCATCTGCTTAATCAAGTTGTCGTATTCTAGAACGTCGTCGTATACACCTCATCTTTTTCTTGGTTTTTCAATAGTGTATTTTTGTACTTTGTACTTTGTGAGTTTTTAGTAACTGAGAAGTGTTTGCTCATGGGGAGTTTGCCTTCGAGTTGCAATGTTAGAGCTGATGTGAGTCTGTTTAAATTAACTATTCGAATATCCGAATAACAATGAAATGACTGCCGTGATCTAGAATTTTATAATTCACTACGCCTGTAACTAAGAATAATTTTACAAGCGTATGCGCTTTCAAGTAATTCTTTAAATACTCAAATTATAGAGAGGAAAAATTTGATTGCTTATTTGTTTACATCGAATAGGCTCCGAAACTACTTAACCGATTTTAAAAATTCTGTAACTGTTGGGAAGCTACACTATTTCCGAGTGCTATATGCTATATTTTATCCATGTATTCCCATCGGAATGGGAACCAAGTCTGCTGTAAGTAAATAATGTAAAGAGAAAAAATGTTTTTGTGTCACATGTCCATAGTATCGTGTTAGACAGAGAGAGATTGAGACGTACACTATAGAATTAAAACATTGTTACTTTGATTAGTGTGAATATTTGTACACTTGACATAATCAAACTTGAATACTAGACCCAGTGGTCAAGTTATTTTTCCATTACAATATGTATATTCTCTCCTCTCGGGCGAGGCCTTGTTGTCTATGTATTATAACTACATACAAACTAACAGTAATAATTACAAAAACGCGATTATTATTCCAATTTGCACGCCGTAATAAATTGTTTCCAGATATTAAGCTATTAAAATAGCATTTTAATCAGTGTTTTTGTTCGCTCCCTAACTAACATATTGATGTTTGGTTGACAACAGTTTTTCATCATCATCTATGCATGTTTATTTATCTCGAGAAAATCTTCATATCACCCGGGGGTTAGGTTATTAGTGGTATACACCCTGTGCCTAGAACACGTGAATCGGTCGATTCCGGTAATAATAATTATTGAGCTGTGATAGCCCAGTGGATATGACCTCTGCCTACGATACCGGAGGGTGTGGGTTCGAATCCGGTCCGAGGCATGCACCTCCAACTTTTCAGTTGTGCGCATTTTAAGAAATTAAATATCACGTATCTCAATCGGTGAAGGAAAACATCGTGAGGAAACCTGCATACCAGAGAATTGTATAATTCTCTGCGTGTGTGAAGTCTGCCGATCCGCATTGGGCCAGCGTGGTGGACTATTACGGCCTAACCCCTCTCATTCTGAGAGGAGACTTGAGCTCAGCAGTGAGCCGAATATGGGTTGATGACGATATCATTAACTAGTGATCGGTACAGTCATAAGGCCAACCTGCTTTGATGCAGTATGGTGGATTTGTAGGTAGTTGTCTGCACCTGCAGTGGGAGCATGTCTTACTGATCCTCAACTTGGCTGGGAATTGAACCAATGATTCGGTTATTGAGGACCCAAATGAAAGGTCAAAGCTTTTTTTGTATTTTTACAAAGTTAAGAACCAGTCTTGGAAGCCTTGGTAGAATAAATTTCCGACTATGTTTAGTACGATTAAACAAGAAACCTCGACAAATTAAGTAATTGATGTTCTAGCTTTCGAACTTAAAATACCACCGGTTGGTATTTAGACAATGTTTCATAATGTGGCGTAAATATGATTGTTTGTTGATAGCTGCCTCCTTGGTGCCGTGGTTAGTCTCTACAGTTTAAGATAATGATCCTGGATTCGAGTCGGGGTAAGGCTATTAAATAATAAAGTATTTAATACCAGTCTTCTTTCCATAAAACTTCTTAGTATTGAATACTTGGTAGTGTACCTGCGGAGAGCATGTCAGCCTTCCATCGCGGTCATTATTACTAATATCTTAGCTCACCAACCTGAGATGGATCAGAGTGGTGGGTTGAAGTTCAAGGTCGTTGCTAATGATCACGGTTCTAGCTCGTATTTTTAGCATTGCTTTAACTAGCTAGAGGACTAGGTAAAATGTAAATTATCCTTTAGGCATGAGTTTTTTTAAGAAGGCTTTTCTTCTACCCTTTCCAATTAATCATTTCACTTAGTTAGAAAAAGGAGGCTTGGTCCTTTTGTGAACCATTAAATAGTCTGATAATGATGATCGCAAATGTGTTATGATTGATGTCGCAATTTGTTGAATAATAAAACAAAGCGAATATTACAAAGTGCCGACATTATACCTATCAGTGTAAAGTGCGAACTGCGAATTGGTTTAGTCGATTGCAGTGATAGCGCCAAGTACACGTGTCCATTCGTCACGCACGTCACGTCGCATATTCGTACGATTTTACGTAACACTACCTTTTATTTCATATATGTATATTAACAAAACGTTTATTTTTTGAAATACCGTATACCTATAAGTTTTTTCCATAATTCAATCGAAAATTTACAAAATAAACGAAATTGACCTCAGCTTCAGCTTATTTTCTATTTCAGTATAATATCAATTAAAACAATGAAAATTATAATTTCTGTGAAAAACATGACGCCATCTAAATTCGATAAAATATCCTTGACGTTAATTTAGTGAGTTTTCAATTATTATTCAAACTCAAATACATTAAATTTAAAACTATGATTTTGCCTAGGTATGATTAACTAGATATGTGTAAATTTTCCGTTTTATGGCAGCTATGTCATATTTGTACAAAATGACAATTAAATGTACTCATTCGTACGATTAGAATTTAATATCATACATTATTATGTATTTAGAGGTTTAATAAAAGTGCAATTGTATATAATTCTTTTCCATAAAACTAGATGTTTAAACGAGGAAACCTTGAAGTCCTTAGTCCACCCAGTGGGGGATGTACCAACACTGGACTTTCCAGAGTGTGGTCGCCATGCCAGCGCACATTGTGACCCCAACGCCCATCGGATCTTTAAACTGTATCCTTCCCATTGCTTTTTCTGCTTCGCGACTTACTTACTTTCAAATACCTATTTACTTTCAGTGAATTAGCTACCCGGGAAACCCGTTTGCGTGTGGTATAACAGATGTACAAGGAACAGACAGGAGTTTGACAAGCACGTTGGTGTGTAAAATTGACCGTGTTTGAAATTATAACGCTTCTTCTATTAAACACAAACGCAGTTAGTCTGTCATCTTATCACTCACAAAGCCAAACGTACTTCCCGGAATAGATTGACTGTAGCTATTCTTCGCGTGTCGTTAATATAACAAAGTAGGTATTTTGCCAGAACGACGGTCACATCAGCTCATTATGACTAGCGTTCTATAGATTAGAGTGCATGCAATAAACAGCTGTATGAGTGTTTTCCTCCCAATGAGAATGTATTAAGATATCTGCCATAAATGATTGTAAATACTCCGCAATTATTTTAAACCTAGGCAGGTTTAAAATAATATCACATAATCATAAATTACACAAAACACTGAGATGAGGCTACTATTATTGGAAACTATTTATTTCTCCGTTCTTTGCTTGCAATTATTTTAAGCAATTAAAATTGTCATGAGTATCTGACGACTAGGGTATAATTACTCTTGATAATTGAACAATTGAATGTCTCACATCACGATTTCCTTAATATGCTCCCGACCGAAATGTTCTTTTCTTTTTTCGTACGTGGCTATAAATCTCATGTACGCAGGAGATATTACAGTGCACGAGATTGTGGGCAAGCACAGGTGCACTCTATACTCTTATAGTCGGATGGAACACGATCGGTGAAAGATTAAAGGCTTTACGTGCTTTCTGAGGCACGTGGGTGTACCAACACCGTCAACTTCCCAACTCCAGGTTGCTATTAAGATTTTTTTGTAAGAAAAATCGCAATAACGTTGTTTTTTCTTGACCTGACCCAGGATTCGAACCCTGGGTTCATTGTCCGTAGCTGAACCAGCTAACCACCGGACCAATGAGGCAACCAAACTCCATAGATGCTACTTGTATCATGTATACAGTGGCAAGACTTTCAGCTTTTAATAATTTGGGAGGGTCTGGTCTTGTTGACCATCATACGTTCTTAGTCTCATTATTTATATTTCTTTTAAAAGAGTGTTGCTAAGTTAAGTTTTGGTTCTTTTCATCAGAATCTGCTTTCCGAACTTGAATTATAAAAGTGTTTCATAAAATGTCTGTTTGAAATACTATGTCAGTATTCGTTACTTTAGTTAAATGTGACGAACAATGTTTACAGCGCTGAAACATATATCTCTACTCATCGTGGAGTATCGCACACCGTGTAATTACGCGGAATAGCCAGCTAACGCTCAAATTGGCCAATTACGCTCAGAGAGCGAGCTCAGCCCGCGCCAACTCCCTGTCACAATAACGTTTACGATCTTACTTGTTTGTTGACACAACATCGGTTATCGTTATTACCGACTGGTTGAAGACCACTGGGTCAACAAGTCAGTAATATCACTTAAGAGTGACATGTGTTGGCCTCTCCTGTCGATATTGTTTTATATCCTTCTGGCGAATGCCCGCGACTTCGTCCGCCCTTAAACTTCTTTAATCCAATCCTATCGTAAAATCCGTTCTTTATCGGACTTCTACTGTTATCTTTCGCTTTTATATATTCAGATATTATCTTGTCTCTATATTACATCTTAAAGTAAAATAAAATATAACACATAAAACCTATACAACTAATTGGTTGCGTTTACTTTATAATTCTAATATTATTTCAAACAAATTCAAACAACCCCTAAATCAGATCAAATAAATACACCGGGCTAGTTTTTTTAAGCTATCAAATCAAAAGACATCGCTTTACTTAACGAAAATATTAACTGGTTTAATGTACCAACTTAGCCATTCACTTCGTTATGAGGGATATAATTTTAACATTACTTCGTCAGTTTCTTTATTTAAGTCTACCCTATAACACTTAAATTTAATCAATCGTTTGAATGATCGCGTGAAATATTTATATTATATTGTTTTGTTCGATGACATTGTGAAAATATAATTTTAAAATGAAACTATATTTTACCAATACACAATTCGATACATGTATCCGAATATCACACTTTCGTCCGTGACTGCGTGTTGTTTGTTAAATGGCGTATGTCATCGAACCGTGACGGAATGAGCAGTGGACATGCGCTGTGGAGTATGTGTCCTTCTCTACAGTTTTTTGTGGCAGAGCTTGTTTGGGGAAGTACTACCGCCATATTTATTTCTGCATCCAAAATATTAGCAGTAGTTTTAGCCATGTTTTGATATGATACGTTTTGAAATAATGGAATTGCAAGTAGCGACTCTTAGAACGGTCATTGTAGTTATGCAACACGGGACCCTTTAAATAAAATGTTGCCTTTTTTCACACTACAATTAGTTTCAGGCAAATGAGGCTATACTGCACTGGACCTATGGGTTAGGAAAAGTTTTCACTATTTTCCTTGCAAATTTTCTCGTTTCTCTTTTCTCAATATGAACTTTCCTGTGAGCCTTAAGGATAATGTAAAAATACCCAATTGGTCGAGTCGTTTCCGCGTTCGCTTAGCAACACATTGGCAAATCGTTTTTATTTATAAACCTAGATGATTTCAACTTACCATCAGTTACGAAGTAGAATAAAAATAAAAATATAAGTATGTTAGAGTAACAATAGTAGGTATTTTTCAATGTTGGGGATTAATCCCAATTAGCTAAGCGAGAACTTGAACTGAGATAATCTGCACGCAAGGAAACCCCAAACACTGGTAGCATTACTGGAATATCAAATAAGGCTTTGTTTGCACAAACTGTTAGCGAGCTCCGACGGCTCTGTGGAAACTACAATATTGAGTAACGTAAAGAGACGGCACTTTCTGTGGAACAGAAGTACGTACCGACTACTTACAATTGTAATAGTCTAGTCGACATCTTGGAAACGATGTTCAATACTGGTACTACTGATTGTACTCGTCATGACGTCTAGAAAAATGTCATAACCGCACATAAACTATTGTGGGTCTACATAAATGGAAATTACTCCAAAACTATTGGTGTTAGAGAATTTTCTCAATAAGAAACATAAAGAAGAGTGAATTTTGTAATAAAAGTATTAACTCGTGTAACTTAATCACTGTTGATAACATATATTTTTTAATGTTTAGAGTAGGGTTCCGCGCGGCCGCTAAAGTCTTATCGCTGAATGTGTTGCTAAGCGCAAATCTCGAGAACAATAAAGTTCAAGTGTCAGTGGAGATGTTCCGGAAAGACAAACAGTTAGGGGAGGGGTAGGTGTAGGGTGAAAATAGGGAAGAAGTGCACATAAGTCGGGTCCGCAAGTTTCATATAAAAATTCTCTTATCGGTAGTGTGACTATATAGTACAAATGCTTTCGTAGTTTGCGTGAGGTGAATGAATGGTGGAGCTGGCAGTGTGCCAGTGCAACAGGTGGGTGTGGGGGGGAGGTCAAGGTCACGGGGACTTTGGGGAACTTTGCCGACCGGAGCTTTCATGAGCTGTCAGCTGTTCTTCGTGTCATTGTCAGACTATTTGAATGACCCATTACAGAGACATGCGAGATGCGATTCATAGGAGAAGGTATCTTGATCTTAGCTTAGAATATAATAGAATATAAATAATTTATTTCTCAGCACAACACATAACTACATAGCTTAAAACCGATACATTTATATCTTACTATTTAATGTTAATACTAGAAAATATGTTGTGTCAATGAAATGGACCATTTGTGTATTCGAGTACATACTTTTTTGCACAAAAGAAACAATAACAAAGAAAATAGAAGAAAACCTAGTAAACAAGTATGTGCAAAGGCGATCTTATTGCTTATAGCAATATCTGCGAGACAACCTTTGGATAAAGGAATTAATGTATTAAAATGCGGGATGGTTGTAGTGAGTAGTACCCACAACGCTGGTCAGGTTTACTGTCAGATTCTAATACGGGAAATAGGGAATAAAGGGAAGAACTGAACATAAACAATTAGTTGGACCTAAATAAAATTACATTACTAATAACATACAATTAAATAGTGAAAACTAATAGTGTCACCGGTGGAAATAGGTGGTAACTAACTAGCAGTTGTTAATGGTAATGTAGGGGACCAACTAAGCGTTGAGCTGAACGTGCTCTTTGATGCACAGGAGTGCAGCACTAACTACTTTCTTGCCTATAACACTCACATTAAGGACGGAAGCTTAGTCCTGTAGTAGACCTTTAGAATTGCGGCTGATGATGATGACTCGAGTACACTGTACATATGTTGAGATGTCAGGTAAGTCGTTCCTGTATAGTTGCTTATCTACCTTGTCCAGTCTTTAACCTATTCAAGAAGGATTGGATTCGAGTTCTAGGTCATATTTCTCCGATGACGTCGAATTTAGAGGCCTCTTGTAATGGTTTTCCAAATACCAGTTCCTTGATAGGGTTATGGAAATATTAGGCTTATCTTATTATTATCCTCTTTTATCTTTCTAGTAGAAGAAACAAACAGATTTTTGACAGCCCTAAGACAGAGTTATGAAGTTAAACACAGTCACAATATAATTCGTTAAATCGCATCGAATTAATAAACTCCTTTGTACGTAATACGGAGCAGCAGCTTACGTATGGTAATCTGCCAGAAGCTCGCGGCTTACGGCCGGCTGCGCCGCACGCGCGCTGGGACCGGGATAATCTCGCCATTGTCTCCCTACTTGCACACTTGCACACTTGCACACCGCCTGTGCCTACTGGCGCGAGAACAAGAGATTTGGCACTGTGTGTACGCGACTTTACTGCAAAGTTAAAGTCTGATTAAAGTCTTCATGAAAGTTTTTTACAATCGTAGCTAATTATTTGATAACTAGCAGAATCTTGCGGTTTCACTTGCAGTAAGAATACGGGGATAAAAATTATAGGCAATGTTGTTCGTTGATCCTGTAGCTTTCTATTGGGGATAGAATTTGTCAAATCGATAAATACAAATATATTATCTTTATCATATTAGTGTAGTTTACTAAATGTATATACGAGAAATGTTTTATTTATTTATTTTGACAGACCAACAACATTTAAGCACACAAAATAATTAACATAATAAATCAAATCAAATCAAAATTCATTTATTTCCAATAAGCTTAGTTTACAAGCTCTTTCGAAACAGTCAGGTAAATTATTATATAAATATGATATATACTAGAAATACAGATTTAACACATAAATATCAATAACTGGTTTATACAGTAGAAACTGAAATACTTAGAATACAGGGTGATTCGGTCTTTAGTGCGGATATTTTTTTTCGTGGTTCTGTATCATTAATAGAATATAAATCTACAAACAGTTCGATACATTTTATGTAATTTTTTTTTTTAATTTATGTCTCTAAAATAACAAAATAATGTACATATTATTACTAAACAAGATATATTCAGCTTAAAAGTGATCTGGTGACGTCCTTTAGGTATCAAACGAAAATAAAATAAACGCACAATAGGGTGACCCTAAAATTCTGTTCAAAAGTAAATAACTTTAGCTAACGATAATTTTGTTATTTTTGAGTTAAAAAAAAAAAGAAAAAATACGTGATCATTAAATTTTGTTTATGTACAAAATATAAAAATATCCGCACTAAAAAAAATTTCTTCCTGTATAAACAGACTATAAAACAATATAAACTAAAAATACAAAAAAAACAAAAACTGAACAAAGAGCAAACGAATAGTAAAGTAAAGTAGGTTTAATAGTAAACACATTATCTTCAACTTCCCTGCGCAGGGAGTTGACAACGTTACGACGGAAGCAGATCGTTTTAGAATTTAAAAAGGTTGATGTCTTGATTATTTTGATGCAGAGAATTAAATTGGCTACAAATTCGATTATTGCAGAAATGGCTAGCAACTTTAATACGGCAGTAAGCAGTATAAATAGGTATGGTTGGTTAGGGGTGCTTTGTTTATTAAACTACGATGGGTATTCAACGTGGACGAAGGCGTATGCGGCTATTACTAGTACTCGTAATTTAATAATTGGTTTTGTGGTGGAAGGTTTTTTTGGATTCATGGGTATCTATTTGCTACTTAATCAAACTGAGTCGTAGACATCAGCTGGTTGATTTTTTTATCAAAAAAGTAAAACGTTAGTAAAAAACCTTATATTAAAGCTATG
Organism: Bicyclus anynana; assembly: GCF_947172395.1. Taxonomy (NCBI): domain Eukaryota; kingdom Metazoa; phylum Arthropoda; class Insecta; order Lepidoptera; family Nymphalidae; genus Bicyclus; species Bicyclus anynana. Next base: position 17,043,392 of record NC_069094.1, read on the forward strand.
TTCCAAACTCAAGAGAGTCAAGACCTGGATTCACTGATCCGACGAGGCAGTTACCGTATATTACATTTATTTATTTATTAATTGATATACCAACAATGGTAAACTTAAAAAGTTCTAGTGCTAAGCGATGCCATCTTATAACAGCATTACATAAGCGGTTCAAGCCATACGCTCGCAATAACTCCGCGCTCTCAGTGAATATCAACTAACATTATCTGCCGTCCGCTGTCCGAGTACGAGCTGCATTATAAACCACGCGGTGCGTCTGAACAACTGCAACCAAAAATAGGCTGAGAGACGTGGGATAAAAAGCTTTAGGTGTTTGAACAATCTGGCAATCATCTTTAATTGAAAAAAAAAACTTTTTACGAGCATTTATTCAAATTGCAATGCTAGTTTGTTAAGATTTTAACTTAAAAATTTATTTTTAAAAACTTCGTTTTTGTTGTTTTGTAATTATCTGCTTAAACGGGATAATCTATAGAACTATCAATTGGTTTGTGAAAAGTCCTTATATAATTAATGAAAGCTATGAGTTATTTGGTTTTGCATATCACTTATCTTCAGTGTATCTTATAAAATAACGTAACGTATTTTTAACACAGATACATACTAATCATTGCAATAATACTTCATAATTTTGCTGTTTTTTTTATTTTCTTGCTGTTATCTCTTACACTATGACGTTTTGTTGACTTCATAGTGCATGCGCCGAGTATCTGAAGATCTGAGAAGACTTTAGTCTGCTCACGCGTAGTGAAATGTGGCGAAACGCCAAAATATTGCTCTTTACATTGAGTTGAGTAATGAACTTTAATTCATCGGAATAAAGTCTGATTTCGATTGATTGTGTACGAGCGTGCTAATATTTACGAAACAACCACGTTTTGTGTATCAAATCGTAATATAGTGCAGTGGAAAAGTAATAAATAAGTTTACACTTTAATTGTTATACCTTGAAGCGTGAAATGTATCTAAATTATAATAATTAGTATTATTTTTTACAAAATCTTAGTTTATTTTGCTTTTACCCGCGAAAAGCCGTCGAATCCTAGCATCAACGTCACTTTTGGTGTGAGCTAATCTTTACTATCACAGAGATCGTCATACAATAGACAAGGTCTCGCGGAATTCTATATCAAAACCTCTGGAAAGTAATGTCTAGGTACGTATTTTGATTTTATACAAAATCTTCCTCAGGTTTGTTGAAAACATTTTGAAGTTAGATAAATATTTATTCAAGACAACGTACCAAATTGTTTCTTATAATCAACAGGCTGTTCGAGTTTACTGCCTACTCTGCTATAAAACTTTATATAATGGTTCATTACTCTCTATTAATGGGCATGTTAAGTCGTTATTTCCATCTCATTCATTGTATTGGTATATGAAAGGGACACAATTTTTCTCGGAGATAGCAGTTCAGGGTTACCCAATTTAATTGAATAAGTGTCCTGAAGAAAATATTTACTGTATGATTTAAGAAGACCTTGATTAGAATGAATGATGTTTATTTTTTATAAATACGGGTTTATTTATAAATGATAGAAGATAACTTGATTTGCTATTATTAATGTTAAAGAACGTTCATTCAAGTTGGTAAAGGGTCTATGATAACTCAATACTTCAGAAAGCACGCAGTTCTTTTGCAACATAGGTACTCTCACTTCCAGCTCACTTCTCAGTCCTGTAGAGAGTCAGAGATAATGTCCTTCAACTTGCTCAGATTCTAGCATATATCCCTTTGTTTTTCATCCATTCTCAGCATAGCAGCAGATCGGAATCAGAAACGACCTTTTGTCAGTAGAGACTAAGAATGATAAGATTGACGTGAGATTAAATTTCTATCACCATAATAGAAATTTGAGGAAATCAATTGAGAGGACATAATACATTACACACGGAAACTAGTAAAAATATTTTCCAGACGCTGAAGAAAATTCCTGTAGTCCGATAACCCTGTACTTGTTGCTCGCCGTACAGTATGCCCTTGACATGGAATGTGGGTCAGCAGAATGGGGCGACTTGTTGCTATACGAGAGAAAGGGATGAGGGATGCTCTGTGGGGTGCGCGACAGGGACGCAAATAGATGAAAGCGGAAATAATAGACAGCGAACTTTCAAAAACTTTTGTTGGGAAGGAAATTCATAGTGACAACTGGTTGGAGACATTCCTGTGACAAGAATATGTCCTAGCAACTAAGTCTGTGTGAACCATGGATTTTCTTGGATTAAAGGCGTATATGTTGCTGAATAACCTCCTCTATCTTTCAGTTAAAGTCCTGTTAAAATCGGTTTCGAACAGACAGACAGAGACAAAAATTATAAGTATTCTATAAGTTTTCATGAAACCCGATGCGTAGTTTTTACATGAAAAAGCAAAATACTTCCATCATTTCAAAGTTCTGCGTAACTATATTAGATATTAGTAAATGTAATCTCATTCGGTTACCAAGAGAACAAGTATTTTCTGTTTAACATTTATTTATTGTCTCGAAAAGAAAAAGGGTTCAGCTTTTTCACAATAACGTGTCAAATTGCTAAAGCTTTTCAGAATATAGAGCAAAATATCGGATCAGAAAAGCGGTTAGAGGCGAAAATTATCATAAAAATAGGGCACAGGCGACAAGTTGTCGCAGCCAGGCGCCGGCCTGTGACGTGGACACTGAGGGGCTGACCACACGCCGGTGGGCGGAGGGACATTTCACACTTTAATTAAAAAAGCAGGCGTCAAAGTTAATTCTTAACAATTAATAAATATTAATTAGCGGACTCCCGCGACTCCATTTCGTTCGTGTAAATAGGTATCTGTTTTCCACAAAACCCACAGGGATCGGATTTTTCCGGAATAATAAGTAGCCTCTGCTCAAAGTTTTTCTGTCATCGGCGTGGCACCCGCACGGTGCGAATCCATGGAATGCTGAGATATTTGTCTCTGCTTTTGTTTAGCGGTTTAGCTGTAAAAGTAACATACAGACAGACTTAATTTTGCATTTACAATGTTAGTATTAATATTCAGTGTCTCTTTGGTAATATTAATAATATGAGGCTCACTGTTGAGCACAAGTCTCCTCTCAGATTGAGAGGGGTTAGGCTAATAGTCCACTACGCTGGCCCAATGCAAATTGGCAGCCTTCACATACGAAGAAAATATAACTATTCTCCATATAAGAAGGCCTCTATAGCGAGCATTAAAATATTCTGAAAATGACTATAGTTAATATGTTCTACGAAGTTAGATGTATAGTGATTGCATCTCGAAGTCGTTATCGATTATTACAGGTAATTTCCTATCACGTGAAGTAACCGGGGGGCGGGGGCGGGGCAGGTCAAACGTGAGAGATCAAAGAAAACTGCTTCTATCCACAGCATTACGAGTTAAGACAATATCGCAATATGATCTAATGGTCAAAGAGCCCGTCGTGTCCAGACCTCAGTCATTTTGAAGCCTTGAAAAACACCGTTAATGATTTTTGAACAGTTGCCACGATGACGAGGCGTGTGGCGACCGAGAAAATGGTTTTTATTTTATCCCAACACATTAATAGCATCGGTGTAACCGTTGTTCTCTTTAACCTTTATTTCATTACCATTTTCGCGACATTATGTAGCCTACGTTCTGCTTCAAGGTTCTATTTATCATTTTTACCAAAATTCCTCGTAAATTTAGTTCTTGAAGGATTGAGGTTCTAGTTCTCTAAAGTCTGCTATACGCAATGCTACCGTGGTCTACACTCTATAGTTGACTACCGGATTAACATATGGATAGGAGCATGAACTGACAAAATTAAGCTTTAAATAAACTCGAGTCTGAATATTATGGGCTCTTAACTTACAAACCTTATAGGTAATGTTATTAATGTCGCCATTAGTATTGACAACTGCTTCCAAATACATTTAAGTCGATTCAGGCTTTACGGTCTGTTTTGACTCTGACATACTCGTATAAATGTAGATAATATATTCTCGTGTGTTGATGGTATCGAGAGAGCTGCTAAGGTTTATTTGCTTACGGAACTCTTACAACGAGCCGGCACGGGCCAGTGCGTGCGCCGATGGGCCCGTGTTCTATTTGTGTACCATAGACTGCCTGCGAAGCCATACCCAGCCGAAGCTCACTGATATATAACCCCTAAGATGCACGGTCTCATGTGTTATGACATCGAAATGGTTAAAAAACAAAGTAATTGTTGACATATACGAAACATTAACAAAACTCGTACTGATAGCCGCTATATTGAATTTTGGGTAATTACTTATTGCTATATGTAGAAAACAAATAAATGAAGGTTTATAATTTCAAGAAACAAGATTACATGCAATTTATAAATTGCACAGTTCACAGTTTTTGCCGTGATTCATTTACATGTTCAACAATGTTCACAAAACGTTAGCTTTTAGCGACGTCTGTTGTGTGTCCAATAAGTAATCATACATTGACTTTTCTAATGAATTCCATTGACGTTAGAACAAACGTTGTTTACCCACAGCCCTTAGGTCACACCCTCAGAGAATATCACTCCCCCCACGTATTCTACTCCTCGGGTTCTACTATGGCACTTCAAACTTGCGCCAGTGCTTGTCCAATACCCCTGGTGACGAGGTCGCAATCTATTCATCCCTCAACCATCCACATCCCACATAATTATAAGCCGATGAACGTCCAGTGTTGGACATAGGCCTCTTTTCTGGACTTACACACAGTCTCGAGCCACCAGCATCAAGCAGGTCTCTGCATCCCGCTTGATCGTCGGTCCACCTAATAGGGGTCGACTTACACTGCGCTTCTATTAAGGGAAGCAAACACACAATCAGAAAAAACCGACGAATGAACTCCGCATCTCTGGCAGATTACCTCGACGTTCGTATTACAGTACCGCGCAGTAGACAGATGCAGCCTCGCGCCTCGCTTACACCTGCGCGACTGGAACCGGTCGCCGGCTTGACATACCACCAATTTATATGAAACATTTGTTTATTAGTGAAAAATCGTTAACAAGCGCGAGTGACGCCTAAAAAATTATGGTTCTGTAGGAAAGATTTTTAATATATTAAGGTTTATTAAAAATATTATAAAGATCCAAAACGTTGTTGTATTCTATAAAAATCTCATTTCTAAACACAGATTTTCCACTAAAGATGACAATAATGTTGAAGCGACAAAAAGAAGAAGTGAATATTGAAAATAAGCTGAAGGTACATACCTAATAATTTACAGTGTTTCAGTAGTATCATTGGAATTAAATGTGACCTTTGAAAGTTCTGTTTGTGTGTGTGTTTTTTAACCACAGGGCATCAGTGTTTGTTTATTCCAGTCTGGAAACCAAGTTCGCAAAGGTATAAAACCGGGCTGTGATTTTGGAGACCGGCACAGCCGTCTCACACAACATAACAAAACCTCTTTAACATCTGATGATGATGATAAGTTATTTTCAATTATTAACTATTATCTGAATCGCACTTCTACTATTACTGACTTCTACTTCTACCACCATGGTAGAAGTACCGTGATAGTAATTGTAGTTAGTGTAGGTTCATAATAGGTTTAATAATAAAATTTAGAGTTAAATACTGACCATTGTTTACGAGTATACCGAGATTTATATTGGATGTTTAACTTTCTCTGAATTATTGGAGGTTTTTCTTTATTTGTTCTGAACCACGGAACCTTAAAAACTTGTAGAGGTAACCGATCCCGCGACTAGAACTAGACGCAGACGAGGTCAATATGTTTGGCGGTGGAAGAGAGGGAAAGTCATACGAGATTCGAAATACTGTGGCCTATATACCTATATACCTAGTACCTACTCGCGGTCGGGAACTCGAGTCAGGTTACAGAATACACAACACACGCTTTTAGTGTTTCTGACTGTATAGTTGTGTTTGTATATTCGCAGTTGGCGAACTCTCTTACTCTTTAGCTACAAGAACTAGTTTCGAGTGATCTTTAAACAAAATAAACATATACAAAAATTTGAGAAACGGTTTGTTTTTCTTTGTATAAGAAATAATAATGTTGGCAGGCGGGGTAATAAGTAATCTATCATAATCACTATCGGTCGGGGTCATTGCCCTAATGGCAAGCTTAGCAAGGGTACGAGGGTGCAGCACCACACACAGCTTATCTCAGGAACAGGTCCGATTTGAAAAAATCTTTCTGTGTTAGATAGCCAATTTATCGAGGAAGGCTATAGGCTATATATTATCCCCGTATTCCTACAGGAACAGGAACTACGCGGATAAAACCACGCGGCGTCAGCTAGTATTAATATATAAGAGAAGATATAAATCAATTTGTACAAATGCCCCAACAAGCGTACATATCTGATAATTTGCATCACTAGACGTCTCCCATCCGTCACTTGGTCGACTTACTCAACGACATGCAGCGACGCAAATATTGACTGCTCTTTAAAATCGATTACAAATCAGATCCATTTGCAATATCATATTATTACAACTGTTGCATTTGTACTAAGTAGGTATTTATTGAGCAATGCGATCGTCATAAAACTTGAATAATAATAATTTTATGGTTTATTAATTGAAAGTTAAAAGGTCTTGAACGTAAACGCAATGTTTTACTACTCGTATTGACAACCACTACTTCTTGTTGTTTAATTGAATGCGAAAGGTTTCCAGTTCCAAAACTCGGAGACAAGATCTCAAAATAAAAGAAAATAAAAAAGTTCTCAGATTTCTGGCTTAATTTTGGCTTGTTACCTATTAAATATGGTCATACCAAGAGCATTCTGCATTTAAGATTGCACATCGTAGTATAAGGATTAAGTAAAATTCCTTAATACTCGTTTTACTGATATGTATGTCTGCAATGAGCTAATAACATATTATTTGTGTTTGTCCGCAGGTCTTCAGCGGTGTTAGCGTGCGACAGATCATGTAGTGGCGATTTGTGTCAGAGAACACTTTGCGTCCGCGACATCGTCCGCTATGGCCGACGTGGCCGACACGGCCGACATGAACATGGACGACGAGTACGGTTACGACATGACGAAGATACCGGAGATCGTGACGGACGACATGAACGAGTCGGGCTATCAGGAGGGTTCGGAGAACAGTTTCGGGGACAGGCGCGATTCTAAGGAGGGGTTCGGGGGCGAAGGGGACTCGGACAGCGGGGTGGACGGGGTGAGCAGCGGGGGCAGCACGGTGGACGACTGCCCGGTGGTGTCCATCAACGACGTGGTGGCGTACTACGACGTGCGGCCCCGGCGCCGGCCCGTGCCGCAGCTCAACTTCTACCACGTGGACCTGGACAGGATGGCCAGGGACGCTGTTGTTAAGGTAATCGTTTTTGTCATTGTTTTTTTTATTTACAATGTATCGTTGACTGTAATACTAATAATATATAACTCGAAGATATTCAACAGATTGCTCGTAGCATACGGGCGACTCAAAATCGTGTCGTTTGGAACTTCCTATTTCCAGCAGTAGACGTCCATCGGTTTATAATGATGATGGTGGTTCATTGTGGAAACTCCGAACAACATTTTTCATTATACTACACGTATAAACCTTTTTCTTTGAATCACTGTTATCTATTTTTTTCCATCACTTATATACCTATTTTTTTAATTATTTTTACTGAAAAGTACATTGATATAATAGAAATGTCAACCTTCTTGTTTTTTCTTCATCTTTAATACTGTCGATCAACTATTATTATGTAAAAATATTATGGCAAATCTATATTAACTACATATTATAAAAATAAAAAGTTTTCTATTGATGAAAACTGTACTAAAACCAATTGCGTAGTATATAAGATCTAATCGCACAAACAGCAGAAGCAACTACGTATTTACGACAATTACATGAACGACGTGTATGGAGTTAGGAACGGTTAAAGTGTAAATGGAGAAATCAGAAGCAGAGTAGAATTTAGGTAAGTAGTAGTGAGCCGTGATAGCCCAGTGGATATGACCTCTGCCTCCGATTCCGGAGGGCGTAGGTTCGAATCCGATCCGGGGCATGCACCGCCAACGTTTCTGTTGTGTGCATTTTATGAAATTAAATATCAAGTGTTTCAAACGGTGAAGGAAAACATCGTGAGGAAACCTGCATACCAGAGAATTAAGAAAACTCTCTGCGTGTGTGAAGTCGGCCAATCCGCATTGGGCCAGCGTGGTGGACTATTGGCCTAATGCCTCTCATTCACACGCTCTCGGCGTCATCTGCTAAATAATTTAATATTTCCAGATTAGAGGAAACTCAAGCTCAGCAGTGAGCCGAATATGGGTTGATGAAGTAAAAGATTTATCTTAAATAGAGCTTATAGGTAAAACGATAAACAAAAGTGTTACCAATCCAGATCGTACAAGCCTCACATCGATACAACGGCTGGTGAGAGAAAGGCTGACACACGAACACACAGACACACACACCGACACACGGCGTACATAAGCGTGTTGTAACGTTAACCGCTTGCGTCACTCGCTCTAATAACTTTCAAGTTAACTTTATATTCCCGACTACAGCGTTACGTTTAACTGTCAAGTGTGTATTGGGTTCTTCATCATCATAACAATATTGTAACAGCCCAAGCTTCCCTTCTTATATATGGGATATGGAGCTTCGACCCACTACGCTTTTCAAATGCGGGTTGGTGAGGGTGATAAAGTTCTTTTTTGCGTTAAACGCTATAACAACTGACTATTTCTAGACTTTCTTCATACTCCTGGGCAGGTTGTAGTATACTTTTCATCGCGCTACCATCAATAGGAGCAGAGTAAAGAAGGGAAATGTTGGGAAAACAAGAAAAGTTACTCCATTGTTACAGCGATACTACTGTAAGGGCTGGATTAAAGAGGTCTAAGGGTGGACGAAGTCGCGAGCGTCCTTTAGTGTATACTAATATTGTAAAGAGGTAATCTCTGGATCTGAACTAATTTTGAAAATTCTTTTACCACTGGAAAGCCACGTTTTTTACGAGTGTCATTAGCTATATTTTATCCTGGTATTCTTACGGGAACAGGAATTACGCGGGTGAAACCGCGGGTCGTCGGCTAGTAATAAAATATTCTACAAAATTCCTTTACATTGAAGATTCCACCCTTGAATATTTATACAAGCTTAATATACATAAGGGGTAGTGTTAAAATAGCGTCCATTAATACCCTATTCAAATAACATAAATCTAACTTAAATATTATTCGTATAACCCAGAGGACTCCGGCTTAACGAGTAAATGCCTTGACAAATATCTAAACTGTATGGAATTACTCGTAAGCCCGTTTTATAAATATCATAGATAATTCGCAATGAGACTTTATTATTAAAATATAGATTCATTTTATCAAAATGAAAAAAAAACATTAAAAAAAATTCAATAAAACAATTTCAACCGACTTTCAACACAAAAATTAATATACCCACTAAACTGAAAAGCAAAAAATAAAATCGTATATGCTACCTTTTGTTTAGTTTGAAGGCGGTGCCAAGACAGTGATGTATTAATCCTAGCCCTTTAAATTACAAAATTGCTGTGGTGCTTTCAGAAACGGCTTAATAATCGAAAAATCGGTTAAAAATCATTATCAGCTCATTATCATATTATTATAGTAATTTATAGCCTAATTTTATATGTAGCCCACCGCAGGGATACACTCTAATTATAGGAAAGAAGTGTTGAAGCTTTAATCACCGCTACTTTAGAATGGTTATATTTCACTCTGTAACCCTTGTATGGTGTTACTAATAATAAATAAGGTTTATTGCTTGTTATGCATGGGGTGTAACTCGATACACTTCCTAACTTCTGGCTGCTTCCCGGCCTGGGCCTCGAATCTAGGACTTCATGATTCAAAGTCTACATACTTTAACCACTTGAGCAAAGTACAAAACAGATTTGTCTAGCCACCATACTCTTGACCAGGTCAAGGTCGAGAAGCTCCAACAGAGGCTATAGACCTTAGCTAACTTATTTGTCTTCGTCATCTAAAAGTTGACTTAGCTTGTTCGTTAACTACTTACAAATATACTATTTGTTTTAACAAAATAAAATATCAAGAATTCAACGTAAGCGTTGGTCGATTTAGGATTTTTCACTACTCTTGCTCAAAAACACTGTCTTATTACCACTCTACAGCGGGGCTAAACAAGCATTTTAGCCTCTAGGGGCTAAAGTAATTTTGTTTTTTTTAATTCTTGTTTGTTACGAGTACTAGCCAAGCACTAGCCTACGATAAAACGGAGAAGGTTTTATTTGAAAATAGACTATACTAAACTATTTTATTTTCTCGCAATCGTAGTGAAAAGCATAGTGTAACACGTGGGGCTAAACCCATTATAAACTCGGTTTCTATTTAGGCGGCCCTCGCCGTACGTCTCGGGCCCTAAAAATACCTCGTATATAATGGGTCTTTTTAGCCCCTTGTATAACAATCTACTATTATGTTTTCTAAATGGCTCAGGCGACTGGTAGTATGTTTCGGCCGCGGCTAGTTAATAGCGTCAAAGACGTAATGCGTGAAATAATTTAAAAAGTAAAAAATCTATACGATTCTCTAAAGTTCGTCTAATATAGTGCCTTTCCTCGCTCACTTCCTTGAAATTTTCCTGTACAAGCCTTTATGTCGAAGGCAGTATCCCCAAATGACCAAATGACCTAGGCTAGTTGGCAATATTACTTTTCAATAGAGCCAAACAAGTATGTTATTTGTATTGACCTTTTTTATTGACAGAACCTTTAATATTTTTTTCATAAAATGGACTTCATATATTATGTTTCGAAAATATCTACTTCTTTTATCTTATTTTTTTTACTTATATATTGGCACAAGGACCATAACAAGGATCCTGGTATTTTTACGATTATCATGAAACAGATTTGGATTATGCTTTGAAAGACTCACAGTTAATCGACGAAACTTTGCGAATTTTTCGTTACAATTTCCATTGGAAAACATGTTAGAATGTTGGCATAACTTTTTTCTACAATTGCAATAAGTAATAGTATTAATTGGTACGCCAAAATCCTAAATAATACATAAATCTGTCATAAGAATCATTCCAATAATTATTATCAAGACCGTATTATGATTACTTACAATTTACATATTTAGTTGATAGCGTAGAAAGACATACCTTGTTTTATAATATTTATATGGTGGATACTCGCAAATTAAAGGTGAATTAATTAATAATGAATCAAAACTACCACGATCTGTCCAACATAAGAAGCCGCGCAACAGGAAGGGAAATTCGACTCAATAAAACTTAGATAATTAAAACTTTCGTTTAAATCAAGAATACGAAACCTAAAGCGGGTATGAAACCTTTTTAGTTAATGAACCTTTTTTATCTGTGCGAGAGAATAAATAAAGTAGGTGAAATAAAAACGAATGATCAAATAAAAAGGTATAATTCCATGTTTGAGAGGAAAGTAGGTACCTACCTAAACGTAGTAATACTAAATTAGCATATTTAAGCCACTCTGTTATTAGGTAACTGTGTTTACGAGTGTTTTTATATGTATGAGAAATAAACACCACATATAACGTATGTTTAATGTACGAGTAAGTCAACAGTGAAAAGGCAAGCGCGCTTCAGTGTGGGCTGCGTCTTCGCTAGAGCGATGTCTGTAGGTACATGATCGCAAGGTCGATAGCGAATATCATAATAAATATGATAACAATAAGTCATTAAATACCTATTACTTAATTACTATTTAATACTTTTTATTAATTATTTGTTCGCTTTCCTTATTTCTTTAAGAAAATAAATAAATATCTCCATCTCCAAAAATCAGATTTTTGCAATCTTTGCGTCTATCTGAATATACGAAAATTTCGTTTCCAGTGTTGCTTATACTCGTAATTTATTACGGTCAAAGTCAGATTCAGAAAAGCTTTGTTTTATATCGTGTGTTGTGTAGTACCTAATAAAAACGAATGAAACGAAAAAGACATAATCCGATGTGTTAGAAGTACGAGAGTAATGTAATGTAACATTACTAAATTAGCATATTAAATTCACTTTGTTATTAAGCAATGACTGTTACGACTATTCTTCCGAGAGCTAACGGCAAACTTTAAGGATTTATTTGATAATATATGTAGTGCTTGTTGTGTTTTGATATTAGAAGCGTTTATACGAGTATACCACTAGCTGACGCCGCGCGGTTTCACCCGAGTGGATAATAACTTCCCTGATAAATGGGCTATCTAACACTGAAAGAATTTTTCAAATCGGATCAGCAGTTCCTAAGATTAGCGTGTCAACCAAACAAACTCTTCAGCTTTATAATATTAGTATAGATTGGCCATGTGATATTTATATGATGGTGATTGAAATGGCGACTCTTTAGCTCATCGTCTGGAGTATGTTCGGATGAAACTGACATTTACCGAACTTAGTCAAGCAACTTCGGTTGCACGACTCGGTTGGTTCATGTATATCTGCCCAATCCGTTATATTAGCGTTCCGATATGATGTCGTGTAGAAACCGAAAAGAGTGTAGATTTTCATCCTCCTCTTAACAAGTTAGCCCGTTTCCATCTTAGACTGCATCATCACTTACCATGAGGTGAGATTTTAGTCAAGGGTTAACTTGTAAAAAATAAAAAAAAAACACTATTGTACTCGAGTATAGTAGTTAGTGCAACACCTCGTACAAGGACTACGCCCTAAAGTGTTGGCTTTATCCATCAATCTTAGGCGTAGGTGAAGTGATGTCCTGTAATTACACCGGCAACCACGCCCTTCATAATTTAACAATGCTTAGTGGCCGAAATGAGTATGTTGGTAGTACGTCGACGAGCTCTGTTACGAAGGCTCTACTTCTAAAGTTTGAACTGATAGTGTCCCACCAGCTCTTACACTATGTCGACTTACGAGATCGGAATGGTGAGCGCGCTTACGTAATGCGTCTCGATGCATCACTTAGAGATTGTATTTTTGTAACAAAATGTTACTCGACCTTTTTCCTCTGTGGCAATTTTTGTTGCATACCAATAGTTGAGGACCTGCCTCGTCATCGCTTCACGATAGCTAGCTGACACGCGCGGCGTCGGCTCGCATTATATCAGAATCATCACAGAAATAAAATAAGTAACTCAATGTATACATTTTTTGAGGATAAAGGATTCGCCTTAGAATATAATTCAAAGTAAAATATACATTTAATTATAAAAATACATAGGTAAATCCACGAAACACGTACGGAAAATAAATTTTCACGAATAAAACTTGACAAACTACTTGTAGTACCTAAACGCCAAAAAATAGACATTTTTATTTAGTCTTGCAAACTTAAAAGGTTATAAGTTTAAGTTATTGTTATTTTGTTATAGTCTACTAGAAGATAGAGAGATTTTTGCGCAGTTTTTTATTTCCACCAGCCTCCATAGAGGATAATGCTGACGTCGCCACAGCCGCCTAAGGTCCGTGATATTTGGAACTCTCTATAGAAAACCTAACTCCATCCATAGACGTCAATCTGCTGACGTGATGATGATTGTAAAATTATTTTAGTGCTAATTGGAGACGTCACGAGTAATAGTTTTCAGATGTTATCGTGCCCACGTCACAGACCTATGACGTAACGCGCAGTCGATATCGTTTTAAAATTGTTTCCAGTTTCGCAACGGCCACTAATAATGGTCATTAAGATCATCTTGAGGCGGAAACTGCTACTGTATGAGTACGAATATGTAACTATACTAATATTATAAAGCTGAAGAGTTTGTTTGTTTGTTTGATTGAGCGCGCTAATCTCAGGAACTACTGGTCCGATTTGAAAAATTCTTACAGTGTTTGATAGACCATTTATCAAGGAAGGATATAGGCTATATATTATCCCCATATTCCCATGGGAACCACGCGGGTGAAACCGCGCGGAACAGCTAGTCGGTTTATAAATGTGAAAGTTTGTATGTTTGGTTGTCTGTTACTCGCAAACGGTATGAGATAAAAACGAGTCACTGGATTTGGTCAGGTAAGTACATGGCTTAAGAAATACTCCGTTAACGATACACCTTTAAAGGTATTTCATATTTTTTGCGTAGTGGAAGAAAGGATAAAGAAATGCTGTACTTCTTTTTAACAAAACAATCACAATTATTGAGTTCAAAAATAAAATGCACGTTTATTTTTTATTCATAATAATTAATAAACACTGGGTATTCGTATTCCTTGTTACTGTAAAAAAACTGCTGAATATTTTGCGGACATTTTTGAACAATATACTTTCCAGTGTTCTAGACAGACTTGACGTTTTAAAAACGCCTGGTTAATGGAACTAATTGGAATAGACAAAAGAAGACAGCCTGGTTTCTGACGCAGTTCTTATTATTGTATGAAAAGTTAGCACTTGACTGGATGACATTTCTTTTTTCTCTTTACAAGTAGCCCTTGACTACAATTTCACCTAATGGTAAGTGATGATGCGATCTAAGATGGAAGCGGGCAAACTTGTGAGGAGAAGAACGAAAAATCCATACGCCTTTTCTACATGATGCTTAGCGGTACGCCGGTAGCGTGGTAACAAGCAAAGGCTGAAGCATCCCGTCAGCCAAACCTGAACCAATTAAGAAAACCAATCGACCCAGATGGGGATCGAAGGCAGGACCTCCGTCTTGTAAATCCATACGCGCAACCGCGCATACCACTGCGTCACGGAGGCCGTCAAACTGAAAGAGGCGATACAGTCCTCTTTTTAATGGACTTTTAAAAAAGGAGGTTCTATATTCAAGTCTATATTTTTGACAGAAACAGAATAGATAGTGTATCTGATTATACCTGAAAATTATCGCCTAAACCTCGCCATGCATGCCAAGTACACGCTCACTATGCTCTAAATAACACATCAACTTCTGTCATTAGACATAAGTTGTTAATATGTTGTAAGTAAATATGAATGATTCAATATACTCCTAGATAATTTTCAGGGATCAATTTTTTGCTTAATAATATTCTGCTTTCTGAACTGGTGAGGACTGAATACCACCAATTTCCCAAATCTATATCCTGTTGGCTGTTGCTGAAACTTTCATGGAAAGAAAAAAATACCCACAGCCAGTTGGGCCAATAAGCCGTGAAAGCCTAGTGAATATGACCTCTGCCTCCGATTCCGAAAAGTGTGGATTCAAATTCGGTCCGGTGCATACACCTCCAACTTTTCAGTTGTGTGCATTTTGAGAAATTTAATATCACGTGTCTCAAACGGTGAAGGAAAACATCGTGAGGAAACCTGCATACCAGAGAATATTCTTAATTCTCTGCATGTGTGACGTCTGCCAATCCGCATTAGGCCAGCGTGGTGGACTAAATTGTCCTTACCCCTTTCATTCTGAGACGAGACTCTATCGGAATATGGGTTTATATCGAAGTCGGGCCAAGCCAGTAGCAAAGCTAGCACTATTTCGAAATTAGCATCTCAGTGATTGTAAGGTAGAACTGTAATGTGCCCGTGAAGCCGTACTGTGCCGGCTATTATGTGCGTGAAAAATCGATACCTGCGTAGGCGGATACGCTCAAGGACATTATCGATGTTTGTTCAACACTCCGCTATCTCGATTCTAGTTGTTTTAAGTGCGACACTCGGCTTTTTCGACCTTTTTTGACACAAATACCGACCGCCCACTCTCCGCCGTCGACGTCGGTGTGCGGATCTCTGATTTGTTATCTTTGTTATCAATCCGAAAATTGTTTTGTGAAGTGTGAAAGTCTGGTGAAGTGTCGGCTGTGACTAGTCACTAATGTAACGGCAAAGACGTAACTCTGACCGGCTTAAGTCCGACGCACACTTACCGACGGGATGATACAGGACTTCAAAATTGAATATCCAATCATTGCCCAAGGTTAAGGGGTAAACTCTAGATTCAATTCCTCTTCGTTTCACCATCGGTTTGGAGGGGAAGGGTAGGTAGGTAAATGTTGGCTTAGGGGTGTAGGCTTGCTGCTTAGCTTTATGTATCTTACAGGGGAATATTGTTTCAAAGATACGACTGAGATTCGTTTTAAAAATAGAACAAAATATAACAATCTAATTCCAACGATCACTGACTTTTAGGTGGATGCTGCGGCATATCCGCGTATCATCGGAGTATTATTGTCAGTACACGCTGGCTGATAGAAGAATGCTCTCATTTGCCAGTCGTCAATGTGCGGAGGTCATTAGAATCTCGTTCTAAAACAAAACTTTTGCTGTGCCGTGTGTAAGCAGTTTAGTAGTTCCTCTGAGATCTTAAAGTATCGCTAGCACAAAACGTTAGAAAATGGATATCTGTTACAACATTATAATCTATCTTGATTAAGAGTCAATGTTTACAGGTAATGTTTCAATATTCGTTTTTCTGTATATTTTTTATTCTACCTGGCTTTTACAGCAGTTGGGGAAACGGGGGTTCCCCGTCGTGTCTAATCAACTTTCAATCATGCGACTTTATAATGCATGGAATATTTCGCTCGGCTGACTGCGTGGTGTTTCACAGAGTCACAAACGGTTCTCATCACCACCGTGATCGTTTTCTATCTTAATTTCTACATGATGGACTATCTTCGTAATAAACATGGAGGTCAACCTACAAACTCGCTATATTTTGCTGTTTTCTTTAGTTCAGTAATGTAAGGTGGCTTTTTACTCAATAACATTAGAAGATAGCCCATTATGTTGATGCCTACAAAGATATTTTACGTTATTAATCCAGTAGGTGTTATTCTGCATAGGCTAAAAACTCTTAGCTTTGATAAAATGGAATATATAACAGATGAGGGTATATATATTCCTTATGCCGGATCTTAGACCACATTATGTTCTGTGGACGCGATGCATACTAGACACGACACATACGACGTCGCACGTCGCACGACGCACGACGCTTGTCGCACGTCGGGGTCACACGTGTGCGCTGATCTAATTATGACATTACGACACTGTCTATGACTTGTTTGTTAGCATTTCCTGCACCGGTGGACAGTTTGTTGCAAAAATTGATGACTACTTAATTATTATATTGCTAATCATGCGCCGTCATCAGATATAGCCGACACGAGGCGTGCTGGAGCTGGACGATTCGCTTAATCTAACGTTTAATTCCATAAATGTTGTAATAAGCTCCGTGGTTAAAGGGCTGGAACTGTACAAGAACGGTGATAGCTTCCCATGACGTGCTCTGTGACAAAGACCTCTATTATTACTATGATAATTTGTCATTTTGGAACTCGGTTATAATATTTATAAAAAGAGATTTACTTTTATTTAAAACGTTGCGCGATTTCACCCGCGTGGTTCCCGTTCACGTAGGAATACGGGGATAATAGCCTACAGCCTTCCTCGATAAATGGGCTATCTAACACTGAAATAAATTTTCAAAACGGACCAGTAGTTCCTGAGATAAGCGCGTTCTAACAAACAGACTCTTCAGCTTTAAAATATTAGTATCATCATCATTACAACCTATATTCGAGTACAACCTCTCATAGGTTGTACTCGAATATACGAGTCTTCTTTTAGAATGAGAGGGGTTAGGCCAATAGTCTACCACGCCGACCCAATGCGGTTTCCTCACGATGTTTTTCCTTCACCGTTTGGGATACGTGACATTAAATTTCTTAAAGTGCACATAACTGAAAAGTTGGAGCTGCATGCCCCGGACCAGATTCGAATCTACACTCTACGGAATCGGACAGAGGTCACATTCACAGGTCTATCACGGCTCTCTATCTTGTAACGTTTGAAACTTCGGGTTTGTCTGTTTGTAGAGATTCTACCGGTACTGAAGACAGGATTTGCTGAGAAAAATTAGTTCGATATCAGAAATGGCCGAGTCGGGAATCAAAACCACGTACGGATCGTTACTGCACTAAAAGGTCGTCACACTTCCGAAGGTCATTGTCATGCGTACAAACTGACAAGAGGGAAAACCGTAGTGAGCCATAGTTCCCGTTTACCTGTGTAGTGTTGTATTCACTATCTAGGACCTGTTTTGCGTTCGCTGTGCAGAACTCGACAGGTTCGACGACCTTTGTTAAGCGGTGTATACACAGTGTGTAAGGGCGAAGATTTTTAAAAACTGCCCGCAGCTTTGCATCCATTTTATCCCCGTATTCCCAAAGGTACGGGAACTATACGATGGTGAAACTGCGGGGCGTCCGTTTTCGATCTTTTTAAAAAAAATGTTTTTTAGACTACACTTTTATTTTAATATTCGACGCCTTATCATACTGTAAGTTCTTTGTAGTCGCCCGCTTAAGTTGGTTACATAGCAATATAGCTGGACTGGTGTATACCTCACCTTACGCCTGTATAACCCTGCCTGATAGATCGACCACTCTAATTATTTTAAGTCTTTAGTTAATGTATAAGTTATTTTATATTAATAATAGCTGACGCCGCGGGGTTTTACCCACGTGGTTCACGTTCCTGTAGGAAAATGGGGATAATATATAGCCAGCCTTCCTCGATAAATAGGCTATCCAACACTGGAATAATTTTTCAAATCGGACCAGTAATTCCTGAGATTAGTGCTGAGATTATCGCTGAAGAGTTTGTTTGTTTGATTGAAAATCAAACAAACAAACTCTTCAGCGATATATATTAGTATAGAGTATAGAAATATAGATTACAAAGAGGTGAAGTTGTGTGTTTGTGAGGTTGTAAGGGGTAATGTCAGGATTTGCTGAACTGCTTTAGAAAATTCTTGTACCAATAGAAAGTTAAGTAGCTGTATACTTTTCGGTATTTTCAGGAAATCGGGAAACCGAGGGGCGTAGTCGGTTACTTTTACATCAAAACTTAGTTTTCCGAGGAGTCTTAAGTTACTTTTTTAAAACGTTTTTTTATAGTGTAAATTACATTTGGTTCTGCCAAGGGACTCAACTCGTAGAATTATTGTTTATATAATTGTTTTTTTCAACTACATATGTTTTTTATAGTTCCAATGCAACAATTAATGAATTCATTAATGTCTCAAAATCCTTACGAGTTGCTGAGAGCGGTTAGGCCAATAGTCGACCACGCTGCGCGCTGGCCCAATGCGGATTGCCAGACTTCACACACGCAGAGAATTAAGAAAATTCTCAGGTATGCAGGTTTCCTCACGATGTTTTTCCTTCACCGAAAGAAATTAAATATAACGTGTCACAAAGACACGTTATATTTAATTTCTTAAAATGCACACAACTGAAAAGTTGGAGGTGCATGCCCCGGACCGGATTCGAACCCATACCTTTCGGAATCGGAGGTAAAGTTCATAATGGGATGTATGGGATTGACATTATCCAATTGACAGGTTGATTACGTGAATATTAGTTTTCGTAGCGTTTGTAGAAAAAGAATTGGACTACAACGCTACTTACGAAGCATTTCTAGAAAAAGAATTCAACTTGACCACAGCCTCAGGTCACTAAAATCTTAAAAAAAATGAATTTCTCCTTAGTAATGTGCTTTACAGTGTATTGATGGTGACCATTAGCACAAACACGAGAACAGCATTATGCGCGCCTCACAAATGCGTTTTTAGCTAAATCGACTCATTACGAATAAACTGCACACTTTATTTTGTGTTGCTTTGATTCATCGACTCGATAAACTCGTAATAAACTCGCTCGTAACTAAATGTTTCTTGTTAAAACTTTACATTGTCGAGATCCATTGTCATTATCCTCTAGTGGGGTAAAAAGCTAACACGGGGATAAAATGTTCATCAGGGATGATGTAGGATTCAGATGGTGAAAGAATTTTTTAATTTAGTTCAGTAGTTTCAAATTATATTCAATGCAAACAAACAATCAATCAAATCTTTTGTTTATAAATTAAAAAAAAATTGACCACCCTAAAGATTGTCCATGAATACACGTTAGGTAGTTAGTATTCTCTATCAAGTCAAATGTTGTCCTTGGTGTAACAAACCATAGTGTCTTGTGTATTTCCAAATTATCGTAGTCAATCGTATTACGGTTTCGTCACAAGTCGTCGCAGGTTGTGCCGCTTATTAAAATAATGATCGGCCATAAAGCGGGCGAGTGCATTCATTCGGTTGGTGCCAATCACGATTTTTGCATTACATTCGGCTGATCGTGATGTCGCGCTGGCTGCGCGGAGTGCTAGCGGGCTTGGGTTCACGATTAGCAAAGTGAACGATCCGAATTAGAAGCGACCTTCACCTATCTGTTTAATGGATGTTCCTAAATATTGCAATTGTATTTCTAACATAGTTATATACTTAACTAGCGGACGCGCGCGACTTCGTCCGCCTGGAATTCAGTTTTTTCAAATCCCACGGGAATCATGGATTTTTTCGAAAAGAAAAGTAGTCTATGGAAATGGATTTTACTCTGGAGTAAAATCCATTTCCATTTCAAATTTCAGCCAAATCCGCTCAGTAGTTGCGGCGTTATAGAGTAACAAACATCCATACAAACTTTCGCGTTTATAATACTAGTAGAGTGAGAACCGTGATAGCCCAGTGGATATGACCCCTGCCTCCAATTCCGGAGGGTGTGGGTTCGAATCCGGAATTCCGGGGCATGAACCTCTAACTTTACAGTTGTGTGCATTTTAAGAAATTAAATATCACGTGTCTCAAACAGTGAAGGAAAACATCGTGAGAAAACCCGCATATCAGAGAATTTTCTGAATTTTCTGAGTGTGTGAAGTCTGCCAATCCGCATTGGGCTAGCGTGGTGGACTATTGGTCTAACTCATTCTGAGAGAAGACTCGAGCTCAGTAGTGAGCCGAATATGGGTTGATAACGACGAATATTAGTAGGACACTTTATACCTAGTAAATAGATGGGTCGTTTCTAATTCTAATCTTTGACTAATGGGCCGACGAAAATCAAAAAGTTCGTGCGTAGTTAAATTATTCCTCAAGATAATTTGTTACTGCCACGTTGAGGTCTGGATCTTAGCTTTTGTGATTTCGTATTACGGAGTTCTGAGTTGGAGTCCTGAGCCGAGCTATGAAAATATCGTGCCTTTCTTTCTTCTAAAAAACTATCTGTTAAAGTTCTCCACCCGGAGTTTTGCACTTCTATTAGGGATGGTTTCCACTTCACAATAGTCATTTTCACCTAACTAGGAAGACCACCAGCTTCCATTTACTTTCTAAAAAATTCAATTATTTTCTAAAAAAATTACTAACCAAAGGACGACTTGCGTCAGAGAGTCGTAGTGGTAAGGACAAACTTCAAGTAAAGTAAAGTGTAAAAAATTGCACAATAATTTTCAGCTGGTTCCTTTGTGAAGTGTTTAATAAATTACCCCCCCCTCTCCTCCCGGCAGTGCTAAGGGGGGAGGTTGATTGCGATGCAATTTTTCCTATTAAAGCGGTCTTTGCGCTTAAATGAGATGTTAAGGCGAATACTACCTTGAAAGAATATTTTTTTAACAGACTTCATAGAATATTGCCCACATCTCTTGTATATTAGTTTTTTTCATAGTGATGTTTTTTATTTACAAACTAATTTTTACATGGCTACTGTTAAAATAAAGATTTTCAACTTTATTTCAACAGCACATTTTAATTAAATTTTAGATTATCTTTCCGTATAGTATGAAGATAATTTGTTACAAAGATATAAATAAACTATCAGATACCCGTGACATTGTCGGGGCGGAAATCGGTCAAAATTTAAAACATATTTCATTTTATATTTTACCGATATTTGCATTGCATTGCATTACAAGTTTGCATATTTTTTTGACTTACACGTAACCTTTATCCATTAACCTTAGCGATATAATTTGCCAAATTTTTAATATTTTTGGTGATTTTATAGAATCTGTTCGATAATTCCAGATATTTAAACGCGCTAAGTTTAAGTAAACAAACCAAACACCTCTGTCGTTTTATTACATTAGTATTCGCCTTAACGTTTCTTGTTTGCGTTTTATAATAATTTAGAATGATTATATTTTTCCCGTTCCATTCAAGCGAGCTTTAGTTAAAAATAGCAGTACAATTAAAAATAAACGTTTTACAATCATACAATTATAAATATCTTGTTTGTATGATGGATACACATTGTTTATGCAATGCAACGATGAGTTGAATCCAGTATACGAGTACATATATCAATATTTTATGTATGTAATTAATTAGGTACCGAGTTATTATGTTCTAACCTAACCTAACTTTAGATTTGACAAAGTTTTACTTATAATTAACAATAACAACGTTTTAATAATGAAATAACAGTGTTAAAAACATCCCTTTCCAAGAAAACCTGAAAATAAACGACGATGTTGTGCGCGAAAGCGCCACAGTATGGGCAACTTAATTCATTTATTTCAGTTTTTTCATTTTAACACAAAATTTCTGAATGGATTTTCATAAAAAATAAATGGGACCAGTCTGAAAGTATACTCTTTCAAACAAAAAAAGAATTTTTAAAATTGATTACGAAATGACGAAGTTATGAGATAACAAACATTAAAAAAAAACATATGCGCCGAATTGAGAACCTCCTACTTTTTTTTGAAGTCGGTTAAAAATAGAAAATTCTTGCTACAGGTTCATAAAAAGTAATCGGTATTCAGTGATTGTATCTATGAAATGCCATCTGGTGCGTCAATTATCACTTTAAAAAATATTAGCCTTTGAAATTGAGTTGCAACGCCTAATTGTGTTATAATCCGCTCCGCCTATGAAACCGCTAACACTCAGTCCGAGCACGTTGCAACACTATTATAGAGAGCATGGTGTTCGGTGTCGAAACCATAAATCTTTAGGTATTGAACGTTTGTTGACACACGAAGCTATTGAGTGACTTGCAAGCCACTTCAATTTAATTAGAGTTCATACAAATTTGTTATTCGCCCACTGTGCTTTGACCATTTAGAGATTTCCAATTATTTATGTAAGTACTAGCGGACGGCTGCCACTCCGTTCGCGTGTACTTCTGTATTTCTAAAATCCCGCAGAAATCGTGGATATTTTCGGGATGAAAAATAGCCTATGTATTGTTATTCTGCTCTAAGGTCCTAATTATCACCAAACCAAAATTAATTTAAATCGGTTTAGCCATGAAAAGGTAACAGAACAGACAGTATTTATAATATTGTGATATGGATTGATATCGTTAGATGCCTAGACCCACCATTTCGGGTTAGAAGGTTCAAGATAAACTGTCCTCAAGATTTTAACACCACCAACTTACTAAGACCTTGTACATAAGACCGTAACGTATAAAGGAAAATTCAATATTTCGTAGCTCGAGCCAGGAACTTAGAATCTCATGATCCAAAGCCGCATAGACTATAAACATTTATATACTATGGAAATAATAAAGTAGTCTGTGTGTTCACAGTGAATTACTTCGAATCCAATCTAAATTTTAGCCAAATACATTCAGTAATTTTTATATCAAAGAGTAAGAAATCCATAGCTAAAATTCCTTCGTTTATAAATGTCTAGCGGACGCCCGCGACTTAATCCGCCCATAGACCTCTTTAATCCGGCCCGGCATTTATATATGAAAACTAGTAGACGCCCTGCGGTTTCACCCGCTTAGCTACCTTTCCTATAAATTATGAAATGAAGATAAAGCTTTCTAGTGGTGGAAGAAGTTTTAAAATCGGTCCAAAGTAGTTTTAACTTAAATTGTATCAAAGAAACAAACAATAAATCAAAACATAACTCTATATGATATTAGTTTAGATAATTTATTTTATTTTATTTAATACTCGCATTAGTGGGATTACATACTCGCAGTTGGAATTTTCTAAACGATTAAAGTGTATTTGTTCACATTTCTTGTGAATTGCGCAGCGGAGGTCGAGTGCCAATCGCTACTCTGCGAACACATTTTGTGCTGTGACTGTCACAGTCATAGGTCACGCATTTTATTTGTTCTAACACTTACTGACTACTGTGTTACCTTGCTAGACCACTTGTGATGTTGCTTCAAGTGTTACAACAACCTCTATAGATAAAACTCTATAGATATTAATGCTGCAACTCGTCATTGTGCAGTGTAAGGTTGACTTTCAGGATTAATTTTAAAATTATTATTTTACCTGCCTCGTTGGTTTATTAGTTAGCCTTTAAGGCTTCGGATGCTGAGGTCCTTGAAAGCTTGAGATAGTGAGCTTTTCTTCTATGAAGTTTACAGTTAAAATTCTCAATGTTGAGAAGTTTGGTATATACAAATTTGTTATTCGCCCACTATGCTTTGACCATTTAGTGATTTCCAATTATTTATGTAAGTACCAGCGGACGCCTGCCACTCCGTTCGCGTGTAATTCTGTTTTTCAAAAATCCCGCAGAAATCGTGGATATTTTAGGGATTAATAATAACCTACTATTGCATTTCTCTAAAGCCCGAATAAAAGACAACCACAGATAACATAGATATATTAATATTATAGAGTCTATTTTAACTGAAGTTGTCTTTACTGACGACTACTACAAACGTTGCTCTACCATATATAACTGTATTTTATACAAAAACGCGATTAAAAAGGAGAGGTGTACGAAGGACAAAATATAATATTATACGTATCATACATATGTCAAATTTACAAAAAAAAAATCACATGAAACACGGACAATGTATCCTCACAGGTGTTAAAATCAGAAAATATCAACGTGATAATTAATGTTTGATTGTTAAATTTTAATGTTATAGCATAAATTAAATAATTAAGCTAGTAATTACTTAAAGCTATATGAAAGATATACAACCCAGTATGCACACATTGGGTTGTAAATATCGCAGTATCTCCACAGCCCTTTAACGGTACACAGGCAGCATTGCCAGATAATAAATTAAATGGTTTTATGATTGCCTTACAAAACTAATTAACGGATCCGCTCAAAAGCAATCTGGGTGTTGTTGCGCAACGCGCTCGCAATCAGCATAGATTTGATTTTGACGAAGCCGACCGTCGGTTTGGAAACGTAACAAAAGTTGCAATTACTTGCACAATAATATAGTTTTGATCACCTACCAGTGAGTGCGTTACATAACTTCGACTCAACTTTTTATGAACATCGGTTAAAAAGCTTCGTTACATTTGGCCCAATTTACCGGTACGAGCATCTATCGCAATCATTATAAACAGCCTATTTGTACTACGCAACAGCAAAGCCTCTCTCAAAGAGAAGAATCTGGAGCTTAAATCTCAGCAATCGCAATCTCAGCGATCTCGCTGCTCGAATATGGATTGATGGGCTTAGGGTTGTATTATTTGACTCAGTAACGATCACTATCAGACGTAGTTAGTCAAATGTTTGCTATTTACGTCTATCCTAATTCTCAGCGTAGCAGGTGCAACGCGGTTTCGCCCGCGTATTTCCCGTTGCCGTTACAATTAATCGATAAAGCCTTATTTACTCTCTGATGTAGCTTTCCATTGCCGGTTGGTGAAGGAATTCTTAAAATGGTTTCAGTGGCTGTGAAAATGTGACAAACAACCTCATTTTCTCATTCGCATTTACAATATTGGGATGCACCTTCAATATTAATAAACATTAGTGTTGTACTATCGTGCATGATTCCAGATTCAATATCGATTATTCGATAAACACAATCAGGATGTGAAGTTCACTTTAGCATTGAGTTGAGCGAGTGTGTTGTCAAGTTTTATTGAAGGCATTACTGATACAAGCAATGGAGAACGTCATACAATCATGTAACTTGCGTTTGGTTACAATCATGCAGCATGCTGTAAGGAAAGATGGTATATATGTTACGCTCAGAGGTCGAAAACACTCAATGAGCGGAAAAATAGCTCACAACGCGTTGTGGTCACAGTGAACAAACGTGGCGAAATTCGTGTTATGGCTCTAATAAAACGCGCACGATGCATTGTGGCAATCACAGAAAGACTTAGCGAAATTCGTATCGTGGCTGACATACTATTCGATCTTAGCGCGTTGTAGCAATGTAGAAAAGCCATGATAATTTTCCTTTGGTAGTATACAACATTAAGAATGTCTATATCAGAATTGTAAAGATCAACTAATATATAAGTATACCTAAGTACATGAATGCTACAGCTAAAAAAATAAAATATAGGAAAGAAAATATTACAACATAGTGTACAGTGTGTAATGTCATTTTGCCTGCGATTTTATTTACCAAGTAAATAAAATCACAGGCAAAATGAATTTCACATTCGATGAAGTATGAGTAGGCATGAGCCGATATTCACGGGAGAAATCGAGGGTAAAAGATATTTTCTATTGCTTTTATTTCGTTGTTGTAGCCAATAACAACATATTTATTTGCTATTTCAAAATGTTACAAGTTTATGACCTACAGCTATGTACAATGATTATTACCTGAGTAAAAAGTAGGTACTTACGGTAATTTTATTGTTCGGGTGATTCTTTGGAAAAAATGGCTGAATAACAAAGTGTTCGTCTTACTCATAAACTATGACACAAATCACAGGAAATTCCTTCTGATGCAATTGCAGTATTCAATAGATTACTTACAACTTCGTGTTTAAAAGTTTATATATTTTTATCCCTTGATCAGTGATTTTTAGAGATAAAATGGGACCGTACGTCCGTCTGTCACAGTCACAAGGCTGTATCTCATAAACCGTGATAGTTAGATGGCCACGTGGCGCAGTAGGTAGTGACCCTGCTTTCTGCATCCACGGTCCTGGATAAGATTCCCAACTATGGAAAATACTTGTTTGATGAGTGGGAGTATTTGCCTGGGTGTATTTATACATTATATAAGTACATATTTATATGCTGAAAAACTGAAGAAAATAAAATAAATATAGATTATTTAAGGGGAAATATTTATTTTCCCACAATACAAACGTGCATTTTTTGATCGTTTTGCTTGATATTGATAACGGCAACAGATAGATTCTTATTTATAAAGTATTGACTCAAATTATTCACTCTAAAAATAACATATTAATAAAAAATAAACTTTAAAATTACAATAATATTTAAAGGGGTTCCCAAGATAATTTTGCCGGTTTTTTTAATTTTTTTTTTTTTCTGATTCTGTTTCTTTTTCTGATTTTCGTTTTTTTTCTAAATTACTTGGTACTTAATTACGTGTTAAAGCCTGCTAAATAGTAAACAAGTAGGCTATAAAACAGTTTTAAAGTTATTGAGGAGCAATTGTGCTCAGAACTCAATCATAGATTTATCTAGTTGTGATTGTACTTTATAAATGTCTACAAAAGTACTACAGTACAGTACAGTACAGTACGTCACACTTCAAAACGCCATGTCGTAGGTCATGAGTATTCTTATCAGCTTAATATAACCTTTGCAAGTTATATTGAACTCTATCACAACGAGTTAGAGTTTAATGTAAGTTTATCGTCTTGATTTTATCGAGCATACAATTTTGAACTCTCTGGTGAAACAATACAGTTTAAAATTGGATTAACGAATAGATTTGGAACCCAAAAGTGTTTCTATAATGTCACGAGACTTTGTTGTATCCGCTTGCCATCATCTAAATATTCTGGACGTTAGCCAATAAAAAAACTATTACAGAACTATTTCTGTAATAGTAATTTGCTATCAATACAATAGCAATAAGAATAAATAATTAAGGAGTAATCAATCGTTGAATCAATTGGGTCTTTTTAGCTATTCGCTATTAATGTCCAAAGCTGAAGTACAGTAAAAATATCTGCAGGAGATGTTGATTTTCTTTCGATGCAGCAACAATGTCGTGTTTTCGCAAAAAGTAAAGAGTAAATTCGATGTACCCATAGGCTAGTTGATATATATTTTTTAAATGGTCTTAAAAAGTTCAATAACGTTATACTAGACTGAAATAACTTTTTCATATTTTTTTGAGACGTAATTACATGAAAATTTTAGTTTTTAAATATATTTTTGACAATACGAGCCAAAACGCCTGTCGGCCATGACAGTCTATATTTCAATTGTTTCCTGACGTCACTATAATAAGTCCCATACAAATGGAGCGTTTGACCAAAATATTAGTAAACAATTAGCTCGACCTTTAGTACATCAAGTGTTAGAGACGTCACAAAATGGACGACGGCGTTTTTGAAGTTTGGAAAATTTAAAAAAATACGTGATATTTAAATTAAGTAAGAAATCCTTAACTTATTAATTGATATCGATATATTTCGGACCCTTATTCCATGTACTACACGAAATTAATTTGGTTTATATTAAATTTGATATGAGTCAACTACCCTATTACTTATAACGGCAGGTAATTTAAACAGAGCGTCTTGATGCGAGTGGCAGATCAAATCAAATATTATAATAAATAAATATATGCGATCGATATTATTCCATAATTGATCACAACACTACAACTATCAAATTAGATCTGTCAACGAGAGAATAAAAAAAATGGAAATGTATATGTGTAGTGAACCGTTAAAAATTTTCCGCGCACACTTTTTACCGCGATTCTTGTTAACCGGTAATTGGTCGACAATCTTAATTTCTATACGTACCCGCCATTGTTCAGTGGCCGGCGATGATTGCCCACCGGATGTGACGCCGGCCACAAGGTCGCCGCCACTACGTCGATCTGTAGCAATCGCCGAGTGATTTACGAATTTGTCACATTTTCCTCGTATCCGTAGGTACAATTGAACTTCAACAAGTTTTAAGTAACAAATTCGATGAGTAGAATACTCGAAACTTCGAGAGATGTTACCACCACAACCACAGTACACCCGACGATGAGTTAACATTCCCTTCTAAACATTTTCCAAACAAACATTGTTATGAGAAATGTCACATTTTCCTTCAACAGAATATAAAGTGCTAAAGCTAGCGTACAAAACGATTACGGTAAGTCGACTATTGATAATTCTAATTCTCGTACCTCGAAACTCACGTCTTCACTTCAACTATTTCGAAGTATGAACACTACACAAGTTAGGGTAATGTCACACAAATTGTAGATCAAATAAGTTGAAGTAGAAGCTACATCACCTAATTAATGCATTGGCTGCGAAAAATAGATATATGTACATATAACTAATTATATTAGCCATTGCCACTTCAACTTCGCGATTCGCTGAGCTATGTCAGTGACTTTGGTTCGTCTGCGGATCTCATCATTTCTGATTCGATCACGCAGAGAAACTCCGAGCATAGCTCGCTCCATCGCCCGCTGAGTGACTTTGAGACTTCTAATAAGGCCCTTAGTTAGCGACCAAGTCTAGGATCCATAAAAAAAATCCTCAGTGCTCAGTGTCGGAAATTCCTCAGTGCTTGAAGACGAAAGTTTTCGAACAATGCGTGTTTCCAGTGATGAAATTCTGATCCGAGACTTGGTCGCTAACTATGGGCACTATTAGAAGGCTCAAAGGCCCAAAACTTATTAGGTAGGCATTCATCATCATCATATCAGCCGATGGACGTCCACTGCAGGACATAGGCCTTTTGTAGGGACTTCCAAACATCACGATACTGAGCCATCTGCATCCAGCGAATCCCTGCGACTCGCTTGATGTCGTCAGTCCACCTGGTGGGGGGTCGGCCAACACTGCGCTTACTAGTGCGGGGTCGCCATTCCAGCACTTTGGGACACCAACGTCCATCGGCTCTTCGAACTATGTGCCCCGCTCATTGCCACTTCAGCTTCGCAACTCGTTGAGCTATGTCTGTGACTTTGGTTCTTCTGCGGATCTCCTCATTTCTGATTCGATCACGCAGAGATACGTGATGACCTATGGTTCCGAGACTTGGTCGCTAACTATGGGCCTGATAAGAAGGCTCAGAGTCACACAGCGGGCGATGGAACGAGCTATGTTAGGTAGGCATTGCCCTAATATAATTACCTACGAATTTATTTATGTGTACTTTAAGTATCCAAATGATGCATAATTGCCGAACACAAATTGATGTTTTGATGAGTTCGACACTGCATGGGCAGTGAGTAATGGCAGGCGCAGTGTCACTGCCGACCTCCGCAGTGACAATAGCGCGGCCTTGGGCCCGCCATGCTCGCGCGCACGGTAATGACCCGCCACGCCATTTTGTAAAAGTTGACATAACATTCTTTTTGTTTTTCGGTGACAGCATGTGATGGTCAATTTGTGATATATAAAGTAGACTATAAGGTATTGCAGCTTAATAAATTAAAGGAAATCTGCTACTCAATGGCTAACTAACCACCTGTTCAGTGATAGGTACATTTGCCAGCACCATAAACTTTTGCAAAACCAGAGGCGCAGCCAATGCGTTTCCGGTCATTGACGGACTGACGGTCACATCTTATAATTAAAAAGGGTTCTGTTTTTATATTCGGAGATACAGAACCCCGTACCCCCGGTTCTACTAGTACATTCTAAATCATCTGGACATGATGACGATGACGTCCTTCAAAGTGTTAAAGTAAATATAAACGTCGAGAGCACGTCTTCAATGACTTCCACAAAATTGGGAACAAAAAGAACACACAAAAAGTGTTTCAAAGAAACTATTTACAGTGTAATGGCTCACTCGTGAAGCGCTAATCATAACTAAATATCGTAAATACCTACTCGTAAATAAAAGGATAATGACTGACTGACACATCAACGTACACCTTTATCTACATAATATTATAAAGCGGAAGAGTTTGTTTGTTTTAACGCGTTTATCTCTTGAACTATTGTATCATTCTTTTGAATAGGAATGCGGCCTGGAAGTTACCTACGCGCAGTAGTAAAACCCTGATTTTTTAATAAAAAGCTACGAAAAAGCTTGTAGGTAACAACGTATGTATCAAGAACGAAAATTGAAAATTTTGAAAAACCTACGTTATTTACCGTTGAATTGAAACAGGCACCAAATACTACATGCTACCTATCCGCACTGCTCATTTGAAGATGTTAGACGTAAATAAATCCTTTATTTATTGAACGAACAATTAGATGAATGTCACGGAAAATAAAATATAATAAGAAAACAATATTGTTTGTTCTACACTTCAGTGGTATAGTGAAAATGGACTTTATTTTCTACACAATAAATTCCGAATTTGCTGTAAAAAAATAAAATGAACGCTTCACAGGAAATTGAAGCTTATGTATTGGGAATAAGATGATAGTGGTGAGACTTGTGCTGTCCCCAACCTGTTGCTTATCGATCGTGGCGCCATCTGCCAATAGTTTCCGATATAGTATTTTTAAAATGGTCTATTGAGGCAAAAAGGAAAGCATATTTGAATGAATTGTTTCTTTCTAACTATAATTTGTACTTATTTAGTAGACATATTCTACTTTTGGATGACGATTTGATTTTATTACCCGACTGCGTCAGAAGGAGGGTAATGTTTTTCGAGCGTATGTATGTATGTATGTGTGTATGTATGTCTATTTCTTTAGCAGGCGGGGATAAAATATAATACTTTCTTACGGGCAAAGAATGAAATATAAATGTTTGTCACCGCGTGCGGAAACAAAGAATTTAGTCAGAACTGTATGTAGATATTGTGATACTTGTTTTTCTCTTTTCAGTTCATTACGCATAAGCAGTCGGGTTTTTTGTTTTTGAAATAATATTTTTTAGTTGTAGTGGTTATGGTGTACACACACAGACAGACGCGTGTGTACCTAAGTCAGTTTCATCTTCAGGTTTCCCTTCTCCTGGATCATCATCTCGTATAGAAATTCCAGAATATTATTAATTCGTACCATTTCTTCTTGGGTTCCAACACTTTATAAAACTTAGCTATCTACTTTTATCTCTTGTCCTAGCTACTTTGTTACTCTAAAAATTAATGTTAGAAAGTTTAATATTTGCCCGGCGAGTAATAAAGAGAGCTCGGAATATCTCTATGTAAATGAATCAGGAGGTTCCTTGAAAAACTGGGCGAATAGTCTGGACTATTAATTCATCAAATTCTTATTATTTACTCGTAGTAATTTGATATTTTTAATAACATTCTTAGCCCGCATTTACCAGCGTTTGTATAAATGTTACTATTTAAACAAACGCACAATATTATAGCAAAAATGTACCTTTTTTTAAAAATAACTTTTTTTAATTCTATAAACCTCCTTCCATATATGGTGTACACTACTTGGGCGTATGTTCATTACGATAATTTAGAGAACATTAAGCTTTTAATGATGTTTTGTCCTTTTACTTGCGTGGTTTGGTATTTTTATTTTTTGCATGCTGAACTTTTTCAAAATGTTCTGTCCGATTGGTGGTAGAGTCATTATTAATAATAATTAATATACTCAGAGGATTACATAAAACATTACCATAAACAGTAAGGGGTTATACCAATGCTCGATAATTAGTTTTATCTCAATCCAATTTTTTGTCTGGAAACTACAAAACATTTGTACCTATGCAGTTTCGTAGATATTCAGGGCTGAGACTGTTAAATAAACAGATAGAGCCGAACAGTGTGGCCGCCCCCTTAGCCGCATCGCATCACACCGAATCCGATCAAATAAACCGCGCGACCTTATCGAATAACTGGTGTCGTGAACTTTACAACTTCAAGTTATTTACCTGCAACCATGCAAATAATTACCTTTTGTAGCGTTACCACGTGCTAAATCACAATACCAGGACAAGGATATTTATTTATCAATTACTATATAGTAGTTCCCGTGGGAATACGGTGATATAGTATAGTTTTAGAAGTGAGGCTTCAAAAGAAGATTACAAAAATAAGAAAATCAATGTCGAACAAAGGTTACGATTCACATTATTTGTCAGGACAACTTAATTAACAAATCGAACTGTAACCAAAATAAAACCCTAGAATGGCAGATAATGACCTTGAGTGGAGTCATTCAGTTGTAAACGTTGTGTGTAGGGTTAAAGACGTCCTTGAGAGTTACTAACACTCCCCTTTTCCACTCAAGTCTCCCCGCCTATCCAAACTAACCCATAAAGAATTACACAACAAGAAATGTGGACGCCTCGAACGCCACGAGTATACTGAAGCCGACCGTACGACGAGCGTCTTATATCACAAGTCGTTCCCGCCAACCGATCGCTACCCCTGTCTAAATCCGTACTCTTTATGGAAACAAGTCGCGCCACCTAGCGTCGACACGGGCTAACACGAGATCGTGCGACGTCATATCCGTCTCAGATTACTATTTCCTACAATAGCTTAAAATGGCTTCAAATATTATAGATTATAAAAAAAATTCAACTGACTTTAAAAACATAAAACATACTGACTAAACTAAAAAGCGAAAAATAACATAATACTAAGTTCTATATATTGTATTCTAACTGATGATCAGTTTGAAGGCGGTGCTAGCCCGATGATGAATAAATTTATATGTTATTATATTTTAATTCAAGCATGTAACAATATCTTATATCATAAAGAATAAGGGTTTTTCAGACAGTTTTTTTTTATGTAGTTCTTTCAGAAACGGCTTAAATGAACACAACACCGCCTTCAAACTGATTATCCACAAAAATACGGAAGTGTGGAATCCCTAGCTGCGAGTAGATGACCCTGTTGACTTGCAGTTCGGGAAGTACTCCGTGGTACGCAAACGGTCAGGAATTCATTAGATAATCTCACCTGCGACGTCGCGCGTGTATCTGCCGGTGTGCACTACTGTGAGCTCTCACAGAGTACCTACTCGTCACTTTAAGTGTCACTGTGTAACCGAATTCAACACAACACATGCACACACAACATAACACAATTCATTTTTTTTTTATTTTATTGTAAAATCAGTTCAAGTTCCTACCATAGGTCTTAAGCTGTTATAGAAGCATAATTTAATTGTCCTCCCTGATACACAGCTGCTTAGGCTATTTAGTATTTGTCTCGGATCGACGTGCAACTCAACGTGCACTTCACAGTTGCACACTGCTCTGCCTACCTTGATTATTACTGACCTGTATTTGCGAAGGAATTTTCCATTTTGTACAATTTGTATTTGTAGACCGACGAGCAGCCAGTCATCAATTGAGAAAATGGTTGGACGACAATAGAGACTGTACAAGACTCGACTAATTGCAACTGAAAAGCGTTGTAGAAGACAGGAAAGCTTTTTGCGTACTGCCAATCAAATTCCGCTAGAGGAGTGCCACCAAATGATGATGAATGTCTACTCTAAATAAAAAAATTGGGCACGCCAATAAAATGTAACGTATCCCTAGAAAAAATTGCTTATTCCAATGATAATTTTATACTATGGATTGGTTACGTCCATACAACATCACCGCAAAAAATGATCCGAATTTAGCTATATTGAGCTCACAATTTGTCTTTAATTCCATTATATATTAATGTATATATAATTTTTACACTTCCTGAACACATAACTCGACATTGTAAACGATATTTAGGTATAGTTTGTGTAAATAACGTTCCTTGTTTAATAGGTGACTAAATGAAATGAAGTCAATTTTCCACATTTGTCCGCCACAGTTTTGATGCGCTAATTCCCCATCTCTAGTATAAAATATCATTGGCTAATACAGTACTATATGATAATGTTTTTATCGTATTTATTAATGGATTTTTATAAGTTTTATTCATTAAGTTAAATATATAAGTAAGTTATATTATAAAGTCAAATAAGAACGGAAAATTTATTTCGTTGTGAAAATGTTTTAAGTTTGTTTTTTTGTATTGTAGTCTATTTTTAAATCGGTTCAGTAGTTGTGGCGTTAAAGAGTAACAAACATCCATAGTAACTTTCGCGTTTATTATATTAGTAGGATTACGTAGGTCAAATACCGTCGTATACTCTCTAATAACACTGAGTTCTCATATGTATCAGATGAGCCTGCAGATAGCGCCAAGGCTGCGCGCGGCATGCCGTGTCGACAGCGTGATGCAAGCCGCAGGCTGCACTACTCCTACGATGGCCATCATACGGCTTTGTTGTTATTGATCACATTGTCTAAGTCAGGAAGAAACTTTTTGTCTATGAATATTTGCATGTTATTAGGATTTATTGTCACTGCGTGTTATTGTTCAGTTACAAATGCATCTACTAACTACTGGTACTTCTATCAGATTACGTACTTATGCGGCAAGACGAAGCAATAACATTAATATAACATGATGCATTAACTCAATCCGTTTAAATCATGTTTTAGGATTTTCAGACGGTTCTTTCCCCTGGTTCTTTAAGAAACGGCTTTAATTGGCACCGGCTTCAAAGTGATCAGAAAGTAGCACATACGATGTTATTTTTCGCTTTTTAGTTTCTAAATTTTGTGAGCTTACTTGATCGTTAGTGGCTGACATGAGGCTCCCAAATGACAAGTTATTTTTTCAAATACGAAGGGTAGTAAAAAATATTCTAGGCAAGCGCATTTCAGTTTCAGCCAATTATGGATTCTGTACTTCAGTGCGGGAGGCAGGGAGTGCATGCAGCCCAGCGTTAGCATAGTATATGGAAAATAATAAAAAGTAATCTCCAAAATGTACATAGATGAGTGTTAGCTATATAGATCAGGCTCCCTCTCGCTCGTGCGCCGAGGCCGTCTGCGCGGAATGTGTTGCGCAAACGTCTGCGCATCCGGCACAGAACCGTCATCTGCGCAACCACAATCTGCGCATCGCGCGGGCCGGGGGGCGTGTAGCGATGAATGAAAATCCCTCACACCCTGAAAATGAAATGAAAATCCCTGCACCCCACTTCCACGCACGCACGATTTCACACCCGCGCAGTCATTCCCCCCGTCGCCCACATATCATGGGAGTGTCATCAATGAACTTGCCAGACTATGGCTAACTTCACATTGTAAGCGAAAGTGTGACCTACGAATAACCTATAATAAGTCTCGCCATTTAATAATAATAATCTATGTTCTAAAAGTTAATTATTCTACTTCAGGAAAATGTTTTTTCTTGGGATTACCTAAACTTACTTTGATTAGAACTTTGAAGACTTTGTGTTCATGCGACAATATATCATGTGGTAGGTGTTAGGGAAAACGGAAACTGGAAGGGCATTCCATAACTTGGCAGTGCAGGTGAGAAACGAAACGCTTCGAATGAGTTAAGGAACTTCAACTACGTGTGGATGCAAATTATCAACCGATAGACATCCACTGCTGGACATAAGTCTCTTGCATGGACCTCCAAGCACATCGGTCTCGAGCCGCCAGCATCCAGCGGCTCCCTGCAACCCGCTTGATATCCTCGGTCCACCTAGTAGGGGGTCGACCAACACTGCGCTTTCCGGTGCGGGGTCGCCATTCCAGCACCTTTGCGACTCGGTGAGCTATGTCAGTGACTTTGATCGACTGCGGATCTCCTCATTTCTGATTCGATCATTGACCATGTTGTCTTAAATTATTCAGCCACTAGACCAAGTTTTCAGATATTACTGTAATAGGACGGATTAAAAAATAATATTCAGTGCAAGACGGCCAGCGTCGTAGTCTAATGCGTCGCGGGGTTCAGGGAGCTCCGGGGGTCGTGGGGTGGGTCGAGGGGGGCTCGCTAATAAGTTTAGAGGCAGCCTTGGACGAGGCCGCGGTGCGTGACGTACGTTACAATCCGTAATGCCGTTATGTAATGTTTGTAGCACATTGCTATTGTTCGCTTAGTTTTCTATTTACAAACTTATATACCTACCTAAATGTTGTTTTCATGTTATTTCACGTGAATATAAATGGATCTGAATATAGTGCATTTAATTAATATTGTGTATATAACCTAAAATCTCTACTGTTCTACCGTATTTTGTATTAAAGAATAAGATAACAAAAAAAGTAAAAATAAATTTAACTTTCTAAATTCAGTTAAACTTCTGAATTAGCTAATACCTCCTATTGAAAAAGAACCACAAGAACCACCAAGCGACTTCACGCACAGGTACGATGCCGTATAAAAGCTGCCAGAGTTAAGGGGTAGAATAAACTAGCACCTCATATAAGCAACCCCTCTACGATCGTAGACTTCATCGTCACTTACCATCAGGTGAGAGCGCAATCAAGGGCTAACTTGTCATTAAATAAACTATAAAAATATGACAAGCTCCAATCGAGATCATTTAGTTATACGAGTAAAACAACGGTTTGCAAGATATAGGGGTA
This sequence comes from Bicyclus anynana, assembly GCF_947172395.1. Taxonomy (NCBI): domain Eukaryota; kingdom Metazoa; phylum Arthropoda; class Insecta; order Lepidoptera; family Nymphalidae; genus Bicyclus; species Bicyclus anynana. The sequence goes on from NC_069094.1 coordinate 17,080,315, forward strand.
TGAGGTTTCTCTTAGAATACGGATGATAAAACTGCATAAAGGTGTCGCAAAAGAATAGCTACAGCACTCTCGGCGTCAAGTGATGCTGCGTTGTGAGAGCTTTTAAGATAAAAGCAATTTTACTTTCCTCTAGCGCATATCTTAAGAGGATATTACTTGCTTGCAAACTATTGAAACAACTTTTAGATGACACCTTTTTATTATCAACTAGTTTATGCCCGCGACTGTGCCGATCTATTTGATGCTATGGTTAGCCTGGGACACTTCGGATCGCGAGCTCATTGGTTGCGTCCTGTAAGATCCTATTAATATTTTAAACGCGACAGATTATATGGATGTATGTTTGGATGTTTGTTACTCTTTAACGCCGCAACTATCGAACCGACTTGGCTGAAATTAAAAACGAAGATGGATAATACTCGGGATTAACACATAATTTATAGCAAAGATTTATAGAACAGGAATGGATGGCCTGGAGGGTCAATCGATTAACTAATTTTCGTTTTTGCATTTAATAACAAAGCTATTTCAACGAAACGCTAATAACACCATTTTACATTATACCTCTAACAAAATACCTCCAAATAATAAAAAAACACAAGTTATTTCATAAAACTGTAAGCCAACGCCGTCTGCTAACAACTTAAAGATTAAAGACTTTAATTTCCCGATATGTAATACCACTATCAATATATCATGGTGGGCGCGAGCGCAATATTGCATCTGATTGAATACTTTTAAATGAAACAGTATATCATATCGTGGGAGACGCCGCAATAAATTCCTCCCCGGCAACGCGAGAGGGCGCCTCAGGGCTATAAATATGAATTTATTTGCGCTTTTTCATAAAAACTGCACTCTTTTGCTTCTATTTCACTTTTTCTCGGATCTTATGTTACGCTATTCTGTAACGATGATTTTCCAACTCGACACTCTCTCTCTAAACTATACTATAGGCAGAGACGAATAGAAACGAATTCTTATCTCAAACTTTGAAGTTATGAAAACATCGTTAAAGAATACTCACCTTGATCCTATACCGCGAAATACGTTAATTTTTTCAATTCGCTTCTATCATTTGCCAACTAACAGTGTAGGTACTCCTGTGACACACATATCCTTATACATACTCATCTCTTCTTTGCCTTTCCTCTTGTTTTGTTTTCCTCCACTTGTGATTATAATATTCGTCTGATGATCCTTCTAATAAAGGCGAAAGTTTGTATGAATGTATGTATGTTTGGATGTTTGTTACATTTTAACGCCGCTATTACCGAAGAGATTTGCCTAAAATTTGAATGAATGGAAATAGATTTTACTCTGGATTAGCACATAGGCTACTTATCCCGAAAAAATCCATGGAAAAATCCATGGTTCCCGAGGGATTTGTGAAAAACCAAATTCCACGCGGACGAAGTCGCGGGCGTCGCGCTAGTATACTGTATATATTTTTTTAATTCTACGTCAATTTACATTTTGACAGCTATCTCACCTATGGCCTAATTTGTAAACATGGATTAGGATATAAACCTCACTTTACTTTGAAGGATATTATGGTTTAAATCTCAATCCATTTTTATGATGTATTTAAAAGATTTGATTGTAGACTCCGATTCATGGTCATGTCTGGCGTTTTTGTTACTATGTCGCACTAAATCATTACGCGGTACGTCTTTAAAACCAGATCTGAACTAATTTAGAAAATACATAATTCGACACTGACCTGAGTCCTGAGAACCTACGTTGCAATAAATTTATTTGAATTTGCTGGGAATCGAATCTAAAACTTTTCTGTATATGTACCAACATGCACAAATAGGTCAGACTTTGTACTATGGAGCATGATGTCAATACAACTAGTTTGCATGAAGGCGCGTCGAGGCGCCACTCTCCGGCACGCATTGTCCGCGCTCAGCGGCGCGTTGGGTGACTTCGCACCCTCTCTCGGGTGCTGGACGCTGTCGCTGGGGTCAGGTTACTGTGCACCCAATAGAATACAAGCAGGTGTTGCTATACGGAAGGTCATGATGTAGGCATAGAGTTTTGTTTTATGGCGACTGTTATGTGGAGACCTTTTATGAGATCACATTAGACTATTCTTTACATGGCATTTATTTTTTTCCGTGATTTGTTTTTCGGAAAAACTTATGAAAATTTTTGTATAATTATTATTTTGGTGAATTTTCGGTGCAAGACATTAATTTAATATTTAAGCCGCGGTTGCATCCGATTAATTTCCGTAGCTTATGACACTCACAAATAACGTGGCTCGTTTTCAAAATCGGTTCAGTAGATCCAGAAATTACCCCCTACAATACCACAAAGTTTAGCTCTTTATAATATAAGTATATATTAGACCTTGATTTGTTATGTTTATTACAATGATTATGATCAACGCAAATAAAGTTAGTATATATTACGGTAGTTCTTGTTGGCATAAGACACGAAAAGTTAGACTTACAAAACCTACGAAAGCAATTGATTTTCATTGCCAAGCGAAAGCCTATCATAGTATACTTACAAAAATATAACAATACTCACTTAATAATACCCAGTAAATTGTATTATTTACTTAGCGAAGTGTACGAAACAGTCCACTTCGGGTAAAGACCATACCTCAATGGCGGAGGCCCATTTAGCTAAGAGGTGCGGATTGCGCAACCTCGTCTAATCATCGATATTCCCTGACCAAATGTGGGCCCCACTTAGTCCTACATAATCACATATGAAGCGAACTGCTATAATACAGCTACTGCTATTATCTCGGCATGCCGACAATCTGACGGGATGAATTCACCAAATCTGTAATTTATAGTATCTTGGATAATTCTGCAAGAGAGATCAAGATATTCTGTTAAATTACCTTTAGGCATTAATTTTTACACAAATTTTATTTAAAAAGATTATTACTTAAATATACCCGATAAACAAGCGTTTAAATAATGAAAACCTCATCAAAATCTTATGAGCAGTTTTAGAGAAAAATATCACGTTCATAAAAAACACACTTGAATATGTAGACGAGTTATTAGACTAATACAGAACCTCCTTTGGTTTAAAATAGCTCAGACTTCCACCTCCACGAAAATAGATGTCATTTGAAATTGTGGCATTATTCCTTTTTATATAGCAACAAATTAAAATACATATAACTAGAGCGCCTGAAACTCATTTTATACTAAATTTGCCGTTCTGTAGATCAGCAATTAAAACACGCAATAATAATAAACTAATAACCATTAACAGGGAAAGAAATAGGCAACTGATTAGTGTGTGGTTTTTACTTAAAAGAAAATTAAAGGTAAACATCTTATTGAATATTATTAGATATTCGACGTGATTTTCTAAGACAACACTAACTTAGACAAGACAAAACCATTTCTTCCCCAATATATTTTAATGTAACTGGTTACTTAATAATTGGGAACTAATTGAGGCTATCATTTTGTGTCACAGACACTACTTAGATTTCAATATCACATTTTTAAAATTAAAACATGTCAAATATTAGTAATTCAATTGTCATATTTATTGTAATTTATGGGAAATTAAACAGGTGGCACGCGCCATGACACCGAATATCGAATTCTTGTCTATTCGTCTGTTTCTTGTTTTGTCTACGTTCATTACAAAGCAAACTGTCAATTGAGCGTCATCGGTAGAGCACACCGTCTGTAGGTTTTTGGAGGTTGTTGAAAGTTGTTGTCTTGCGAGACTTGAACCTCCGCTTTAAGGGACTTAGGGATTCACGTTTAGTTGCTGAGTGAGACCTTACACCTTGACTGTAGGAATCCACGTCATAAAGAATTGTCGATATCGTGTGTGAAGAAAGAGGATAACTTCTGTATCTAAGTCACTTTCCAGGTTGCAAAACCTCTGGAGTAGTTAGTCTTTGTCTATGTCAAAAGCCACTGTGGGTAGATGTTTAAACAACGCGGATTCAGGACTTGAGTCTAGTGCAGGTCACCCAGCGCTTGTTCCAGTTAATTGGGTCACTGATCAAATAGGTTACTGAGCGATTTAATTAAGAATTTTAAATATCTTCAAGGCGCTTTCTTAGAATCACATTGTAATTAATTAAATAAGGTCATAATTAATCTTTACTAAACTTTGCCTGAAGTTTTTCAATTATAATTTTTTTTATTATTTACGTTGTGCTGCTCTTTCGAATGTCTTTATTCTTAGATCGTAGGTTCGATTCCTTAATTTTTTTGTATGTTTGTCCTTTGTCCGATGTTTTTCCTTTCCCGTTTGATATTTAATTTCCTAAAATGCAGTTGAATCGAACCCAGGACCTCGCTGTTGAGAACCACAACTACCACTAGCGACAAAGAGGTCGATAAAGATGTAATATTTTACATTTTGGTTAAGGACTGGTCTGCTAGTATCGGCAGCGACTAATTACCGTATTATCTTTCAAGTTAGCACGGTTCCAGTGACATAGTCAGGTAGGATTTAAGGCATCGGCTGATTTGCCTTTGAATAACGAATATTTGGTCTTTGTTTATAAGATCGCATTGACCCCTCTATGTCCATACCATTATAATCAAAGGTACATAGTATTGAAGTACTCGTACTTGATTGGTGATTATGTGAAACACAAATTTGTAAACACGAACAATAATCCGCCAGCTCTAATATCGATTACCCTCTATGTATTTGGTTAACCACACTCCGATGTGAGACGGTGCTGTGACCACAACAAAAGTTGCCCAATATTTTGTCCATTCTGTACTTATTGACTCTTAAAAACTATCGTAACTATTATAAATCGGAATGTGACTTTTTGTTTGTTAGTCTTTCATGTCAACTATTTAACTGATGGGCACTCTCACCAGTGGAAAGCTACACTATCAGTTAGTAATGTAGGCTATATTTTTCCTTTAATTACGCAGTGTAAACCGGGGGGAAATTCATTACCTCTATTTACACATTAAAATTAATTTTTTCGTTATTTCCAGGTAAGAACAGTTATGAAGTATTTCTTATGGAGTTCAAACAATTCAGACTGGCGTCCATCAGACTGGCACATGAAACTAAAGTAAGTTTGAAATATGATGTAATTATCAATTGAATATAACAGTATCATCTACCTATTTAAATTGTTAATTAATTATCTGCTTCTTTAAATGCCATACTACAAGTGTCCTTGTAGGAGAGGGTATTTGAAGGTTATCCCCCCGTCCCCCACTGTGCTCCATAATGAGTTGATGATAATATTTGACGTTAGCTATAGTGACGGGGATCTCTTAACGTGTTTCCCTGTGTACCCCGACTTTCCAACTCCGATTGAAATTGAGCTTTTATTCTTAGAATAAAAATGAATGTATGAAAGATAGAATGAACAGCTCAATTTCACAGCCCAACCCAGGAGTCGAACGCAGGACCTCGTGATTCCGAATCACTTAGCCTAACCACTGAACCGATGAGGCAGTTAATTGGTACTTAATTTAAAGGAAGCGCCATGATAGAACGTTATCCGTGTAAGATTGTAAGTATTATCAAATAAAAACAGAAAAATAAATTATATTTAACAAAAAAAATTAACCGACTACCTTCCTTCTTCACTTTGAAGGCGGTGCCAGTGCATTAACTAAAGCCAATTAAATCATATACTTTTAGTATTTAACCGTGGTTCTTTCAGAAACGGCTTTAATTAATACGTCACTGGCTTGGCACTGCCTTCAAAGTCATCAGAAGTTATCACATACGATGTTATTGTTCGCTTTTTAGTTTGTTTTTGTGATTTTGAAGTCGGTTCAATTTTCTCGTTAAAAAGATTTTATTTCAATTTACCTATGTAAAAACAAATATACTACTACTTACTACTACTTTAACTTTTTGTACCGTACCTAACGATACGTAAGTTAAAGTCTAATAACGAAATAATATTAAAAATATAAAACGATACCTGGTTATGAATGTTTAAAAATAACCAACACACAAGTAGGTAATATCTTGTTATTCAAAGCATGTCGCGGATTGACAAATTGCTACCAGCTAGGTATTTTCATCACTTCACGCTCCGAGATTTTATTGAAGGATACGGAGGAATATTATTTACTCCTATAAATACTCTTAGAAAATTGCATTCTTAACTTGACGTTATAAGTTTAAAATTAGAGTTCAAATAGGAAATATACTAAAATGATTAGTCTAGTTCAAACGGTTTGACTGAAATAGTATTAATTATAAGTTTAAAAAACGTAGAGCCTCTCATTTCACTATACATTGCAAAGCTATGTGAATTTTTCACACAAAAGTAGCAAGTAATGGTGTATTGACTAAATATTAATTACTGTTTACTCATTCAGTGCTGTCTGTAGAGAATTAGCTGTAATCAATAAGTTGTGGCAAGGTAACAATGTACCATTTATTACTATCCTTATCAATAACCATAATGTCAAGGAGAACGGCCGTGAGTGATTACTGCTACACTTACTGCGTGCGATTGTGTCGACGCCGCCTGCTGTTATTTTATAAGTTTACTAGCTAACTTCGCGCGGCTTCACCCGCATGGCTTCCGTAGGAATACGGGGATAATATAAAGCCTTCTTCGATAAATGGGCTATCTAACATTTAAAGAATTTTTCAAATCAGACAATGTGTACAATTGAAGGGCATCAACATCAGTTCATCAATCAATCAATCAAAATATTTTATATGCAAAAACCCTTGGTCTACCATCTCATACCCTATATCCAAGTGGGTTTACCCACCACTGCTCCAATGCACGTTAGCGGGTTTAGGGTGATAATGATAATGACCGGAAACAATAACTCAATATTCATTTATTTCAATCTAACAAGGCAATTAAGCCTTATTACAAGCACTTTCGAAACGCCAGGTAATAATATTATGAGATAATGGTGATAATAACTAGTCGAAAACTTAAAATTAACGGTAAGAGGGTTCCAAATAGATGGTTCGATGATTTAACGTAATATCCGTAGCACTGAGTTACCTCAGGATTCGGATCCACCGGCTAATAATAAGGCTCGGGCCAACGAGACAGTTAAGTTAGGTAATTGTTTCAAGGTGGTTTAATAAAGACGTTACCGAACGTGCGGCGGCCGCCCGCCCACGCCGCCCTGCGTTCCATTACGCACGACGTCCCGCCCGCCCGCCGGGATGAATGTGTCAATAATCCCACAATACTCTATTTATCATTGTCGTTGAATAAAATGTCACGGTTCAAATGTTTTCCAATAAACTAAAGGCCGTACCGACAATAATAATTGTGAATACTTATTTTTTCTGCTCTATTTACTCAGCGCTTCAATAGCACCATGGATCCGGATTTTACGCTAAGAATTCTTGGGTTCGAGTCTCATTCGACTAATTGGAGGGGAATTTTGGTCATTGTAACCGAGTAGACGTAGTGTTTGACAACGCTAATCTCTACAACTACTAAACCAGTGCAGAAGTTTTTAACTTTTTTAGGCAATAAAAAGTAGCTTATGATTATTTATGATTAGAAGTGCAGACCTTCAGAGATCTATTTTCAGTGATACCTTCGTCATCGGACAAGTTCTTTCCTTCACAGAATATTTTGAGCTTTTGACCGATTCTTCGGTATTTCTTTTACCAAAAAGTCACAAAAATTTTATACTCGTCATACAATACGTGGTGGGGAACTACAATGCACCCTCAGAGCGGCTTCACACAAACATCTTGACAAAGAAAGTCTATTAATCACTGACTTATTATAATTTATTGCTCTTACGTGATGTCTTCAATTTATTTTCAAATTTGACGGCATCCGTGGTGCAGTGGTATGCGCGGTGGATTTACAAATCGGAGGTCCTGGGTTCGATTGAGATTTTCTTAATTGGTCCAGGTCTGGCTGGTGGGAGGCTTTGGCCGTGGCTAGTTACCACCCTTTTTTTTTTTTTTTTTTCAGGGAGGAAAAAAATCCCTCCGGACTTCTGCCGACAGTCGGCAGGGTATGTCCGACTTGCACGGACTAAAAATAACCTTCCCTGGACTCCATGGTCAGCACGGAACCGCTATGCATTTCTTCGTGCTGACCTTCCTGTTGTTTTCTTTCACTCTCTCTCTTTTGTTCTGTCTCTTTTTCCTCCCTTCTTTTCATTGTGGTTCGAAGCATATGGGCGTACTTCTGCCACTGCTCCTCACTTGACAGCATACGTGAGATGAGGTTACTTGCGTTTACCCCCTCATTAGTACCTTCAGCGGCTGCTCTTACTTCTGTGGTACCTGGGCATTCAAACAGTGCGTGCCTCGGCGTATCCTCCTCATCACAGAAGTAGCAGCTCTCATCTTGCGCTTTCCCGATGGCGAAGAGGTTACCACCCTGTCGGCAAAGACGTACCGCCAAGCGATTTAGCGTACCGGTACAATGCCGTTTAGAAACCGAAAGGAGTGTGGATTTTCATCCTCCTAATAAGTTAGCCCGCTTCCATCTTAGATTGCATCATCACTTACCATCAGATGAGATTGTAGTCAAATATTGAGTTGTTGGGGGTACATTGACTTGCCAAAAACTTAAGAAAACTGATAAAATATACATAATATAATTATGTATAGTAGTAATTATAATTATATTCAATAACTGTGGAACTGTGGGGTGCTTTTCATAGAAGCAGAAAAGCATTTCCTAAACTTTTCGGTAAATATCAAATTGTGATTTTTCCCATTAGTATACGTTACTTGTGCTTTTTCTGTGCAAAAGATTGTACCTACACGCTGCGGGTCCTTATTGCGGTCTTAATTTTTTGAATAGATATTTTCAAATGTACTCTACGTGGTTTCGTAGAGTCTCGTAGAGCTCGCAGGCAATGGAGCGGGCGATGGAGCGAGCTACAATTGAACTTTCTCTACTTGTCCGAATCAGAAATGAGGAGATCCGCTAAATACCGTCACTGACATAGCTCAGCAAGTCGCGAAGCTGAAGTGGCAATGGGTGGGGCGCATAGTTCAAAGAACCGCTGGACGTTGGGGTCCCAAGGTGCTGGAATGGCATGTAGTGTATCGTCCCCACAAAGTGTTTATTACACACTAGTATTACATAATAGAACCAAATGTAAATTTACATTATGTGCATTTCCATACCTTAAGTCAATTGCTAAAGAAAATAAGCATATCCATAACTTGAATCTTATGTTATACAACTTGACATACCATCACAGCGATGCATTTTTTTATTTTGACATGAATAAGTTTATCTCATCTTATTCGTTGACTAAAGATAATTTATATCTGCCAAAAAAATGTAAGCAGCATGTTGCCTCTCTGTTGGCTTACAACTTAAACGAGTCAGTTACAAGTGTTGTAACACAGTCTATTGACATTAATATGACATGTAATAATAGTAGTTATGTTTCTATTGACCAGAGTACGAATGATAGTACTGTCTCAATTGTTAATTGTAATTTAACCGATCCAGTTACAAGTATTGTAACGCAGTCTTTTGACATTTTTACAACCTGTACTAATAGTACAAATATTTCTATACCTGACCGCAGTACCAATCCTGGTACTGTTACAATTGAAAATTTTTTAAACTAGAAGATACGACAACGGAGATGCACTGTAACATTAACCTTGTACACCAAAACATACAGAGCATCAACGGCAAGGAGTTAGAAGTTGAACTATTTGTAGAAAAATTCAATATACACATATTATGTATTACGGAGCATTGGCTCACTAACTCACAGCTGTCAGTTCTTAATATTAATAATTATTCATTGTCAAGTGTGTTCTTCAGAAGGGCTGGTCATGGTGGCTCCTTAATTTTCTTACATAATAACTTAAAATGTAAGGATAGAAAAGATATAGTTCGTCTTTCTGTGGAATGCATTGTTGAACTTTCTTGTGTGGAGTTGGAACAAATTATTATAGTATGCGTGTACAGACCCCCTCCTGCTGACTTTGATCAATTTGAAGAGGTAATGGAAGATGTAATGAGGCGATTGTGCACATCTTCCAAACAAATACTGATTTGCGGCGATTTTAATGTTGATATTCTAACAGAAAACTCAAAATCTGTTAGATTTCTTAACTTATTTAAATGTTTTGATTTGATGCATGCTTTTAACGAACCTACTAGGATAACCGCAACTTCAGGTACCTGTCTGGATAATATATTTTATAATTGTGTGCTTGAGAGAAAGAAGATAATAAATAAATTAAGCTCTGATCATAGTGGTCAAATAATTACTATCTTAAATAATAAAACCAATAGCAATCAATGGGTAAAGTGTAGGCCAATAACTGAAAGTAAATTAAAGCGATTCAAAAACACAATTATTTCTAAAATTCCAAGTCTTGCATTTGAAAATAATCATCCAGACATGCTCTTTGGTACACTTTTCAAGACAATAGACAGAGAGTTTAGTAAAATTTTTAACTTTAAACGCATTAATGCTAGCCAAAAATTAAAGTTTAGCGAATGGGCTACTGTAGGCATTTACAAAAGTAGAGACAAACTGTACGAGTTGTACGAGCAAAAACAATATACTCAAACGCGAACTTATTTAGATTATGTCAAAAGTTACTCAAAAATTTTCAAACGTGTTTGTATTCTTGCGAAATCGTTACACATCAAACAGAAAATAATTGAGTCTGAGAACAAGATACAAACCACCTGGAATATAATTAATAGAGAATCAGGAAAAATCAAACCGCGGGATATCAGTTTTGAATTAATTGTCAATGACAAAAAGGTAAACACTGATATCGAGGTTGTTAATGCCTTTGAAGATTTTTTCCAGAATGTTCCTATCTTGTTAACTGATTCACTAGATTCGTCTGCTACGGAAGCCCAGAGACTATTAAGAGGCAATGTTAAAGAGTGCAACGTTCTTTTTGAATTTCACCACATAACTGTATCAGACATTAAAAAATCTTTCAATTTGTTAAAATTAAAAAGAACCGGAGATCTGTGGGGCATGTCAGTGAAAGTAATATCTAATATAATTGATGTAATTGCTCCCCACTTAGCTATTATTTTTAATGAATGCGTGGATTTGGGTATCTTTCCGAACCTAATGAAACATGGCAAACTGTTACCACTTTTTAAATCAGGTGACAAAACTGATGTTAATAATTATAGACCAATTACAATACTGCCAACACTTAGTAAGGTTTTTGAAAAAATCATTTTAAATCAACTTTTAAGTCATTTTAATTTAAATAATTTATTTCACCCTGAACAGTATGGTTTTACTAAAGGTCGCAGTACAACTGATGCAGGTGCTAAACTTTTAAAACATATATATGATGCATGGGAAAATGCTAAGAATGCTATTGGTGTATTTTGTGATTTGTCCAAAGCATTCGATTGTGTTGACCATAACATTCTTTTACTTAAGTTAAGCCACTATGGCATAAAAAGTGTTGCACTTGATCTCATCGCCTCTTATCTTAGTGATAGAACACAAAAGGTATGCATAAATGATTCAAAGTCTCGCGGTTTTTCTAACACAATGGGCGTCCCACAGGGTTCAATTCTGGGTCCTTTTCTATTCCTAGTGTACATAAACGATTTACCACACCATGTTAGCGGCATCTGTGAGATAGTACTGTTTGCTGACGACACATCCCTAATTTTTAAGAGTGACAGAAGTAAAGATAATTCCGACGATGTAAACCGTGCCATATCGCATGTGTCGCATTGGTTCACTGTTAACAACTTACTTTTAAATGCAAAGAAAACTAAATGTATTGAGTTTTCATTACCAAATGTTATAAAATTAGATAAGTCTATAATGATCAATGGTGAAACACTAGAAATAGAGAATTCCACAGTTTTCCTGGGAGTGACCTTGGATTCTAAACTTCAGTGGGGTGCTCATATAGAAAAACTGTCAGGTAAACTCAGCTCAGCTGCTTTTGCAGTGAGAAAAATAAGACAGTTTACTGATGTTGATACAGCTAGACTTGTTTATTTTGCGTACTTTCACAGCGTAATGTCTTACGGTATTTTGTTGTGGGGCAAGGCTGCTGATATACATTCTATATTTGTACTTCAAAAAAGAGCAATTCGAGCAATATATCAACTAAAATCACGCGAGTCCCTTCGTCAAAAGTTTAAAGAAATAGGCATTTTAACAGTAGCCTGTCAGTATATATATAACAGTATAGTTTATGTAAGACAAAATATTAATTTGTACAAACGAAAAGGAGATCTAAACCCACGTCTTACTAGACACGGGCATAAGTTAGTTATTTCTGCATATCGTCTCCAAAGAGTTAAAAAATCTTTTGTGGGTTTGGGTGTACTCTTCTATAACAAGATCCCCAAGACTGTGATGGACTTGCCAATGCACAACTTTAAGCAATGTGTTAAAAAACATTTACTTAGTCGAGGTTACTACACTATTGATGAGTTCCTTAACGACAAAGGTGCTTGGAGGCCATTGGATCAGCTTCCACCTTCACACAGGAAATAAAACTATAAGAAATTGTAATTTAATTGTTATCAAATGTAAATTGTAATACTGTATGACTTTTTTCAAAAGAGCAACTGTTGAGTTTCTTGCCGGTATCTTCTCAGCAGAACCTGCCTTCCGAACCGGTGGTAGAATCTTTACAAATAGTCAACTGACGTGTCAAAAGTGCTTGTAAACTGAGCCTACTTGAAATAAATGAATTTTGAATTTTGAATTTTTGAATTTTGAAAAATTTTAGTGTAATTTTTTTTATTAATTTTCAATTTGAATACAGTTGACTAAATATTTGCTTCATATTGCGCACGTCTTGCGAGTATATCGACTAGTCAAGGTGACTACGTCTTGCTTGAATAATAATAATGATCGCAAATTTTCAGTATTTACCATAAAGTTATATGTACTACATACTAGAGAAGCCATTCCAAACAAAAATCATATCGTAACCTACCCATAGTTTTAAATATGCAACGTTAGATCGAATATTGTATTCTTCTACGTGACCCTTATGAGTTTCGGTCAACATAGTAGGTGAGCTAGCAAGGAATCATGAAATGCGGCGATTTTTTTTTTTATTCTTTACAAGTTAGCCCTTGACTACAATCTCACCTGATGGTAAGTGATGATGCAGTCTAAGATGGAAGCGGGCTAACTTGTTAGGAGGAGGATGAAAATCCACACCCCTTTCGGTTTATACACGGCATCGTACCGGAACGCTAAATCGCTTGGCGGTACGTCTTTGCCGGTAGGGTGATAGCGATATCGCTGCCCTCCGCAACACATTCGCCGTGTGTACCTGTCATCTAATGGTTATCATTCCTTCCGGCTCACCTTTTCATTTATGTACATTTTAAGAAAATAAATATCACGTGTCTCAAACGGCGAAGGAAAAACTATCGTGAGAAAACCGGCATACCTGAGAATTTTCTTAATTCCCTAACTGGCATTAAGCCAGCGTTGTGGACTGTTAGTCTAACCCCTCTCATTCTGAAAGGAAACTCGTGCTCAACAGTAAGCCAATATGGGTTGAAAATGATATTACAAATGTAAAAGTCTGTCTGTTATGTTTCAAGACAACGCTTAATAGATTTGAATAGTTTTTGGCAAAGAGATAAATTGGACCTTAGATCAGAATATAATGTTACTTTTATTATGGAAAAACAATGGTTCCTGCGAGGTTTACACAACACAGAACACGCACAAATATGCGGCTCTCTGCTAGTAACATAATAAATCAAATGTTTGTTTAACTAAATCACAGATATGAACTAATGCCCGTACTTTCTGTACCTACTTGAGTTTAGTGCCCGCTCGCCCTAAATAATTACCGTAAAACAGAAAGCTAATTAATATGTAAACGACGTCTGTTTTCAGTTTTGAAAAATGGAGAAAAAACTCGCTTTGCATAATAATTGACGAGAAACATGTTTAAATACAAAATTTTGAGCGCAATAATAATTTTTATATTTTGTTTTATTTTGAACCGACTTGTTAAAATGATATTTATTAAAATAATAATCATAGCACACTGGACACAGTAAGCAGGTGAGTAATGATAATTCAAATTTCAAATGCAATTTCTTTTTAAATTTTCCAAAAAAATAATTAAGATAATACTGCTGAGCCCATCCAGTGTCACCCGCGTAGTTCCGTAGTGGGTATACGACATTTTACTCGTTGATATTGTAGCTTTTGATTGGTGAGAATTTTTATAATCGGTTTGGTGGCTTATGCGTGAATGTACTAACAATGAAACTCACGTTTTTTTAAAGAATTTTTGCATATATTTTTAAATATGACTATTCCCCTCCAACTATTTAGAAAGACTATTAAGTATTGACTCCAACTCATCTCTCAACTATTGAGAGTGGGTACGGTAACAATCCAGCGGACCACCGCTCGGTGAAGGGTCCCTTTTAGGCAGCGTTGAGTCATTAAAGCTTTTTGCAGTCATAATATTAAGTTGTATTTATTAACATCAAATTAGAACTAGGTACTTGAGTTGAGGAAACTACACTACATACCGAATACCGAGTAAAATATATATCTAATAAAAGGTTATAATCACAAATTGCTTCACTATACAAATATGTCCGGACAGACGCGCACAGCACGGAGGCTATTTATCTCGGATCGAGCACACAATTAGAGCGGGGGGTCGAAGCGAGGGGTAGGAGGCTAGGGGGTCAGGTGGGGGGTCGCTCTCGTTCAGCTGTGTCTATTATTTTTACTTAATTCCATACAATTGTGCCACGCGTGGGCGACAATCAAGTGGAATTGATGTTTATATCAGCGAGTGACGTCACGCGACCACTCGACACCGGTGACGTCATACATGTAATTCAGAACTATTGTGTCGACAATACGACATATCATTACAAGTTTTTATGCTCGTTTAGTTTAGTTTATTTAGTAATTGCCCCGGTAAGGAAATCTTTACCAAAGTCTCCGTAGAGCTTATAAGGTTTATTAGACATTGAGTTTGGAAGTTTCAGTAGCCAACTTTTGATTCCATCCATTCATCCATCCGTTCCTAATACCACAATAATGAATGGTCGCCATAGATACGTCCTCTGAGTCTAATTGAAAGAACATCAGAAAGTGATGTAGGTCTCCAAGATTTGACCCAACATACTAAAAGTCGTCTGATCGGTATGGGTCAAATCTGGGTTATTGTGTTCATTGAACTCAAAGGTATCATCGGTGACTATGCTATATTATATAAACTTCCAAACTAAATACGTAGTCAAGCCCCCAAGGTGAACAGGCCGACCTCTACAGACTATTGCTGTATCCACTGACTGATTGTAGAGGAATATTGGTTCAATTAAAAACAGAATCACAGTATTCAGACAAGTGCCTAGTCATAGAACAGATTAAATAAGGCGCTAAAGCGCTTTTGAACACAACTATTCAGTTTCAAAAAATCGATTACACTTATAACTACGAGTATCATGAGATTTTTTTCTGGCGTTTGATACACAACTTCAATAAAACAGTGTGTATAGGTGAGTAGGCTAGCGGGCAAGTAGGTGCCGTCAGGGGTGAGCCTAGGGCTGCCAACATTTGTCCAGAAAAAAATATTACCTATAATACTTAAAGAAACTGTAGTATTGTGCGGAATAAGCTAAAAATAAACGTTTATTTTTATAAATAAAATGTATTTTTTAGCATTTTTCCAGATAATTTCAAGACCTTGTCTGAAACTTGTTATTTATGTTTAATTTATGTTACCTATAGTATTTATTTTTTTAAATTGTTGACATCCAAAAGCTATTTCTTTTATTGATTCGTCCGTTTAAAGTTTATTGAGGCAAGTTAAAATACCCTAGCGCTATTTTATCCGTCAAAAATTAATTGTTCCAAAATTTGTTTGTATCAATTAATGCTGAAGAAATACGAGTACATATTAGGTATGTTAAAATACTAAAATATTTTAGTGTTGAACATATATTGTTTTTGCGTACCTACTACATGTATATTTCTGCAACAGTATGTAGTAATCATATCCGAAATATACCACAATTTATTTTATTTATTTTTATTTTTTAAAAAGAATATTTGCCATATTTTTTTTCTTAATATAACCAATATTCCCATTTCCCTCCAATTAGTCGGGAAAGACTGTGTTAAGAGTGGGTACGCCAATAGACCAACGGGGCGGGGATCGAACCACCACCCCTCGGTGATATGTCCGACCGCTCTTACCGTCGAGCTATTAAGGCTATCAGTACTATATAATATAGTACAGTTGGCAACCCTAGATGAGACGCAACAGGCGACGCCGACGGCGCCTCGGCGGCGCGCGTCTGATTACAGCCCGCCGCGATTAGCGCGCTCTAGGGCTGCGACCGACTGCGCCCCTAATACAATACAATTCCTTGACCAGCACTTCAGTGCTACAGTGACCAGTGATAAAATGACCAGTGCTACAGTGCTACAGTGACCAGTGATACACTGCTTCTGTTCATCATCCTCATCATTATCAGCCTATCACCCACAGGGCCAGGGCTACCAATATAATACGAAAGGGGATATCACCATCACACTGCAGTAGTGTGGGTTGGCGAGCTTAGGGTGCTATCTTGAATATTCAACGACTATTATCGTAAATGATAATGACCAGCACCGACTGCTCAACCTCTGCATCTCTCTGCCCTCCGAGGTACGAGGATGTAACAAAACCGTCTTTCCTACTCCGTTCTGATTTAGAAAGTAAGAAAAGTCAGTATTTCGTAGCCCGACGCTACGACCTATTTATGACCGGGTGATCCAAAGCCAACTAGGAATTTTTTACACGTAGCGTAGTCGAAATTATGTATCTGCCAATTATTCTTACTCTTCTGTATAGTAATCGTAAGCCAGGAGTTGGGAAATTGCTATATTTCCACCTGCGTCATTTGAAGAGCAACAAGCTAAGTGTACGTCCCGTCGTTAGTGGTCGTTACAGAATTACAACTTCACCGTACCCTTGCCAACAGCAAGAGTAGAGTGCTGAGTCTAAGCTATGTCTGGCAAGTTAGTTGATGACACTCCCATGATATGCGGGCGACGGAGGGAAAGACTGCGTGGCTGTGAAATCGTGCTTGCGGGAAAGTTAGGTGCATCAGTCGTGAGTTTTTCAGTCATCGCTACACGCCCCCCTGGCAACAGTTGTTAGTTGCTAAGCTATACATATTAGAGGAGCTCGTAGAGCCCTGCCGTGGCGCGTTGAAAATACTGAAGATTAAAGACTAATGACTATATTCTGAAAATCAAAGTGTTTATATATTATACAAGTACGAGTCTCCGCTTAAAATGTAATTTTCCTGTACCCTCCCTTTGCACGCCCCCTGCGAGCACACATAATGCATGTCTCGTGTGTCTGTAATTTCACCGACAACGTTGTCCTTTAGTTATGAATAGACTAAGGACCGCTGCTTTGGCGCCAGAAATAAGAGCTTAATCCATACGATACTACTTACTTATATGATAAATGCTAACGTAAGTTTGCTTGTTTGTTACGCTTTTAGGTTTCAACTACTTCACCGATTTTTAAATTCTTTCACCGATAGGAATACATTAACCGCGAGCACCATAGGTTATGTTTTATCTACGAGAAACTGTGCGGATGACACCGCGAAATATCCACTAGTAATACAATTTAATCGTTGACGAATCGTGAATTTTTTTTCGCCTAGCTCAAAATCAAGAAACATTGGCTAAAAACTTATATATGTAGGTACATCGAGTGTTCTTGTCGGTTTAAAAAAGTTACAAAATACATAGTATTCGATACTCCTTTCCAAATAGTTTTAGCACAGTATTTTAGGTTATGCAATGATTGATAATTGCAATTTTTGCAATTACTGGATGTGATATTGATCTACGAAATTTTGATCATTGATTTGTAATCTTCGTAATTCTTGGTTTTAGCAAGTACTTGCGTAATGTTTAGAGTGCTTTTATAGCAATAATTGAAAGACCGAACAGATAACCCACCATAGTAACACGTACAATGCACTGCTTTAAGATCGTCAACAGAGGCAAATATATTAAAAGCCTCTAGTGCCTCTATATTCGTGCGGCGCATTGGGTAGAATTACCTTCTGAGGGGGCAGTAGGATCGATTCCAAGAACTGAAAAAAGATTGTAAGATTTTGAGTATGTGGGTGGGGCTATACATACTTACATAAATATATATAGAACTAATACGTTGTAAAGTTATTATGTGACAAGTACATTGGAGGTACCTTCGTCAGTTGGCAGCCCTGTAGTCGGCTGGTGTCATATTTGGTAATAGTCCTCTCAGATGTTAATATAGCCGTATTATAGCGACACTGTCTCGTTTGGTGATTTATTCGCCGTGTAATTACACGCTATTCATATTTGCATTTACATTCAAGGGCGCTCGTATATATCTAGCATGAAACCTTTACAAAGGCTTAATGTCTAAAAGTACTATTATGCGAAATTCTTGTATGTATTTTAGAAAACCTAGCTGAGTTAGTTGTAGGGCGGGTGTTCTTCTCACCAAGGGCATTTGAAATCCGCATAGCATTCGTCGGGGTGTTTAAAACCAATCATACAAACCGATATTTCGATGTTAGAGTCGCAAATATCATCCCTAATCTTAAAAGGAAAAAATCGATTAAAATGAATCGTGATTTTAGTACATCGACAACGGACCAGATTCAGCCAGACCTCAAATGATTCCAAAATCCAAAATTAATTTACTATTTTTTAATTAGATTATAATTGATTGGGTAAAGGATATTTTTACCCCCCATATTTCTATCGTAAAGTTAGCTAATGACAGGACTATCATGTTAAACTAAATAGAATCCCAATAACAATAATAAGCTTACTAGCTTCATTACCCGAATGTAGTTGACAGGAAGAGGATAGTCGCTGACGGAAGGGACGAGAGGGGGTGAGAGGCAAGAGGGAGGGGGTCATAATAAAAGACGCATTAATAAATCCATTAGGTCCGCATTTCCAGTTAATTGATAATAATCGTTCCTACAGACGTTTTATGTTCACTTCTACGAAATGTAGGCGTAATGACGTTTAGACAGAATCTAGTTTTTACATATTGGATTTTTTAACCCATCTTTAATACGGCTTACACAGTAACACAATCAGTGTAGCAGTAAACAGAAAGACTAACAACACTGACCAATACTGTACCACTAACATATAGTATGGACCTGTGTATCATAGTTCAACAGACAAACGCCGATATCTATGGATTGTCTTGTCGAAACTTCTTCGTTACATTGGTCGCAACAATTTGTTTAAGATCTTTTAACAGTGGAATTCATAGACGTTGTAGGAGCACCCCCAGGGGATCATTCACCCGCTAAGTGTCAAATTCTCAAACAAATAGAGGTTAAATTCGACACTCAGCGGCTGAATGATCCCCTGAGGCCTCTACAGCGTCTAAGAATTCCACTGTTAGTCCAACACAAAAAACGCATTATAATCAATTTAAACTTTTGCAAGCTACAATGCGGTAGACGGACATACAAGGATCATTTTCATAATTTC